>NC_143134.1:33446893-33749924 GCF_059928025.1 Delphinapterus leucas
GGAAAGTACCTCTGCTATAGATTTAATATTTGCCTACCCCATTAATAACTTTTTTAAACATTATTCACATTGCATCAAAGGGATGCTTTGATGCAATGCTGAGGTCTTCTCAGCAAAGCTCATGGGAATTTGGTATATGAGGATCCATAATAGCGATCCATTTCATCGGTGTCAATCTTTCTGGACAGTTTGGGTGGAAAGGACAATTCCTGAAGGTGCGATACCTTCACCGCATGTACTAGCATTGGGTCTTGCTTGTGTGTGTGTCACCGACTTCAGCCTTGCTTTAGCAATAATAGCTAAGATACTGTAGAGCTGAGAGGCTATTTAAGTATTTATAGATATATACATAAGATAAAAGCACCTAACTTTTTTCTACCTATTGCTTACTTTCCACAGCGGTGTACACACCACACTTTAGGAAACAGTGATGTAGTCCAATTTGTCTTCTCATTTGAAGATGAGAAATGAAGGTCTGGAGACCTTTCATTGCTCAAGGTCATTCGAGTGTTTAAGGGCGGGGTGCTGGGGTTCCTGACTTCCAGGGAACCTAACTTTTCTCTGAAATTATACTGCCCCTTAATCTCTTAGCAGTACATAAAACAAATATTGGTGACCTCGTGACATGCCAGCCCTTGGGTGAAATGGAGATCTGTGACTGGTTCTCAAACTTTTAAGAAATGGGAGTCTACAAAAAGAAACCCAAAACAGTCATGCAAAGACTCATTGGGCTGGAAGGGGAGCCCGTGGTCGTCTAGCTCAGTGCTGGGCTGAACCCTGGATCGTCCAAGGAGGGTCTTGGAGGCCTCTCTGCAGGCCAAGTAGTCAAGGCGTAAGGGGGAATCAGGCAGGTTTGCTTCTGTTTCTTCGTGTTATTTTCATGTAAGATAGCACTGGAAACTTCAAAAGTAACACTGGAAATGTGCTGTGCTTGTCCATTTTCATCTTATAGGTAATGACATGAAGGCTCAAAGGGGGATCATGTTTTTCTAGTTGATAACAGACAACATTCCTCATCCAGCATTCGTATAGCTTAAAAAAGCAATACAGGCAAGTGGGTCCATGAACGTGGGTTTTGTGGTCACGCAGATTTGAACTTGCATCCCAGCAGGGCTTGAATGGAGTTTTTCTCTCCAAATTAGGCAAATTGCTTCTCCAAGGCTCATGGGGTGGTCAGTGTTGTTATAGGGGAGTGAGGTAAAAGCATTTTCTTCACCATATCCTGCCCCAGACATGTTATCTGAAAGGAAGGAAGGAAAAATGGGAGGGATATATGGAGAAAGAGGGAGGAAACTAAGGTGGCAGAGAACATTCCTAAAGGTCCTCCATGTTACTTCTGCTGTGCTTCCACATGCTCCTTGGGACCTCGCTTGCCAACAGAAATGTTGATTAAGCACTCTGGTTCTTATGTACTTTCTGCACTGGGAACACTTATAGTTAGGTTTCAGGGCTCTGAACTCCCCAAACTGGGGAACTTGTCATTAAAAGGTCCTTTTAAAAAGCACAAGTGCCCCAAAGTTTAATGGCATTAGATTTTGGCAATGATTTCTTGAATATGACACCGAAGGCACAGGCAACAAAAGGAAAATAGAGAAATTGGACTTCATGAAAATTTTTAAAACTCTGTGCATCAAGACCCTATCAACAGAGGAAAAGGGCAATCACAGAATGGGAGGAGATGTTTGGAAATCATATACCTGATAAGGGATTAATATCTAGAGTGTACAGAGAACTCCTAAAACTCAACCACAAAGCAAACAACCTGGCTAAAAAATGGGCAAAGGACTTGATTAGACATTTCTGCTAAGAAGATACATAAATGGCCCATAAACACATCAAAAGATGCTCAGCATCACTGATCATTAGGAAAATGCAAGTCAAGACTACAGTGAGATACCACCTTACACACATTAGGGTGGCTACTATGAAAACAAAAAATAACAAGGGTTGATGAGGATGTAGGAAATTGGAACCCTGTGCACTACTGGTGAGAATGTAAAATGGTACAGCCATTGTGGAAAATATCATGGTGGTTCCTCAAAATTAAAAGTAGGATTACCATATGGTCCAATTCCACTTCTGGGTATATACCCAACATAACTGAAAGCAGGTTTTGCAAGATACTTTGTATACCCCTGTTCATAGCAGCATTGTTCACAATAACTAAACTATGGAAGCAACCCAACTGCCCACTGACAGATGAATAGATAAGCAAAACGGGGTGTATACACAACAGAATATTATTCAGCCTTAAAGAGGAAGTTCTGACACAGGCTACAACATGGATGAATCTTGAGGACATGATGCTAACCTACCGGTCACAGAAAGACAAATGCTCTCGATTCCACTTGTATGAGGCACCTAGAGTGGTCAAGTTCATACGGACAGGAAGTCGAATGGTGGGTGCCAGGGGCTGGGGGTAGCGGTTGCTGGAGGGCAGAGAGTTCCAGTTTTTCCAGAAGAAAAGAGTTCTGGAGTTTGGCTGCCGCACAACGTGAATGTCCTGAACGTGACTAAACTCTACACTCATAAGTGATACGATGATACAATTTTATGTGCATTTCACTACAATTGAAAACCAAACATGGACTTTCCTGGTGGCGCAGTGGTTAAGAATCCGCCTGCCAATGCAGGAGACACGGGTTCGAGCTCTGGTCCGGGAAGATCCCACATGCCGCGGAACAACTAAGCCCGTGCACCACAACTACTGAGCCTGCACTCTAGTGCCTGCGAGCCACAGCTACTGAAGCCCGTGTGCCACAACTACTGAACTGCATGCACCTAGAGCCCGTGCTCCGCAACAAGAGAAGCCACCACTGTGAGAAGCCCGCACACCGCAACGAGGAGTAGCCCCCGCTCGCCGCAGCTAGAGAAAGCCCGCGCACAGCAACGAAGACCCAACGCAGCCAAAAATAAATAATTAATTTTAAAATTAATTTTAAAAACTATTAAAAAAAATAAAACACCAAACACAAGTGGCCCTCGGTGACACAGTAAATATTTTTGTCATTCACAGTTTAGAGCTGCCTCATTGTGAGGGTGTTAGTCTTCAGTCAACTAGCTGAGAACTGGTACGGAGGGGATGGGAACTTCCATGAAAGAGCTCCTGAAGCTAAGTAGCCTGGTCCATTTCCTAACTTCTTCAACGAATATCTGAGTGCTTGCTGGAGCCAGTCACTGTACTTGGCCCTCGAGATAGACAGCTGTGAAAACATTATACAGAGAGCCTTGCAATCTGGGAGTGAGAGGTGGGATAGGGAAGGATCCGCAAACGAAAGCATGGAAGTTTTTAGCATGTTACCAGATGATGCAGGTTACGGGAACAATAAAGCATCAAAGGGAAAGAGGGCTACCCTAATTAGAAGGGGACAAGTGGACAGACCGGAGAGAGCAGCCCCTGTAGATACGGAGAGAAAGAACATTCTAGGCAGAGAGAATAGTAAGTGCAGGAGGCTATGGGGAGGGAGCTGCTAGGAACAGCCAGGGACAGCATGCCAGTGTGACTGGAAGGGCTTGAGGGAAGGGGAGGGACGGTGTATGTGTGTGTGTGTGTGTGTGTGTGTGTGTGTGAGAGAGAGAGAGAGACAGAGACAGAGACAGAGACAGAGAGTGGGGATGGGGAGGGGGAGAGAGGGAGAAGACTGCTTTTATTCGAATCCAGATGGGAGCCTCTGAAGGGTTTTGAGCTCTGAGCAACACGATCTGACTTGGGACTTACCAGGATCACCGTGACCACTGTACTTAGAACGGATTGAATGGGAGGGGGCAAAGCAGAAAAACGCATTTGAAAGGGGTGCACAGAAGGGGAGAGCAGGGCTGGTGGGACCTGAGGGGAGAGGTTTTCTGTCTCTTGCAGGGTGCCAGCTAGGGTTTAGTCTGGGTGTGGCCGCCCCGCTCCCCGTCTGCAGCACTCTGCCCTCCTCACCTCCTGTAAATGGAGGCTAAGTGCATCCTTGAGGCTCTCCCAGAGACTTGATGGCCTGCCTGGGACAGTCCTGAGCCACAGTCCCTTGGCTGTCACCAGCTCCGGGGATGCTCCTGTCCTGAGCATTAACCTCCCTCAGGGGGAGTCCTCATTCTCCAGGGAGGAAATGGATATCTCACTGCTGCGGGCTCTTAACTCCTGTAAAGCTGCAGGACAAATGACTTCGCTGAACATGCTTCATGCAGGGAAGAATGGGTAATCTCAGAGAAGGGAATAAAACTTCTCAAAACTCCGAACCAGGGGATTGCAGAGAAGCTCGCTGTCTTCTCTCTTGGGTGCGTGTGTGTGAATCGGGGAAGGAGAGGGCGGGCACCGACTTGGGTCTCGGTTCGCCCCCGCGGACCATTCTTCCAGGGCAAGTTTTTCTTAGCGTCACTCGATTTCCTGAAGTGGGAGAATGAATACCCAGTGTAGAAAAGGGGGAAGAAAAGCGTGTTAGTTAGCATGAAATATGGTCATCTGATGACTTGTCCATTATGTATTTGAGGAAGTGGAGATTCTGAAGACCTTCACCTACTCAAGGAGAGGAAATTGCCTCTGTCTACACCAGGACCTCTTACTTTTGCCACTGGTGACATTTTGTGTCCGGTAATTCTTTGCTGTGGGCTGTCCTGGGCATTGTGGGATGCTCCTACAGTATCCCTGGCCTCTGCCCAGCGGACGCCAGCAGTCCTTCCCCAGCTGTGACAGCAGAAATGCCTCCTGAACTTGTCAATTGTCCGGGGGGCGGGGAGCTGGGGGGAGGGGGGCAAGTTGCTCTGGGTTGAGAGCCCCTGACCCAGGCTCAGCAGGCACATGGGTGAAGTCAGGACTGTGTATGTCATGTCCTCTCTGGCTAACAATAATCGATGGAGTTAAAACTAATAGTGGCTTCTGCTTGGTCACTGGGACAGCAGAGCCTTCACTGTTCTGCCTTGAGAGAACAATTTTCCTGTGTTTTAACTAATAAGGCCCTTGTGATGGCTGGATTCTGGGCACCCCAACTAATAAGCGTGCCTATAAGGCAAAGAAACCAAAAGCAACGTCCTCCCTGATTGCCAGGGAGGGGGCATGTTTTCTTTCCCCTCCCTCTCCTGGATCCATGCAGTAATTAGCCAAAGTAAGATGAATATTAGCTCATGCTTACTTGCCTTTACAGTGTACTCGCCAGCACTGATGCAGTAGTGCTAAAGCAATATATTTTAATAAATTTTTTAAAATTTATTTTTATTTTTGGCTACCTTAGGTCTTTGTTGCTGTGCGTGGGCTTTCTCTAGTTGTGGTGAGCAGGGGCTACTCTTCGTTGCGGTTCACAGGCTTCTCACTGGGTGACTTCTCTTGTTGCAGAGCACGGGCTTTAGGCGCGTGGGCTTCAGTAGTTGTGGCACGCAGGCTCCGTAGTTGTGGCACACGGGCTTGGTTGCTCCACGGCATGTGGGATCTTCCCGGACCAGGGCTCGAACCCGTGTTCCCTGCACTGGCAGGAAGATTCTTAACCACTGCACCACCAGGGGAGTCCCTAAAGCAATTATTTTTTTAACTTTATGGCTTTAAATAATCCTTGGCTCTGAAATTCCCTGTACCCCTCAGCTACGTAACCACAAGACCCTCTGCCCTAAATCCTTTTCTTACACTTTGTAGCTTTTTAAGCAACGCCCCTCTTTAGGACGACATAATTCCTTCTCTGTAGAAAACATGAAAGACCTGAACAAATCAAGATTTCTCCATGGAGAATTCAGCTAGTCCTGTGCTTAGCTCCGAACAAGGAAATCCATCTCTACACCAAGCACGCCATTACCCGGACTAATGCCTGACTTGAATAACAAGCAAATTATTGTGCTTTTAATTGTACCCTGCTCGGTCACAAAGCACGTGTGAGAGAGGAATGTGCCCAGCTTCTCCAGGAGAAACAGGTCAGGCCTCTAATCCTCCTTTTCTGTCACCTTCCCCTTCCCCTTTCCAATCCTTTCTCTTCTCAGCAGAGCAGAGGCAAAAAAAAGAGACAGCTAAATTATGTTTAAAATGGAAGAGTCTAAAAGAAGAAAAACGGTGGTCAGTACTGACTTGGGAGAGGATGCATTATCTATCCACAGCCTCTGCAGTGTGGGCCATTTGAGGACAATCAGTGTTCTCACTGACTTGCTGGAGGGCGATATCTGCGAGCCTAAACCAGGCTTTCTCAGCCTCAGCACGACTGCTGGGTGGGGTTGGATGCTTCTTTGCTGTGGGCCTGTCCTGCGATGGAAGGACTTTTAGCCTCCCCTAAGCTGTGACCATCCAAAGTGTCCCAAGACACTTTCAAATGTCTCCTGGGTGCAAAATTGCCCCTGGTTGAGAACCACGGCCCCAAGCCCTTCCATATTGGGATGTACTTGCTCTCTCTCCCATTCTCTCCCCCCCCATACACAAAACCCAAGAAAATCATGGTTCCTGTGTTAAAACTGGGGAGATCAACGTGCTCTTCATGTAGGTAGAATGAGCGGAAAGGAAAAAAACACTGACTTGTGTGTAGTCAGGGGACAGAGTGGGAACCCCCTCAATGCCAAGAGTGAAAAGAGTCTTAGGATGTGGGTGTGTTTCTGGCTCCCTCTGGGAAGTGGCAATGCCCCTGGTTGAACAAGCCAACTTTCGAACGCCTCTACCCTGTGCACTTTGGAATCGGGCTTGCTGTGGGCGAGATGAGGAGTGATGGCGAGGCTGCAGAGATGAAGGCGCCTCTGAAGGTGCTGACTGTCTCCTCCCACACTACTTGGGACAGGGGAGAACTACCCAGCTTCACAGAGATACCCATTGCTCAGACAATGACCATCCTGTCTTGGACCTAAAAATCGGGATGAAAGAGGGCTACTGACAAGACAGACGTTGTGCAAGCATGGGGTTGCACTTTCATTCCAGACATTGAGGCAAACATTTCACTCCTGGTGATATAAGACCTCCCCTATTTTTAGGAACTTACAAGAAGCGTTATTGCTTGTTCTTACCGGCCAGAAGGAACGGCTGGAGAAGGAGCACAGTGCAGTGAGCCCCCATCTCCACTAGATGGCGGTGTACATCTTCCTCAGAAGCCAGGCGGGCAGCGCTCCGGGCAGCTCGTTGGCCTAAGCAAGACAAGGGCCACTCTACTTTTGGGAGACAGGCGTCTCCTGTCATTGTCGGCACAAACAGCCCCAAACAATTGCACTGACCACACAGCTCTAAGCCACGTTCCAGGGCACTGCCGTCTGTTCAGGAGTGAATGCTGGGAAAATGAACCACGCTGCTAATTTGCTTGATTGGGGGGAAAATAAGATCTCAAGTGACAGTGGGTGTAATTTATTTTTCCAACAAGAATAGGGGCAAAGCCATTTCATCCCCCCCCCGCCAAGTGCTACCATAAATGAAAGCAATCACCTAATTAGTCCTGAATTACTAACTGGCAGGGTAAAGATCTGCTGGAAGTCAAGCTGAAGTGGGGAGTCTGGAGAAAGGGATGTGATTTCTGCAGGGGAGGAGGGGAGGGGTAGGACGGGGTGGGAGGGGTAGGGCGGGGTGGGAGGGGTAGGGCGGGGTGGGAGGGGTAGGGCGGGGTGGGAGGGGCGGGAGGGGAGGGGAAGGCCTGAAGCCCATTGTGAGGTCCTGCGCCCCTGTGGTCTGGGGGCCGTGCTGGCCCTGACCCTGGGAGAAGAAGAGGCTCAGTGATGTCTTCAGGCCGTTTATTTTGTGCAGGAGAATGACTTTATAAAGTGAAGGAAAAAGAACCTGTTGGAGAAAACCTATCCGAGAGTTTCTCTGAAAATGCTACAGATGGAGATGAACTGGCTTGGGAAGGAGAGCACAGCCCTGTGGCGCCTGGCCACCCCGCTGCTGGTGGACCCCCCAGGAAGGTTCTGTCACGGAAACGACAGGCAGATCTGAAACCAAGTTGGGCTTTACGTCATTAAGAAATCCCCCAAAGGAATGGAATAAAGGCCTCCTTTCACACTTTGGGTTTTGCATGTGTCCTGAGGAAGCGCCTCTTCCCCAGCTGAGACAGCGCGCTGTCCCCGCGACCCAGTGAGCGGCCCTCGTCCTGCGGGGAAAGCAAAACAGCAGCGGGGTGGGTGCGCGCCCAGAGCTGCCCCTCTCGCAATTGATTTGTTCAGGGATGACTTCTTGCGTTCTAGTTAGATGTGACTTTAATCGAAGTGCTTTCCTAAGGAGATTTACCACAACTGTGAACCGTCAGTTTGCACAGCTGCTGCTCTTTCAGGGAAACGCACAGGCTCGGGAGGCGGAGGGGCCGGCACGGGCTCCCCTCTTTCCCACGGACCGGCCCGCGTGCCCCTCGCCCACCAGAAATATGTGCGCCGCGTCCTCAGAGGCCGCCGCTTCTGTGCTCGGGCTCCTCTGCTGTTTCTGGCTGCTGAACAGCCATCTCCTCTCTCCTGGGAGGGGCAGCTGGTTTCCTTTTGGGGCGCTCCCCTTCTCCCCGTCTCAGCTCCTGCAGCGGAGACGAGGCTGCCCCTCTCTCCCTGCACGCTGTGGGCTGGGTGTGCAACCCGGCTCGGGCCACAGTCCCCCACCGTCCCCGCCGACCCCGCTTGGCGCCCACCGCAGCCGGCAAAGCCCACACGGGGCGCCCAGTTAAAGCTGAACCGCAGATGAAAACCACGACTTTTTAGGGTGTCTTCAACATTGCATGCAACATACTTCTACTAAAAAAATTACTGTTTATCTGAAGTTCAGCTTTAACGAGGCGGGCATCCTGTATTTTGTCTGGCAGCCTTCTTGGTTCTAAAGAAAATGTTTGTCCAGAGCAGGTCAAATTGGAATCAGCCTAGGACTTTTAACTGGAGCTTTGGGGAAAAAATACTTAAAAGGTATCTGTTGGGACTGCTAGGCTGGTAGGATTCATGCTTGCAACTGCTGGGAGCCAGCTTTGCTATCATGTGGGGAGAGCTGCTTGAACTAGAAGCCAACACCACAGAGAGCAGACCTGTTTCATTTGAACAGGTGGATCCAGCTGTTCTTGAAGCTGGCCCGGTGGGTGGTAGAGGTCAGGGTGCTGATGGCCAGGAGGGATAATAATTTCCTACCCCTCAAATCTGGGAAGTGAAAACAGCAGGGCTGAATGTGCCCACGGGGCATGGCTTCTGTTCAACTGGAAGAGTGGTGAATGGCTATTGGGTGACCAAAACAGTCGGCCTACTATATTCTTACTTTGTTTGCTAATTGTTTTGCTGCATGTAAACTCTTTGTTGCATTAGCTCTTGTTCATGACATCATGTCTGGAAACAGGGTCTGATAGACTTACATGTGGAATTGGAGACTTAAATTTCAAATCTGCCTCTGCCTGGTTGAGTGGTTTTAGGGTCCTCGTAACCTCTACAAAGTGGAGTTTCTGGGTCTGAAACCTAAGGACAGAGGTTATCGTAATCCATTTGGGCTGCTATAACAAAATACCAGAGCCTGGGTAGCTTATGAACAACAGAAATATATTTCTCATAGTTCTGGAGGTTGGAAGTCTAAAGTCAGGGTGCGAACAAATTCACAGTCCGGTGAGTATGCTCTACCTGGGTCACAGCTGGCGTGTTTTCTCTGTAACCTCCCATGGCAGAAAGGTCGAGGGACCTCTGCGGGGTCTCTTTTATGAGGGCACTAATTTTGTTCATGAGGGCTCTACCCTCATGACCTTATCACCTCCCAAATGCCACACCTCCTGATACCATCACTTTGGGGGTTAGGATTTCAACATATGGATTTTGGGGGAGGCAAATGTTAAATCTATAGCAGAGGTACTTTCCCCATAGGATGGGGGAGAGGGAAAGTATGTAAGCACCTGTCATACGGCCTGGTGGGGAGCAGGTGCCCCATACAGATGTTATTACAAAATATTGAGTATAGTTCCCGGTGCCACAGAGGAGATCCTTCTATCTATTCTATGCCTTCTTTGAATGACCATAGCACTTGTTGTCTGTATCATTATTATGTCTGTTGTTGCTTTGTGACTGAAAATGAAAAATTTCTATTTGTCCATGTCCTGGCCCTTACATAAAAATGTGTTCATTTATCTAATTCATATTTATTGACTACATCTTAGACACCGTGTTAACTGCTGGTTCTAGATGTTAGTAAAATATAGACCTTCCTGCTCAAAGGGTCACAGTATTTGTGGGAAAACAAAAAAATGAACAACCTATGTCTCTAAGAGCTTTGTACTTCCCAAAGAGAACACACCTCATAGGTACAATGAATACATGTGTCATACGTAAATGTATAAATAGTTAATGGGATTATACACCTGAGATAACTGCTTTTCGATTCTGACGAAATGATGATTATATTCACCAGGAGCTCAATACCACTCTGAGAATGAGGGCTTAACCCCCGACTTGACTCACTGCATCGCTTTCCTATATAAAAATACACAAGTCTGTACATACGCTCTAGAAAAAGGCTTATCTGGCATGAATTTCAGATAGCAAGAAGAAAACTTCAAGAGGTTCAGAGAAGCATCCAGAAGCTCAGATGATTGTCTGGCACTAATACAACTTGCTTGACAGGAAAATAGAGCTGTAAATCTCACAAAATTAGATGATCTTTTAAGAATTTCAAAACCTCCTGCTATTAATTGGAAATCCTAGAAGAATAGCTTCTTTTAAAATGTACTGATAATATGCTTTACAGCTTAATATTCAGAAGCCTATGTTTTGGCTAAGTCAGCTTCAGGAAGGAAGGAAATTTGTGGTTTACCTCCACTTACCTTGGAACCGCTGGTTCCAAACATCTACTTCTATGCACAGTCATCTTATCATCTGTAAAATGGAGGCAACTCTAAGACAACAGAGTTACAGAGATGTTGCACAGCTCCATGTGTCATTGTCTTCATTTGTTTCAGAATACCAATGACATCTAAGCTACTACTGAAAGAGTGCTATATTATTTGGGGTCATCTAGTGCAGCTCTGTCAAAGTAAAGAAAAGGGACCTAGAATGACTATAATTTTCCCAAGAGGACACAATTATTTTATGGTAAATCTGGGACAAGAACCCTGATCTCTTTGATCCCATTCCATTGTTCTTTCATTGGGTTCTGAACAACCCAGAGAAATAAAGAGAAACAAAACTCCTGTGTGCTCTGTCACTGGTACAGGACACGGCAAGATTGGAATTGGAGCACTACATATTAAGAGGTATCTGAGAAATTCTTCAAACTAATTGAGATATATACCAGGTACATAGAAAACAGTATGTTTTATGAAGATGATTCTGTGCAATGAACAGAACTGGTAACACACACTGGAAGGTGAATTCTCGTTTTCTGGCACCTTGAAAACTCCACCTCAACATACACGTTAAAATAAACATTTGAACTGGGTCATATTTAATTCTGCATGCTCTTGTAAGTCAGCAAAATATTCCATATATCATTTAAGTTGTCACTCGCTTTTTAACTTGACTTTCAATTTCTAAAAGTCTTTCCAAACATAAAACAGAGGTGGGAAAATGGTATATGGGAAGCTGCAGAGATGAAATAAGCTTATTTCATTAGGCATAAAGATGAATATCCAAACAACTTCTTCATGGCTGAAAGTGTCCAAATCTACTGTCTTCATTTTTTAGTCAAGGCTTGCGGAAAAATATGCTAATGGATTCCTTATTACCCGAATGCCCCGTATCAGTTTCAGTAGGTATCATTATATATTATGGAAATTTTTCTCAGTGACAGTGAAAGACATCCTGGCTGAACGTCCCCCTGCCCATGACACAGAGATGATGGTCTCACACTATCTTGAAGTCATTGGAGCCCACAGTATCCGTTACTAATATTAATGGAGGATAAAACTTCATATTCTGTTTGCTCTATATTTGTTCAATCACTTCTTCCCTTCATTAAACTGGATGGCCCATAATTGAGTCTGTAGTGTGTCTATCATTGGAAACTGAACAAATTTTTGTTGGTTTTATTAATGTCATACGTTTCTAGGGAGGGTCTATTCAATAACTAAGTCTAGTTTCACAGTTACAAATAAATTATGATGTAACTTTGAATAAATTAAGCTCATCATAAAGGAAGGATACTCATAGTTGCTACTACTCCTTCCTTGAGGGGCTCTCGTAAAGCACTAAGTAAAGTAACAGCGGTGTATATGTATGCATATATTTTCAATGATATTTGTACAGACTTAAAAAGAACTCTACAGAATGCATTATAAAAACCTTAATGCCGTGTGTCCCTAGTTCCCAGCTCTCTCATTAAAACTACTTAAATGAACACAATCTTATCTGTTAGGATAGCTATCAGAGTACTCCAAATACTATTTCTTGCAGTACCCTGTCCCAACCATTTGCCATCCTCTTCCCATTAGTCCTCAAGTCAGAAGCCCCGAAGATCTGTTCATTAATTTATGAACACATTTCTTCATCCAGCCAAGAAAATTGATTGATCCCTTACCAAAGTTCAGGCACCATTCTTCAGTATGATTTATAGGCATGTTCAGGAAACACAGCAGTGATTAACACAGATGAATATAGTCTCTCTTGAGCTGAGGGGGGAGACAAAAGTAAATAAGCAAATATAAAATCGTAAGTATAGTGCTTCCCTGGTGGCGCAGTGGTTGAGAGTCCGCCTGCCGATGCAGGGGACAAGGATTCGTGCCTCAGTCCGGGAAGATCCCACATGCCGCGGAGTGGCTAGGCCCGTGAGCCATGGCCGCTGAGCCGGCGCGTCCAGAGCCTGTGCTCCGCGTCGGGAGAGGCCACAACAGTGAGAGGCCCGCGTACCGCCAAAAAAAAAAAAGCTATGAAAACAAAACCTATGGATGGAGACCTACATGAAAGATGGAAGAGTATAATAATGGCCAGAGTACTTTCCTGTGGCAGAAGCAGCAGCCCTTAAGGAGGACAACTTTATAAATTACAAATGGGATTTAAATAGACAGGGAATTTGAAGTGGAGACATTATTTTCTGCAGAAGATGATGGACAGGGGAGAACAAAGAAAATAAACCTGAGATTGTTAACAAAATACAACGCTAAGCATATAAGTTAGGACTGAGTCCTTAACTTTCATTTTTATTAATGAGCGGGTGAGTACAGATTACTGACTACACAGAACCAAGCCTGGGAACACATTTTATATTTATGATCTTTGTGCCTAAAACTAGATTCTCCTGCAATTTAATATGACACTAGGACAATGACTGGCCAAGTTTTAGATTAATCACTCTTACACAAAGATTTTTCATTCATATAATCTCAAACAAATACTGCGTCACCAATTAAGTTCCAGATCCTATGCACTCTGGCTGAAGATATAAATATCTTGCAAGTCCAGCGTCACTTTCCTCTTTCTCTGGTAACAAATCACGCTTTCTATTTTGACAATGGCCCCAGTTATCGGCCCAGGAATAAACACTTGACTCAGGAAGAGCCAATTAAAGCCCTCCTTTAGAGTTGATCGAGAGCTTTAAGGTTAGAGTATTTCAATCTTATGAAATTTTTGTGAAACAAAATTATTTCAAAATCTACTGATTATTCTTTAAGTTCTAGAAACTGCATTCTGTGACTAAGAGGACAATTTATTTGCCGTCGTTTCTGCTCTGCCCACTTTATGTTTCTGTTATTGTGAGATAAAGGCAGTGGGGAATGGCAAACCAATTCTGATTCATTCAACCCATGAGTGCTTCTTAGGTACAAAACACCATTCTGAACATTGTCCGAGGTAAAAAGATAAATAATACCTAGCCCCTTATAATACCTAGCCCCTTACCCTCAAGGATCTTCCAGCTTAGCAAGGGAAATAAAACATGCACACAGATGACTGCAACAAAAAGAAGATAATGATTGCTGCCAGATGTTTGGGGAGAATGAGTAGAGCAAAGAGAGAACACAGAATAAGGCAACATTCAACAGTCAGCCAAGAACTATTTGTTGAGCAATTGCAAGCTGTGACCTGGAAATGGAAGAGGAGAACATAGATCTTCACATGGGCAGGTGAAAAATCAAGTGTTATTACTTGTAACACAGCTCTTCAAATATATTTTTTGGCACCAAGTGCCTACTAGATAGCCTTAAATTAAGAACTAAATAAGGATACAGTCTCTATCAAATATAGCCTGAGGTACTGATGCCTAAATACTAGGATCACAGTATTTGTGTTCCCAAGGATGCCTTTCTATTGCTTTGCTTCTTTCCCCCTTTCCAAATTAGCTAATGCTGCCTTACCAGGATATCTGTTTCACTTGTTCCAGCCTTTTTGATCCAATGTATTGAATAGCAGAATAGGTGAGTTACAAGAGGATATTTTGACTTCAAACAACAGAAATAAAATACTATATAATTGAAAAAAAAGAGGCAATCTTTCAGGCACATGTGGATCCAGGAGTTCACATGTTTTAACCAGGTCCCTTTCTCTCTTCCCCACCCCTTCTTCTCTCTGCCTTTTCTCCTCTCTGGTATCTCTCATTATGGGATTCAAATATTTCCCTGTTTATGTGGGAGCGTCTGGCACAGCTGCGGGCTTATGCGCTCGCAGCTCCAGGGCTGGCTGGAAGGGGCGGGCGCATCACAGCATAAGGTTGCACAAGGTGTGCACTTATATAGCAGGGCATCACATCTATGAGTGATGGATGATCACATTGTATACAGGGGTAGCTTCGCATAGTTTTTACATCACTTTTCTTGAAGATGGCAGTAAAATGGTATGTTTTTACAAAATCAAATAGTGTAACATTGTCCAAAAGATATACATAAAGCATTTAGAGGAAGGAGGCTCCTTTTTCTTTTAACTCTGGCATGGATTGTCTATTGGACAGTGGTAACCCTATGTCATCAACCTCGTTACTCCAGCAGAAGTCCAGGGATTAGCCCTGCATAACTCTTGTTAGCCTCTATTCCCTTCCTTGAACACTGTAGCCAGAAGGTTTTTTTCCTCCTCAAGCCTTAAGTATTGAAACCTGGAGGAGGGGCATGTCTGAAAAGAAAATGATGGACTGGACTCTCCCTAGAAGGAAGATAAATGGGTGGTCAACAAGAAAAAAAAAAGTCCTCTGTACCAGGAAATGTTTGAAGTGTTGTTTGGGTATCAAAAAACGGGTGCCCTACACATAAAGCAACAAAGGATATTGGTCTAAAAAGAACACCATGGCCAAAGGTGCATGACCTATTTTAACAGAGGATTTGAAAGTTAAAAGTTAACTTGTAAAACATTCAATTTCATCATTTTACAGATGGTCAAAGTAAAACTCAGGCACAGGAACAGAAGTGCCAAGGAAGAGACAACCAACTTCCCAACTTCTGACTTTTTAGGTGTGTGTGTGTGTGTGTGTTGTTTTGTTTATGTGCAAGGATATTTTTCTTTAGTACACTAACATTACAACAGAAAGTATAGTCTTGTTTTGGTTTTCTCTGCGCCCTCAATTCTGTATAAGACAGTTTCGCTGCACTCCAACAGAAAGGCTCAGCAAGAGTAGAGACCACCATAAGCAGTACACGTGGGCACCAAGGGCAGATACATTGCCCTTCCTTGTGTAGGAACTAGGGCCACTTGTTGCTTTAATGGGCCAAGTTTGGGCTGGACCTGCAGGAGGGGACACCTTTGAAAAAAAGCTTCCTAACTGCACTACAACCTGCTCTGGCATCCTGATTCCACTCCCCAAACCCCCCATATCTTCAGCCAGAAAAAAAAAAAGAAGAATGGATCACTGGATCGATGGGGAGATTTCTGTCTGCTCCTCCTACTGTCACCTCTTTCTTGCTATTTCCTGCCCAAGGAAACCTGACATCAGCCCAAAAGCATCTCTGGAAATGGGTAGGAGGGAGCCTTACACCTGTCAGCGCCAGAGAAGAAAGTGCGCTCTGCAGAGTTCTCAGTTGTTCCATCTCTTGCGATGAAAGGAAGAAAAGGAGCGAATCCACCACAGATTTACTGGAGACCAGGGTTGCTTCATCTGGCTCCGGCCACAGTAGCCCCTGAAGACCAAAGATGCATTTCCATTCCCAGCATTTCTTGTTGGCGTCTTTCCCTACAGGCTAGCCCAGTGCCTGGCCCCGGAGAAGTCTCTGCGTAAAGGTTCTTTAGGTCATAAATCAGGCTCCTGTGTGCATGTGTGTTTTTCTTAGGAAAAACTGGCACAGACGAATTAGCAGTAGAGACTGGGGTCTCCCTACTACCCTTCATGCTTGGCGGCATCACCTTCGACTACCTCGCATTCTGCCAGCGCTGACAGCCCCGGCTCCGGACCTCAGGGTTGGAAGCAGTCAGCCCCAGCTAGAACCACCCTGTCCGGGGCTGATGCCACCCTGTGCCTAGAATGTGCGTGTGGGTGCAGGCGGGCGAGCGAGCGGCTTCTACAGTGAGACCGAAACAGGAGCTCAGCCTACGCCTGCGACCTGCAATCCCCAGATTCCCTGGGGACCTCGAAACTCCCAATCGGAGGTACTCCCCCCGCCCCACAGCCGCCCACCCATTCCCTCCCCCCTTACCTCAGCACGCAGCCCCTCCCTGTGTGATGATGCAAAACCGTGGGGAGGGTGGGCGCTGGGAAGGGTGGGGAGAGCCTGAGAGCGAGCGAGGGTGGGAGGGAGTGGGCGGAGGAGGAGAGGGAGCCGAACGCGCATTTAAAGCGATAGCCATCCTCGCTCTCTCCCCAGTGCTGGGCTGTTGGAGAGCTCGAGCTGCAAGCCACCGAGCGCGAGCTCGAGAGCGGCGCGCTGGCCGGGGAACCCAAGAGCGCACGGCGCCCCAAGCTGGCAGGCGCCACGGGACCCCCCACCCTCGCCGGCTGCCCTTCCCCGGGCGCCCCTACCCTCCTCGCCCGCAGGAGACCCTGGGCTTCCCCGGAGGAGCTCACCCCAAGGGGCCAGGACTCCAGCGAGCCCGCCACCGTCCCCTCGAGTGCCGCCGCCACCACCGCAGCCGCGGGAGCAGCATGGTCCAGCTGGGGAAGCTGCTCCGCGCCCTGACTTTGATGAAGTTTCCCTGCTGCGTGCTGGAGGTGCTTCTGTGCGCGCTGGCGGCGGCGGCGCGCGGCCAGGAGATGTACGCCCCGCACTCCATTCGGATCGAGGGGGACGTCACCCTCGGGGGGTTGTTCCCGGTGCACGCGAAGGGTCCCAGCGGAGTGCCCTGCGGCGACATCAAGAGAGAGAACGGGATCCACAGGCTGGAAGAGATGCTCTACGCCCTGGACCAGATCAACAGCGATCCCAACCTGCTGCCCAACGTGACGCTGGGAGCGCGGATCCTGGACACTTGTTCCAGGGACACTTATGCGCTCGAACAGTCGCTCACTTTCGTCCAGGCGCTCATCCAGAAGGACACCTCCGAAGTGCGCTGCACCAACGGCGAGCCTCCGGTTTTCGTCAAGCCCGAGGAAGTAGTTGGAGTGATTGGGGCTTCGGGGAGTTCGGTCTCCATCATGGTAGCCAACATGCTGAGGCTTTTCCAGGTAGGGGGGCGCTCCCTCCGGGGCAGAGCGTGCCGTAGCTCCCCGCGCTCTTTATTCTGAAGGCTGGCTTGGACTCCAGGGGTGCGGGGTCTGGTCAGCCTTCGCTCATTTCCACCCTGGAGATCCTGCCGAATCCCTCCCACCTCACGCGAGGAGGTACTTTCCCTGCTTGATTCATTTCCCTTCCATCTCTCCCCTGTCCGCGCTCCACTCCATCCGGCTTGACATTCTGGATTTATGGCCCCGTTGACAAGAAACAGTCTCCGAAAAACAAGGCGATGATTTAAATGGGTTTGCATTCGAGTGAAATATGGTTCCAAAACAGGCCTGTAAAAGTGCCGGGCTCCTGTGAGAGCCACTTAGGCGCAAGGAATATGAAAGATGAGAAGACGCCTAGAAACTAGGCATTTCTCAACTCCCCAGCTTCCCTGCCCCAAGCCGCCCGACAAGCTGCAGCTGCCTTGGAAAATTTCGAGAAGAGCTTAGGGAGGCAGTTCTTAAACCGTAGGCTAGGTCTTCACCTACATTTGGACGTGAATTGCCCATTTCGCTCGGGTTGGATTTCCCGACCTGTAACCTGTCTCTGCGAGGGCATGGGGCGGAAGGCGTGGGGGACTGTCCTCAAGCGGGGAGAAGCCACCCGCAGACGTGCCCCCGGGTGATTTGCTCTGGGCAGTTGTTTGCACCGTCTAAACTGCCTTTGCGATCCGGCCACTGGCAGGAGCCGGGCGATCAGCTTTCTACTCCTGCCAGCTCAGAGCCCGGAGGTGAGCTCATGCTAACTGCGAAACACAGTCGCTTTTTCTGCACCCACCCTGTGCCCATCCTTTCCCACGACCTCCCTAACGCAGCCCCCAACCCCAGTCCTGGGTTTTGAGGACGATTCTCAGAGCCAGACAAGAAGGCGCCTGGAGGGAGGCAGTAGGGTGCGCTGAGCAAGGCCGGGCGGTCCTCTAGCTCCGGGTGCAGGCGGGCAACGGGGGAAGATGCGAGGACGGCGGATCGGGCCCGCTGAGCGGTGGGCGGTGCTGCAGTGCTCTCTCACCGCCTGCTCCCGCAGCCTCGGCCCCACGGCTCCTGTGCCGCCCTGGGTATAGATGGATGGCTTCTGGATGAAGAAATTGAGTTTCAGGGTCTGCGTGACTATGGGTTCTCTTGTTTCTCTGTCTTTCTTCCTGTGTGTCTCTCTCCCTGTGTCTCTTTCTCCCTGCTTTTTTTTTTGTCTCTCTGTTTTATGTTCTCCCTTTCAATTTCTGCCTCTCTTTTCCTTCTCTACCCCTATCTCCAAGTTTTTTGTTCATCTCTGTCTTGAAGTGATCCTTTGCTAATGCACAGCTCTCTCCCTGCCTGGTAGGACCCAAGCTCAGTTAGTCCCTTCTCCAGATGTTCTGGCTGACCCTTATGCTCCCCGTAGCTAAAAAGTTGGCTCCCTCTCAAGTGCCTTTCCTGAAGCATGTTGGGTTTCTGGAGGGGACTCCTTGTGAGATTCAAGCTGTCACTACATCAGCACCCAGGGGTATGAAGTTTGTGTTTGTGCCAGAAGGAGGGGTGCCTGTCTAAAGCTGCAGCCTGGTATGGCCCCGCTGAGCCTCTGAGCATCCCTAGCACCTGTTGAGTATGCCACCTCTAGATGTTTGCAAGGCCAAAAGTGCTTCTGGGCAGCCTTCACTTTGAGGTAATGCTTTCAGGAAGAGCCTGGGTTGTTGGAAGCAAAACCCAGAAGCACTTCCTTTACCTCTGAGCTTAAACTAGAGAACCTGAGGAGGCAGCGCTGCAGGGAGGATGAGGCCAGAGGTCACCTGAGAACCACAGGGGCAACTCACAGTATTTTTACTGGAGCTCTGGGGGTTGAAGGCACATTTGCTGTTTGACATTTTAAAAATTATTTTGGTGCCTTCACTTGGAGCTTGGGAGCTTGCAGATGGGCCTGCCTGTCGAAAAAAGAGTGAAATCTTAAAGTCAAGAGAGAGCTTGCAGACTAGGCTGAAGGATTGTGTTTGCTGAAAAAGATTCCAGGGGGAGCTGATTCCTTCTCTGGTGTGTGGATCTGAGGCACTTGCAAGAAAAGAGAACGCTTGCCTTATGCTTAGTTCCCCCGTTCCCTGGGCTGGGAAGGAAAGGAACTGAATGCCAGCATTAGCAGTGTGCGTTGGGACCAAAACCATTCAGAGAAAACACTGTCATTTTCCTCTAATTTGCAAATTGCAGCTATTCATGTTGGATTGAACAGCTGAGGGAAAAGAGCCCCCAGTTTTCACCTGCATTTATTGAGAAGAGGCTGGTAGTAGGAGGGATGCACCAACTTGTAGCTTGTGCTTGGTGTGAGCATCCTGGTTAACCACTGCCCATGTTCAAATATACAGAGATAGATTCCAACAATCTCTTCCAGTAGCCTTATTTTTGCGTGTGATCTTAGAAGCTCCTGGCATGTAAGTCCAGTCCCCAGTTTCCCAGCCTCTGTAAACCTGCCAAATGAATAGAGAGAATAGTGGAACACAGACCCATTGTTCAAAGACACAGTCACTTTAGGGAAAGAGGAAAAGAACGGGTAGGTGAATCTTCTCTGGGATTGCAGGGTTCAGCTCAATGAAGACTGTCCTGTATAAAAGAAACTCCTCTAAATGGTTGAATTCTTAGCTCTCCAGAGATTTGAGTTTTCTTTTCCCCAGTCCCTGTGGGTTGCTGTGGGGAATGTGCCAAACCTATCATTTGAGATAAAAATTTATGGTGAGGTAAGCTTCTAGGCTGGGGGAAGGAAGACTTAGTGACTGAAATGGGGGATGCTAAGCACTGGGGGGCAGGAAGGAACAAGGAGCTAGTAATGGATGTAACAAATGCTGCAGCTGCCAGCAAAGCCTGGATTGAGGTTCCTTCCTGAAAATGAGGACCCGGGCAAGAATGACCACTCAGATGTCAACAGTGTCTCTGACTGGGAATTCTCATCTGCCTGCCGGTGGGCCAGAGCTGAGCAAGTCCTTTCTCTCCTCTGTATGCACACTGAATTGGTCAGTAAGTGACATGTCAGGGGACAGGAATCATATTCAGTGGATCTTTCAAATCCAGGAGTTTGAGGCTAATGAAATTAGTGTGTGGCCAGGGCTCTGCCAACTAGAATTAAGTCACTGCAGCCACCCTGCAATGCATTTTCAGCCTGAAGGCAGCATCAGGGAGGAATTTCGGGAGATTTGTTTCTGAGCCTGTACAAAATAATACTCTCCTAATGCTAAGAAAGATTAAATGTAAATTAATATTGACTACGAGTAACATATTTAAAAAATAATCGCCGAGTGGGGGATGGCTTAAAGTGGAGAGATTATATAATATGGTGTCCAAAGAATAAATCTCCCCTGACCACTGTTTCATGGGCTATAAGTAAGATATATTACAATGGAAAGTAATGGGAACGTTTTTATTCAAGGCTTCTCTGCTATTGACTTGAGAGCAAACACTCTGAGAGTATAAATTACTCTTGCTATGTGCTGACTCTGAATGAACAATATTTCATGTGCAGTGACATGGTCTAAGCTATAGACTTGGAATTGAATGGCATCTGTTTCAATTGTTTTGTTCTCTCAAGGGCAACTAGACAGAAAAAAGTGGTCAATTTGACCCTTGTGGGAGTGTGTTGGAAATCTAAACCTGTGTCCCTCATACCATAAACGAAATACATTTGTAAATGTGTGTTTTCCTTCTGTTCATTGATGCTTGAGTATAATCTCAAACTTTGGGAGCAACATTTTATACATAAGTACTTGGTTTTCTTCCTTTCTTCTTTCTCTTTCTCCTCTCTCTCTCTCTCTCTCTCTCTCTCTCTGTTTCTCTCTCTCTCTCTCTCTCTCTCTCTTTCTCCATCTTATGTAATTGGATAGAACTGGGCACCTAGGATGATGTGGTGTTACTATAGTGGGATTTTTTTTTATTTTTAAAAAAAACAACTCTAACTTACCCTTTTAAAAAATTCATAAATACTGGTGTCAGTGCCATTTGGAATAGTCTCTATAACAATTTCTGTCTCCACATTTACTGTGTTTCAGCAAATTTACCTAACAGATGGTGAGTGGGCAATTTTTAAAGGGGCATTTTTTAAGAGCGGAGAGGGAAGGAATAGAGACAGGCACATACTATATTTGAAGTTACCTCCACGTGTATTTTATGTATGTATACCCATACAGTTAAGAAGTCTTTGGATGTTTTATCTTTAAGAATAATTCAGATACTGGATTACTTGAATATCATCAACATTTAGGGTTTAACAGATTTGTTACATATAGAAGTTGTATCATGGATTTAAAAGACCATAGCAAGCGGGCAGCGGCGGGCGGAGCGACCGAGGGGCGGCGCGGGCTGGGCGGCGGATGCGGGGGTCCGTGCTTCCTCGCGGTAGAGGGCTGGGGTTCGCCGGGATCTTCTGCCCGGGCCGCCCTCGGCGCCGCCTGAGCCGCGGTGCGGGCTGCGCGGGGCGCCGGTTCCGCGGAAGCCTGGGTCGGGCGCTGCGTGCGGGACTCTCGTCGTTCGTGGACTGGGGGCGAGAGCGCGGGGTACGTAGGGCCCCGACCTGGGGCTCCCCGGCGCTCCGGCTCCGCTCAGGGCGCCCGCTCAGGGGCCTCCGGCGCGAGGCCCCCTTTGTGGTCAAGATGGCGGCGCCCAGGCGGGCCGCGCCGAGGTGAGCTGGAGCCGGGCCCGGAGAGGAGCGAGTCTGCCACGCCCAGGACTTGGACCCCGGGCTGGTCTCCCGTCTCCCGGGGAGCGGCGGGTGAGTGGGGGCGGCCGCGCGTAGGTCCCTCTCGTGGGGTGGTCAGCTCTCCGTGCGTCCGCAGACTTCTGTCGTCTGATAGTCAGATCTGGGGTGGCCCAGGTTGGAGGCGAGGGTGCTAGATTGGGGAAACCTGAGGGGTTTAATGACTCTATTGGGATCCTTTCAGACCCCAGCAAGCAGCTGAGCAAGTTTCCTCCTGACTCTCTTCCCGGCTAAGTTTTCTCCCTTCTCTGAAGGCGCCAGCTTTTCTGAATCACCTTGTTACCCGGGGGGATACAGTTGCTGGTTCTGACCGTGGCACGTAGGACCCGGCGCGGGGAAGCCTGAGCTGGTTCTAGTTACTTTGTTTGCAAAGCACTTGTCTTGTCTTTGGAATCTTTGTGTATGTAACCAACGTTGGGAAGAGGCAGCGTTTTCTCCTCCAAAACACTGCGAGGGGTAACTTTATACGTAAGAAACAAGTGGGCGTTCACATCCATCTCTTTTCCAACCACTGAGTTTTGGTTGTGTTTCCTTTCTTTAAGTTTGTCTCGTTCTGAAGTGATAACAAAAAAAAAAACAACAAAAAAAAGACCATAGCCAATTACACAAAGTATACTCTAGTCTCAGTCCTGCCATTAATTAGCTTAAGTCATTTAATTTTTCTAGGCCTCATTTTTCTCATGTGATGTTTTTTTTTTTGAAAAAGTATAGTTTCTAGAAGTCTCTAATCTCTGTGTCATAGTTCAGCTTGGAGAAAACCTGTTCTTATCCAAACTCCATGACATTGTATTTCCAGCTCCAACTTTGGACTTTGAGTGAGTTGGGGGCAACTTTTTAAGGATATTTTCACACAGCTTTTTTAGTTAATATCAGTCTAGCTGACTTGTCATACTCAGACGTTCTCCCATATTCTTTTACCAGTGTGTTCCTTAGTCATATATATAAAGACTGTTGTGGGAAAAATGACCTCCTGGGTCAGCTTACTGCATGGTCACAGGGCAGGGAGTAAGATTCTGTGGATTTTACAGAAGCAGATACAGGTTTCATTATCCATGTCCTCTCCCCTTTCATCTTACAAAAACAGCAGGCTTTTCTTGGAGAACTGCCAGATAATGCCATCCTGCCTCCTCACGGGCCCCGGGGATGAGTCGCCCAGGGACTGAACTCCAGTAAAGCAGGTGATTGGCTCATGGGTAGGCATCTGACCTCGGCTAAGTCTATCAGACTCCTCCCCAGGACTTTTCTCTCAGAGCAAAATGGCAGAATTGTCTTTTCTCTCTGGAATTTCTAAGCTGGGGAGATACGACTCTGGGACTCCCAGTGACCATCCAGCACCAGAAGAGACTTCTGTAAAATAAAGTCTTGCAGAGGTAAGCAGGGCTGAGCGATGGAGAGAGAGCTGGAACCCTGCTGATACTCTGGAACTTCCAGATCCAGCTGTATCTGAATATGGCTGCATCCCTGAATTTCTAGTACTTGTTTGTTGAGGTTGTTGTTGTTGTTTGGTTTTTGTTTTTAAATTTCCTTGGACTATTTTGAATTTGTTTTCAGCCATGTGCATTTGAAAGCATCATAGCTAAAAGAGCTAATTTCCTACATTAATGTCAGGTTTGCTGACTGGCATTCCTTAAGTGAAAAATAATATCTGCTATTTTCTTTAAATAAAATCCTTCTAGCTCAGGTTTGAGATATTCAAAACTCTGCCTCCTACCCCCCTTTTTTCCAACATTTACTGTATCACCTTGAAGCATTTGTGACCACATCTTTCCCATCTAGACGCAGTTGAGAGAGAGAGCAAATATTTCTGATATAAACTGCAACCTATACGCCTTCTACCTGGAAGCTTTAGAACATACTTGATTCTTGTCATTAAAGCAAATCTTTTGTTGTTGTCTCCGGGGCACAGAAGCATTTTCATGGCGTAATGGAGTACAAAGTATATTAAGCCTAACTCTACTTCTCACCCTCTTTTACTTTACATAGGCAGAAAAGAACAATCTCAAACACATTTTCCCAACAAATAAAATACATATGCGATTATGTTTAGAAGACGTTTATGCAACATATAGTTAGACTGATTAATTAATGGACCTTTTGCCAATTGGCACAGTAAATATATATGTTCAATGTGCTCAATTAAAAAGAAGACAGTAACATATTTTTACAGGTTAATTATCTGAGAAGAGTATTGTGCCAGCACACTTGATACTACAGTATTTCATGTTTGACAGGTAATCTTCTTTCAATTATATTTACTGCTAAATGTTTCTTGCATCAAGCTATTAAATTATAAGGTCAAAATTAAAATGATATGAAATTACAATGATAAAGGGACACATATCCCACTTTATGAGAATAGAAGTTCTAATTTCTTTTCAACACTACTGGTAGTGACCACAGTACTAATTTGAGCCCTTACTATGAGCCACTGTGCCCATATACATTTAGTTCTTACAGTAGTTCTGCAAAGGGCATATAATAATCCACACTGTAAAGCTGAAGAAAGTGATTCTCATAGCTGAAAGTCACATAGCTGGTGAGTGGCAAAGTCTAGATTCAAACTTAGAGCCGTCTGACAATGCCCAGGTTGTTGACCACTATGTACACTGCTCAATTGTTGCACCAATAAAGAAGTGCTTGAAGTAATTATAGATTTGCCTACCCTGAAACTGCAGTGATTTAAAGACATCAAAGTTGCCAGTTGCTTAACCACATCTACTTACAGTAAGAATTTACATTTTATTTCATTTCTAAAACAAGATTAATTCTGCAGGCCCATCGAAACCTGAGCACACAAATCCTACCTCCAAATGAAAGATGCTTGTTTTCCATTATTCAACAGATGGCCCTGTACAGAGGCAATAAATATATAGTAGAATTTTCATTCAAATAAATGAGAAGAGAGGTTTCTTCTTGTCCTGATTCAGTGCCCATCATTATGGATTATGATGGCTCTTCCCAAACTTTACTTCATTCACTCCACTCTTTCTACAAAACTCCAGTAATGGAATCCATCATTCAGATATATGTGCAAAGCGAAAGGACTGTATTAATACAGTTGCTGAAGTTGATAGAGCACAGGAAATACATCCTAATAAATGCAACATTAATGTTTGTGTGGGCCTTGGAGTGAGGGGTAGAAGAATTTTCAGTGTAATGGAATATTTTGCCTCTTGCTGTGAAAGTGTGGCTTAATAGTCTTGTAATTGGTCATTTACAGAATCCTCCATGGCTGGGTTTCATGCTTTCTTTACTCTGCAGCTGTTGATTCCTTCTCTTGTTCTGGATGGAAGATAGCAACGAAGCCACTTCAAAGGGCTCAGCCTGCCTTTTTGTGTTATTGTTTAGATGAAGATGGTTCCATTTATTAAAGCACACTATTTAAACATTTTTATCATGTTTTAAACTTGACTGTGTTCTGAAGGTATGAGCACAGGCAGACATAATGGGGGATGTTTTCCAGGAGAGAACATACCCTTATCAAAGGAATTATCAGAATTTTCATGTATGGATTGAGAATCAAATTCTGGAGTTAGACCTGAATTTAAATTCATACTCACAACTTATTACCAGTCTCATCTTGATCAAACGGTTACCACACTTCTCATCAATTTCCTTATCTTTGAAAGCGGAATAAGAGAAGTATGCCTGGTGGAGTTACACATAAAGCTCATCTGATAGAATATTCATAAGGATTTTGCACAAAATTTACATGGAAATATTTTAGCACCGAGTTTAGCATGCGATTCGTCTTCAATACATTTAAGAGCTATTATTTTATTATTATTATGCTATCATTAAATATCACTATTACTTAAATGTCATTATTGCTAAAATTGCTGTAAAACTACCACAATAACGCATGATGAATTCCCCTCTTCTGTTTCCTTTGTTTAAATGGAAAATATATATATAAATCTAGACAGAGAACACTTTAGTGATCCTGTTCAGTGGAGTGAGAATTTCCATGGCACTGATTAAAACAAATCCTGAATTGCATGGACTTAAGAGAGCAGAGAGGGGCTTCCCTGGTGGCGCAGTGGTTGAGAGTTCGTGACCCGATCCGGGAAGATCCCACATGCTGCGGAGCGGCTGGGCCCGTGAGCCATGGCTGCTGAGCCTGTGCGTCCGGAGCCTGTGCTCCGCAACGGGAGAGGCTGCAACAGTGAGAGGCCCGCGTACCGCAAAGAAGAAAAAAAAAAAAAATAGCAGAGAGGCTAAGAGATTTGAAGTTAGACATCCCCAAGTGTGAATTCTACTGTGACCCTCTTCTAGCTCTAGAACCTTGAGGAAGTTACTTAAACTTTCTGAGCTTTACTACTAGTTTCCTCATCTGTATCTTTTTCAGGACTATTTATCAAGCATCTTCCTGTTCTCTATGCTTGCACGTATCAATGAATAAATTAGACAAGAGCCTTTGCCTGCGTGCTCCTTCTTGCATGCTTTCTCCCTCCTTACACTCTCGTGTGGAAACGGATGTTATAAATAAATTCTATGCTTTGTCACAGGTTGATGGGCGCTACGGGATAAGGAAAAGGATGTGAAGCTCACTGAAGAGGCTTGGGTTGGGAGTGCTGGAGGAGTGTACAGGTAGGTTCTGATTTTAAATAGGGTAGTCAGGGTGGATTTTATAAGTTGACATTTGAGCAAAGACTTGAAGTGAGGGAGTTGTCAGAATGTATGATGGGGAGACCACTCCCTGGGAGCAAGAATAACCAGTCCCAAAACTCTAAGGCAGAAATATGCCGGGCAGCTTGGAGGAGTATCAAGGAGGCCACCCTGGCTGACTTAGTCAGTGGGGAGGAAGAGACAGCAGGAGGGCTGGAGGTCGGATATGTGATGGGATGGATTGGGTAAGTCCTGGGAGGCCATCACATGCATTGTGTCTTTTACTCTAAATGTAGGCAGCCAGGGGCAGGATTTTAGCCGAGGTGTGGCATGAACTGTCTCTTGTTTGAAAAGCATAACTCTGTCTGTGGTCTTGAGGATGTGGGGAGAGAGTGGAGTCAGGGAGAATCTCGGGAGGCGACTACAGGATCCTCGAGGTCTATGTTGGTGGCCTGCACCAGGCTGCTAGCGGCTGGTAATTCTCAGAAGTGGCACATTGGGAAGGTTGTGACAGCATTTTGTGGTAGATTGAATGCAAGAATGGAAAGGAAGAGGGGGTCAAGGGTGAATTCGAGATTTAGGGCCTGGTGAACTGGAAAGGTGTGGTTACTGTCACCTAAGATGGAAAAAGTTTGGGGTAGAGCATGTTTGGGGGATTAAAGACCAGTTTTGGAGGTGTAAGATTTGAGATGTTTTCGTGACGTCCAAGTAGAGATGCTGAGTACACAGTTGGATACACAAGTCTGCAGTTCTGAAGAAAGGTCTGAACTAGAGATACACTTTAATACAATGGAGATATTAAGAATAATGACATGGAAGCGCTATTTTAAAGATAAAATGAAGTCATGCAATGAGCACTCTGTCTTCTCAAAACATTTAATAACTGTTAGCTAAAATAATTACCTGAAATGAAAAAATACCTATAGTTTGTTTTGTTGTTTGCAGTAAAAGTGAGTAAAATGTCACAATTATTTTAATAGTATTTGTGACACAGTAGTTTTAGTTAAGACACCATGACTACAAACATTTACAATAAACCTTTCAGTCTCCTACTTTTCACTCTGATAGGGTACTTGGAACCATATTTTGTAAGGTTTAAGTTAGTTGTCATAGGGTACCTCTTTAATTAGAAGTAATTCTGAACTGTCTAGTTCCATGCAGTTTTATATACATATATGTATAATTATTATTTTATGATTTATCAAACTCAGTTGAAAATTTGCATCACTGATATACATTAGAATTTAAGCATTTACCCAGGTATTCAAGGAAAAAAAGGTACTTGTCTTGTAATTTCCATAGGGGTACTTACTTTCACATCTTCCCTTCACTTTGCAATTGAAAACATGGCAGGGGAAATACTATCTTACTGGTCTTTGAGTTCCCCTTAGCTATCTGCAAGTCCTTAAACAGCCTTTGTGGCTTAACCAAAATTCTCTTCCATCTTCATTCCGCTAACAGATATTGGTCTAAGCATGTACTTATACTAAAAAATGCATGACCACGTTGTCTCTACACATCTATAATTTTATGTTAACACTATCATTATGTAAGCTATACTTTAATTGTAATTATAACAGATTTTATGTCAACACACATCCATTTCTAGTGTTCATCTGGTGTTCAAGGGGAGAGCAGCATGTCGTAAATTTTATCAAAATATAACATCTGAAGAGTAGAACGGAGGGTAATTGTGTAATTCTGTATTCACTCTAATTAAGTTCAGTGGAGTTGGCATAATAGAATTAAGATGAAAAAAAAAAGACATTGAGGTACCATGGCTCCCTCTCCTAACACACCCTTTTCGTATCCGAGAGCAGAGACTCAGCACCTTTCTGTACAGAAATGGAGACAGGAAGAGGCCAGAGGATGAATGACAGGCACGAATGAGGTGGAACTTTGAAGAGCAACATGGAAATGAAATACTTCTTTTGTATTTGGTAGGTGGGGAAAATGTACCAGCGTGTATGCCTACTGGGACCACGTTTTCCAGAACAGTTAAGCCCAGTGTCAACTATGCTGTCCCACCTTCCTCGTAAGTAGGAACACGCTGTTACTTGAATCTTTGCTTCCTGTTTCTTGATAGCTGGTTGAGAAGATTATCACAGGAACTGCATCTTGTTAGGAAATACACTGTTTTGAAATGATTGACACTCACTGAAGAGTGGCAACTCCAAGCTTGCTCTCTCTTGATCTTGGACTGTTTAGGTCTGGAGTGCAGGAGTGGGTTATGGGGAAAGACCATTGGAATTCTTATGTCTTCAGCATAATGGTTCTAGCGTAATGGTTAGGAGTGTAGGTGCTGGTTCAAATCTCTGCTTTCCACTTGCTAACCATATGAGCTTGGGCAATTTACCTGATTACCTGAACCTCAATACTCCTGCCTATAAAATGATGTTAATAATATTTCATCCTCATAGACTTGTTTTCAATGTTAAAATGAAGTCACTTACACCAAGCACTTAATACAATGCCTAGAGCATAGTAAAGTCTATTATTATTACTATTACTACTACTACTACTATTATTATTATTACTGTCACGATGCCAGGTGGTATTTTTCCTATGCCTTATTCCATTATCTTCTGCCCTGTCCCCCCATTTCTGTCTTGTTTCTGTACAAGGGTAGGTTTGTCACAGAGCATTTTCTTTCCCTAGTGTCTGACTCTTAGTCATCAAGGTGACTGGTCCACGACCCGGCATTCATTGCTGCTCGTTGAAGCAACCCATTTTGAGAAGGGGAGTTGGATATTGCTGCCAAGTTGGGTCAAGGAGAGAGAATTTTCTCTCTTCTGCACTCAGAGAGCTAAGTGAAATAGTCAGGCCTCAGAAGGAGAATCAGGCAAAGGGCAACATGCTTAATTTCATACCTTAGTGATTAAGAACAAGTCAGACAGGCTGGATTTGAACTCATTTCCGTCATGTACTGACAACGGGATCTTAGGTGCTTTTGTAACCCCTCTGAGGCTCAGTCAACATCTGAAAGAGACGAATGACATTATCAGGACCTAGCGTATAGCCTCGTTGTAGTAAGTGAGTAAATCCTTTTAAAACGTTCAGCACGTTGTTTGGCATATAAACACTTAATAAAATTTAGCTTCTTTGACTACTACCGCTGCTAATATTATTAAGTAGCTGAGCAGATCCAGGCCCGTTTTTTTCTTAGATTGCACATAATCATTTGGACAACCAGCTCACATTGATCAACCGTTGCTTATATATAAACCCCCATGAACCCAAAGGTGCTTTAACTCTCTCCCAGTCAGAGCCTGTTCTGGGGGCGGAAGCAACACCGGCACTACCCCCGTCATCTTTGCCTTTATTGTCACTACACTCGCCTGCGGTACTGAGCACTTTCTGTTTGCCAGGCACCAAATTTAGCCCTGCGTATGCACTATATCATGTAGTTCTCACACTCAGGTGGGAGACATTATCATCATCCCCAATTTTCAGATAAAGATGCCGAGGTGTTGGAAAGGTAAGAAACTTGACCCACAGCAAGAGATGGAGCCGGAGAATTCAAACCCTTCTCTCTGACCTCAAGAACCCTTAAATATTAGCATACTACTACATCCTGGTAAGAAAATCTGCTTCCAGCCGCTCTGGTGAGAGTAGAAATGATTCTCAGTCCCCACATTCCTCTATTGCCCATGCCACCCTAGCCTCAGGACTAGGGGGGAAAGGAAGTGACCTCTTCAGAGAGCAGCCAAAGGGAACCTACTCCCTTCTGCCTTTTCGTAATCAACTAACCAATATTTTATTTCCTTCTTAAGAGTCCCCACATGTTCCTTTTGGTACTTAGCTTGGCCTTTTAGAATTCTGACATTCTGTACATGACTCATCCACTGTATTTCATGTTAATTTATTGAGGTCAAGTATAGGGTCTTACTCATCCTGAAGTCCAGTTATCCCCTGTCACATCTAACTCTGTTCTTTTCTTCTTGTAGGACATCTGCAGGTATTTATTTGAATTTTGTTGACTTGTTCTCATCAATAGTACATTAAAAGTTATACAGAAAGTGCTTTCTTATAAGGAAAACCATCTAAATAGATTTCTAGCTCTTTACTTTTTATAGCACTATTGTAGAGATTATAGATCTCCAGGTAATATTTTTTAGATTGAGTTCTTCATATCATCTTATTTTTACATATAATGATAAATCTGAATTTTCTCTTTCAAAGCTCCGAGACTTCACTGGCTTGTAACTTAGCTTGTTGATTATGTGTTGTTGACTTTTCCATTTACAATGATATTTGATCCTGGTAAGGATGGGGCTGGGTGGGAAGGTACATATTAGGGCCATAAATTGGTTTTGTAGAGAACTAACTTAAAGATCTAAAGTCTCATCATATTTCTGCAGAACTCATGAATCATTTTATTATAATTCCACTCATTCAGGGAGTATAAAACCATTTTCAAATTGTTATTCCTAATTTGTTCATCTTCTCTTCCTTAGTCTTAGTGAGAAGAGAGCAGGCTGAATGGAAGAAAGTCATTATGACCACTGGGGCCACTAAGGTAGGCATCAGTCCCAGAGTTTTGTTTTCATCTCTCCGCTATTAATGTTGGCTAATGTCTTGAGTGCTTACTTGGTGCCAATTACTTAGCCGACCATGGCAAATGGATTGTGTCATTTCATCCCCTGATAGTCATACAATTAATGTATGTATTATTATGATATCCCATAATGCATACATGGAACAGAGCCTCAGAAGTGGTTATTTGCTCACAAAAATATGGTAGATGTGGAATTTGGACTCAGGTCCGATAGACTCCTAAATCACTCCTAGTGATTTTTACCACTAAATTAAAGTTGTATACCTCTGGAGAGTAGATAGTTTCTAAAATTTCCTCAGCTCTAACGTTTTATAATTAAATTTTTGTCTGATGGCAAGCTTAACAGTTAAGATGGGTAGGAAGGAATGCCAGCCTGTTGAATGGAATTTCCCTGAAATAAGCCTGTTTTATGACACCAGTTCACTCATTCATTCACTCAGCATGTATTGAATGTTTGCTCTGTGCAAAGGCATTTTAGGCATCACAGTGGAGTGAGCGCCCCTTCCATAGACTCTCCTGCAGCACTCAGAGAAGTCTTGGACTGGTTTGCCTGTTATGGAATGGGGCTTGGTGATAGAAGCCTGGTTTGTCCTCCACTGATAAAACTAAGACATACTCATATGAGTTTGTAGGCATCTTGAAGCCGTGGGATAGTAACACACATGAATCTTACCATTTTTGCCTGGGATTAATGATATAAAGGCTTTGGATTTGGGTATGGAAAATGGGTGCAATTATGGGTGTGTTGGTTCTACATATATATGGATATCACGTGTCATCAGCCTGCAGCTACCTGCCATTCCTCACTACTCCTTCTTTTCACAAACCAAACAAGTACCTTCTTATCTCTCCTGTGGATAAGCTCTTGACAGTGGCACTAGGGCCTCCCTGAATAAGTACATCATTGGCTAAACCAGTGGTTTCTCAGATATGCTCATTGAACAACCCTTAAGGTGGATTGACATTCCACTGCCTAGAATAGAATATGGTGTTCTTTAGAAATCGGGAGGAAGAAATAGGCCACCAGTTGTACTTTCTTTAATTTAAATTGTTTATATATATACATGAACAATTGTTATATATGTGTATGTATACTTGTTCATATATATGAATGATTTAAAATTGAAGAGATATATATATACACACACATATATATATATGTATATTTAAATTTTGGCTTCTGTTAGCAAGTAGTAAATTAAATTATTAGCAGATCCATACTGCAGGGAAATAACCAATCAGATTTCATTCAATAGCTTGCTTTTTTGTAGATTTATGGTTGTGATTTTATATCTGCAGGTACGTTTGCTGAAGAAAATATTTCTACCACTTTACACAAAATTAAGTTCATTTAATACCAATGCGGCATGTCTCAAATGTCTTAATACAGTTTTAATCTTTAATCGCATCAGAAGTATGAAATTAGAAACATACCCCCAAATCATTTGAAGATATAATTACTCTCATTTCCCTTATACTTTTGAAAAATAAGTATTTAGTTGTACTTATCTGTTTCTGTCTCTCTAAGGATAGCAAACACTGAAACACAATTCTTTTTAAAAGTCAATATTAAAAATATATTGTCCAAGATGACCAAAACTAAGGAAGTGGCCAAGAAATTCAAAAATTTAAACTTTCAAAGGGTGCTTTTTTTGTGAATGTGTAGTACTTGTTCTTCTGAAGGAATTAATCTTTTTAAAACTTTAATTAACTTATTTTTTATTGAAGTATACTTGGTTTACAGCATTGTGTTAATTACTGCTGTACAGCAAAGTGACTGTTATACATATGTATATACATTCTTTTTCATATTCTTTTCCATTATGGTTTATCACAGGATATTGAATATAGTTCCCTGTGCTATATAGTAGGACCTTGTTGTTTAGCCAATCTATATATACCAGTTTGCATCTGCTAATCCCAAACTCCCAGTTCATCCCTCTCCCACCTGCTTCCCCCTTGGCAGCCACCAGTCTATTCTCTATGTCTCTGATTCTGTTTCTGTTTCATAGATAGGTTCATTTGTGTCATATTTTAGATTCCACATATAAGTGGTATCATGGTATTTGTCTTTCTCTTTCTGACTTACTTTGCTTAGTATGATAATCTCTAGTTGCATCCATGTTGCTGCTGCAAATGGCATTATTTCATTCTTTTTTTATGGCTGAGTAGTATTTCATTGTATATATGTACCACATCGTCTTTATCCATTCATCTGTTGATGGACATTTAGGTTGTTTCCATGTCTTGGCTATTGTGAATATTGCTGCTGTGAAGATCAGGGTGAATGTGTCTTTTTGAATTATAGTTTGGTCTGGATATACGCCCAGGAGTGGGATTGCTGGATCATATGGTAGGTCTATTTTTAGTTTTCTGAGGAACCTCCATACTGTTTTCCACAGTGGCTGCACCAACTTACATTCCCACCAACAGTGTTGTAGGAGGGTTCCCTTTTCTCCACACCCTCTCCAGCGTATGTTATTTGTAGACTTTTTAATGATGGCCATTCTGACTGGTGTGAGGTGGTACCTCATGGTAGTTTTGATTTGCATTTCTTTAATAATTGGCAGTGTTGAGCATCTTTTCATGTGCCTATTGGCCATCTGTATTTCTTCTTTGGAGAAATGTCTCTTTAAGTCTTCTGCCTATTTTTTTGATTGGGTTGTTTGCTTTTATTGTCATCAAGTTGTATGAGCTGTTTGTATATTTTGGAAATTAAGCCCTTGCTGGTCGCATCATTTGCAAATATTTTCTCCCATTCTGTAGGTTGTCTTTTCATTTTGTTTATGGTTTCCTTTGCTGTGCAAAAGCTTGTAAGTTTGATTCGGTCCCCTTTGTTTATTTTCATTTTGATTTCTATTGTCTTGGGAGACTGACCTAAGAAAACATTGGTATGATTTATGTCAGAGAATATTTTGCCTGTGTTCTCTTCTAGAAGTTTTATGGTGTCATGTCTTATGTTTAAGTCTTTAAGACATTTTGAGTTTATTTTCGTGTATGGTGAAAGGATGTGTTCTAACTTCACTTGTTTATGTAAGGCTGTCCAACTTTACCAACACCACTTGCGGAAGAGACTGTCTCTTTCCCATTATATATTCTTGCCTCCTTTGTCAAAGATTAATTGTCAAAGATTAACTGAGGTGTGTGGGTTTATTTCTGGGCTCTGTATTCTGTTCCATTGATCCATATGTCTGTTTTTGTGCCAATACCACGCTGTTTTGATTACTGTGACTTTGGAGTACTGTCTGAGTCTGGGGTGGCTATGCCTCCAACGTTGTTCTTTTTCTTCAGGATTGCTTTGGCAATTCTGGGTCTTTTATGGTTCTCTATGAATTTTAGGATTATTTGTTCTAATTGTGTGAAAAATGTCATGGGTAATTTGATAGGGATCGCATTAAATCTGTAGATTGCTTTGGGTAGTATGAGCATTTTAACAATGTTAATTCCTCCAACCCAAGAACATGAGATGTCTTTCCATTTCTTTGAATCATCTTCACTTTCCTTTATTAATGTCTTACAGTTCTCAGCATATAAGTCTTTTGCCTTCTTGGTGAGGTTTATTCCTAAGTATTTTATTTTGGGGGTTGTGATTTTAAAAGGCATTGTTTTTTTACATTCCCTTTCCGATATTTCATTGTTGGTATAAAGAAATGCAACCAATTTCTGTATGTTAATCTTGTATTCTGCTACCTTGCTGAATGCGTTTATCAGTTGTAGTAGTTTTCATGTAGAGTCTTTAGGGTTTTCTATATAGAGAATCATATCATCTGCATCTAATGACAATTTTACCTCTTCCTGAAGGAATTAATCTTGAAGTTCTACTAAGACTTTTGGGATACCTGTTTTAATGAGCCACTACTTCCTGCCTGAGATTGCACTATGCACCAGAGATTCTAGAATTAGCATAATAAAACTAATAATGCAAACAACAACAACAGATCTTCACAAACCTTCCTTGCAAGGAAGTAAAGTCCACTGGAAAAACAGACAAGTGAAACACACATTCAAAATGGCAGTGATTCTCAAACATTTATGTGCTGAAAAATCATGACAAGCATGATAACCAGAGCAATTACTAGACCCCTTCTCCAGCTGGTCAGGTGTAAGGTCCTGTAACTCTATTTTTGGTGAATGCCTCCAGGAGAGTCTGAGACAGATGTTCTCAGTTGTCGTCAACCTTTAGTGTGCGTCAGATTTGCCTGAGAATATTGTTAAAACACAGATTGCAGGGCTCCAGTGCCAGAGTTCTAACCAGTTCCCAGGTGTGGCTGATATTGCTGGCCCAGGGACCACATTTTGAGAACCACCTTTCAAAACTCTGCAGTATGCAGTTGTGTGTGTTGTGAATGAGACGGGCCCAGAGAACCAAAGGAGGGCAAAGGGACTCTGCCCTAAATTAGCCAAAGGTAACAATATCAGCTAGAATTGATTGACCCAAGAAAAAATTATAAGAACTTTACCTGCATTTGCTCATTTAATCCTTTCAGTAAGGTACATAGGTGCTACTTAGTGTTCCTCTTTTACAGGGGTGTCCAGAGAAGGTAACTACTTTGCCCATGTCCTAAACTGGTAAGTAACAGATTAAGAATTCAAGTCTAGGAAGTCTGATTCCAGAGCCCACACCTCTACCCTTTCTGCATGTAGAGAGGAGTAAAGGGTTGTCAGTGAAGCCTTCCCGGGGGTCCTGGCCTCTGAGTGTAGATAGAAGGATGAGTGGACATAAAGATCATTATTTGTGTGTGGTGGGGGTAGGGGAGGAAGTATGAGGGCTTCCAGAAGAGCCCGCCCTCCCCATACATCTGCTATAAGCAAGTCTGATGATCAGGAGTCCGGAACATGAGTATGACTATGGGATACTGAGAAGGGTTCTAGAACCCTGAGGTTAGAGTTCTGGATCAGTTAGTAGGTAACAGAAAGTGAATGAGTGATTTACCTTACTTTCCACAGGTAGCAGGAAGTTTGGAGATAGTCCCTCTAGCGTTAGTCCAGCTGCTGAAGGGCATCACCAGGGGACTGGGTTGCTTCGCTCTTCCAGCTTCCACATCTCTAGCACGTCCACATAGCTTCAAAGTGACCCCAGAATCTCTAATAGTGTTCCAACAGTTTGGGCAGGAAGAAAGAAAAGGAAAAAAAAAAGAAATTAAGTAAGAAAAAAAAGGCAGTGTCTAACTCAGAGAGCAAATTTTTTACCACAGATGGTCAGCAGACTTGCACTTAGATCTCATCAGCTCGGATTTTAAACTGGCCACCTTAGCCTTAAGGATAATGGGGTCTCCTAAACCAGGGCTCTGATAGTAAGGAATAAGGAGAGAGTGGTACTGATTAGCAGTGCCTGCTGTCCCAAACAAATATTATCCCCAAACTATTTTTTTTATCCTATATTTTACTTTAAAGAATGGAGGGGAAACATTATGTATCTGTAAATAGCCTTTTAGAAAGGGTACAATTATATAGTTATACAACCCCCTGGAGGGCTCCTTTCTTCTAAAATCTCTTTAAAAACTGTTCAAGGTTAAGGACATTTTTATCTTAATTTAGTAACTTGCAGTCGATTATCTTGGAATGACATCCTCTCTCTGCAGATGTTCTGTCAGGCTTTAGAAAATTCTAGAAGTGGACAGAGAAGTGTTATGGTACATGTATTTGCAATATGCACGTCTTTGAAATGAAATCCATTTAGGGACCAAAAGGCATTTCACGTCTTTGCTATACATTTTCACATATTTGCCTTTCCAGAATTCCTTTGAGCAAATCTGTTAGATGTAACCCATCCGTTTCTCCCATCTGAATTCTTTATTACTAAACATTCTTCAGTATGCTCTCACTCTCCTCTGTCAAAGGCATTTCTCTGGGTCCTCACCCTTCTCATCTCATATGTGAATGTGTATCTTAAACTGAAGCAACAGTCTGCTATGACTTCTCCATAACTTGAAGAACCCGTCTTTGTGGGAAAAAAAGTAGACTTACTAACTTAAAAGGTAAAATGTGCGCAGTGTTTCTGAGAATTAAAAACTAAGATAAAAACATAAGCAATGGAAAAAACTTACAGTGGATCCTTTTCAAAGACTTTATTTTACAGAGAAGGCAACTGAGGTTTAAAGAAAAAATGCGTTAGTTAAACACTAAATAATAAACCTTAAACCTCAGTGGAGCAACACATGGACAGTTCATTTCTCACTCACTCAGGAGTGTAGTATGGACTTTGGTGGTCTGAGGGTCAGTTTTCTGCTCAGTTATTCAGGGACCCACCACCTTCATCAAGTGGCTCTACGTTTGTCCTAAAAAGGAAAGGAGAGAGGAAGCTGCAAGCTACAGTTATCAACTCGTTATCCTTCAGACAGAAACTCTTCAGGTCACCTCTGGTCACATTCTTTGGGATAGAACCATACCCAGATGCAAGCGGAGATGGAGAATGTTGTTCCTATCTTGATCCTAGTGATGCCTCTACAGGCTGGAGGAGCTAATTAAAGTGTGGTCAACAGCTCGTTGTTTCTGCCACAATGAGTGATTAGCCTAAGACTGTGGATTAATTATGTGTGTGTGTCACATATACATATAATACACACAAACATATATATGTGTGTGTATATATACATTTTTTAGCATGAGTTGACACAGGGGGCTTCTGCCGTATCAAAAGAGTACAAACTGCCTCTTGTTGCTTTTTCTTAATTGAAGTTGACTACTACTATTTCCCTTCATTTTGCTACCTCCCCCCCCCCGCCTTTCAGTATTATATGAAAATCCTGAAAGAAATAATTTCAAAGTTTCCAGTGCTTTTAAAGGTAATAGAATACTCAGACCTTAACAATTTTCCTGTGTGAAACTTTTGCCAGACTAAAACAGTTAACTTATGAAAAGTAAATTTAGATTGATACAAAAGAGAATATAAGCTGATTTTTTTTTTTTTACACAAATACCCTGAGCCAGGGTGGAAAATAAATGGAAAACTGGAGGAATTTAGATCCTTTTGTTGTAAATTTAAATATTTTTAATTGTAAAAATAATACAGGCTCATTGTAGAAACTCCAAAATTGAAAGGATTTAAAGAAAAAAGGAAAAATAACTCAAAATCCCATTTCTGATAAATCATCTCTGTAACATTTTTGAGGGTATCTTTTGAAACTTTTTTGTGACGGGGTGCATATAAATACAATGCAAGTATAAAATACCTTTAATTATTATATCCAACTACAAAACAGTTCTATAACATTTTTATTTAGTAATATAAGTATGATTACTCATCACCTAATAAAAATCTGCAGCATCATTTTTAATGGTTGAACAGCATTCTATTATTTATTTAACCAGTCCCTACTGTTCAACATTTAGATTATTCCTGTTTTGCTTTGCTAAACAATGAGACAAGCATCCTTGTTCATGTCTTTGAGGATTTGTTTATTTCCTTAGAATGGACTTCTAGAACTTGAATGGCTGGTTGTCAGTTCTGGTACATACTGACATATTGTCTTCCAGAAAGGTTACCGTGCTTTTTATTTCTACCAAGAATTTAACATCCGGTGTGGTTTCTTACACACACTCATCAGTGCCAGTATTATCAGTATCAATACCAGTATTATCACGTTTTTTAAAACTTTGTCATTCTAGTCAGTAAAATATGACACCTGAATTATTTTATTTGTATTTCTTTGATTAATAATAGCAAAGTTGAACATATTTTCATATCTTTATTGGCTGTTAATACTTTTTAGTTTGTGACTTTATGACATCCATTTTTCATCGATGTATAACAACCTTTTATATATCAATGTGTTTATTTTGTTGTTTGTTGTAAATGCAGTTTTTTTCTCTTCATTTATTAATTTTTATTTTGTGTGTGTTGAACTTCTTTAATACTGTCAAGTCTATTCAAAAACCCTTTAATGAACACAACAAATGTGGAAAATCAGTCATTCTCCTGCATTTTGTAATCAGTTTATTTCCTTTTGGGCAGTATGGAAATGTAAGTTCTTATTTCATCTTATGGTTGGAAAGAATCTATTCCCTCAGAAAGGGATTATAGTCTCCATGATGCAGTAATGGGAGATTTTATAGGGTAGGCAGGGTCTACAGAAGAAAAAACCCTAAATCACACTCCATTGGTGGTTGCCTTATTTATAAAAATGGCATTTGAGGTTGTGTGACTGCCATCAGGTAAGCAAAATTAATTTTTAGCATGAAGTACTCCTATCAGCAAGAACAGCCTAGGATAGGCTAGCGGTAAGAAGTGAGGGGTTATGGGATTGGGGCATAGCCTCTGTTTCCTCCAATGCAGCTGGAAATTTAAACTCTGGGGCTCCTGCTTGATCCAATCAGCCCAGCTAGTATGTGTTGCCAGGTAGGGTGAATAGACTCAGAAGTACAAGAGCTCATCCTTGGTCCCCTCTGGAAATGAGCAGAGAATACTGTGTCAAGCAGAGGTAATCAGTCCATGGTCTGGAGACTTGGATCTCCTCACATAGTCCTTAAAGTCAGGGTGAGACAAAATGCCAATACAAATTATATTGATGACAGTATCAATGAGGTGACATTGAGTCCTTTGACCCAACGTGTGTCTGCAGTGTGCCATCCATTAGTAAATGGGCAAAGCCATTTGACAGATCTATCTGATACAATGAATGAATCTGACACTCATAGTTTGAAAAACTGAAACTGTATCCATTTGTCAAGAACAGTGGCTACTTGTTCTGCTTTATTCCCCCTGGTAGAACTAGGTAACATTGCAGGCAGTAAGACGTTCCGGCATTTCACCCTGGAGTAGCCCCAAAACTGAAGAAGCTGTCTTATCAGTAGTTAGCTCCTTGTCACCAAGAATATTAAAGTAGGTTTGTATGATTAGCAAATTAAAGAGACTGTAGTGCCTACCACTACTGTATTCACTAAGGCACCCAAGTTATTCTAAAGAAATCCTAATAATACATTAGGACCGTTCTGAATATTTTTATTTGATTAGCCATAATCTTCTAGTTATAACATCCATCACCATTTTGACCACTGAAACTTGGCCTTCTTTTCTTACAGCCTAGCCCTGTGGTCTTGGGCTAATCACTAACCTGCTTAGAGATACAATTTTCTTCTCTATGCAATAGAAACAATATTATATGCTTTGAAGGACTGCAGGAAGATGAGCTGTAATGTTTATCAAGTGCCTAGTAAGTAGTCTGGCCCATAATAAATACTTGGCTAATTGTAGATGTTAGTTTCATTTTTAGTTTTATTTCCAAACATTGCTCTTTACTTTTGGAACTCTAAAATTTGTTTTGAGAGTGGAGGACTTGTTGTTTGGATTCCTCCAACACTCTCTGTATATTGTGTACTTCTATCCCTACATCATTTATCTTAATGGAATAAATGATCTTTGGTCTGGTGATTCCAAGGTGACGAGGAGCTAAGTGGAGGTTCAGTATACACCTGGAAGTATGGATTTTCACGCCCAGTGCAAATGTGGGAAAGACATTATTCCCACATTATAAAGGGGGTAAAGACCTCCAACTTGAGGAGACCCTGGGTTGAGAGATGAGAGATTTACAGGTACTGTGTTTATCCTACAGGGTACCACAGGGGCTTTTATGTTCTGTAGCAAGAATTTGCACCTTATACCCTTGTAGTTAGAAGTAAAGCGTACCACATAACTAATATCTAGTAAGCATTAGAGTTAGAATAAATACCATTTATTTAACGTTTCCTTTGTGTTAAGCATTTTACAGTTAAAACATATGGATGGATACTATATTGTAATGGTTAAGAGTGTAGTTTTTTGAGCTGGATAATCCTGGATTGGAGTCTCATCTTTATTACCTGTTTTTTTTCTGTTTTATTGAGGTATAATTGACAAAATTGTAAGATAGTCAAAGAGTATATCATGATGATTTGATACACATATGCGTTGTAAAAGGATCCCTCCCATCACGTTAATTAATACATCTAACAGCTCATGACACCTTTTTCCTTTTTTTCTTTTTTTGGTGAGAACACTTAAGTTCTATTCTCTCAGAAAATGTTAGTTATACAATACAGTATTATTGACTGTAGTAACTATGTTATACAGTAGATCTTCAGGCCTTATTCATCCTGCAGCTGAAAGTTTGTACCCTTTTACCAGTCTTCCCCTCTTTTCCCCACCCACACCCCAGCCCCTGGCAACCAGTTTTCTACTCTGTTTCTATGAGTGTGGCTTTTTTTCTTTTTAGATTCCATATATAAATGATATCATTCGTATTTATCCTGTCTGGCTTATTTCATCAGCATAATGCACTCCTGTTTCATCTATATTGTCACAAATGAAAGGATCTCCTTCATTTTTTTAAGGCTGAGTAATATTCCATTACTTAAATGAGTGACTTTTGGTACATTGTTTACACTTTCTAAGCCTTAGGGTTTCTTTTCTTCTGTTAAAAAAAAAAAAAAATATATATATATATATATATATATATACTAACAGGTTATTTTCTGATATGTGGAATGTTTGTTGAATCAACAAATAATTAGTTGAGATCATAAATGTGACACTTAGCACTGTATTAACATTTATTAATACTCTCCCTGTTAATTTCTACAATAAATTGTATAATAAGTAACAATAATAATAGTACTACTAGTAGTTTTAGAAAATGCATAGGATGTGCCAGGCATCATATACTGTACTACCCTCCTTCATGTGTACCACAAGTTACATGTGGATATCATCTTCCACGTTGTTTCCTTTAAAGAAAATTGAAGCTCAGCAAGATTGAGTAGCTTGCTCCAGATGTGAACTCAGGTCTGAATCACTCCACATATAGGTTCTTAATGACTCCATGTCTTTAATTCCACATCTGCATTTGTTTGTTGTTGTTGTTTTTAACTTTCCAAGCATCTGATGTGAAATTCCTTTCTCTTTGGGGAATTTTCCACTTTGTGTGTCTTGGTGAGAAACAGAGCCTTCCTCTCCTTATACAAGCTGAACATGTCAGATACACTGTTTACTCACATGCTCAGTCTCCCTTACAGATGGAAAACAGTCGGGCGACCTCGGGTTGGCCAACTGCACCCCTCTCTTGGATTTTGAATTACAAATAAATGATGTAAAGAAGCAAGGCCAGCAGTGCTGGGTCAACCTCCTGTTTCCTGTTCCTGCTTGGTAGCAAGGCCAGCTAGGACTTATAACATCACTTTGGCCTGATCCTATAATTGCAATAGCATAGCCTTGGCTTTCGGTTGTTTAGTCTGCTTCTAGTTACTGAGACCTAACCATAAACTTCCAGAAGTTTCCTTTTCTGCTCAAATTAGCCGTATCTGGTTCCTGATGATTACAAATAAGACCTTTCCTGATATACAATGGTGACCTACTTATCCAGGCAGATGTAACATCGTCCTGGCGGGGACAGAGGGCAGGCAAGTTCCTTGAACAGCTGAACAAGAAGAAAAAGACCTAAGAAGGAAGAATTGAAGCCAGTTCTGCTTGTGTTATAATTCTACCCGCAGCTGCCTCTGTTTCACAGACCACATGCTAAGGACCACGTCCCTTCCCCTGTAACAGACGAGCAAAGTAGACCCAGGCCTTCCAACCCAGAGACCAGCTGAGCTGTACCGTGGACAATCTAGCATGTGAAAGACTTCACTCAATGTCTTTGTCACTTGACACATTGTTCCTCTCTTTGGGAAGTAGCTTCTTTGTGTGACAAGAATATGCTAAACCAACACTTAAGTGGACAGAGGTGAAAGATGCCAAAATTAGCTACAGAAAAAAAGGCCTAAAGACTTGTATTTTCTGTTATTTGAAGGTGTTAAGACCCCACATAGAATATGAGCCCTTTAAAGGAAAGTTGTGAATGGCCCAGGGAATGTTGAATTTCCATGTGGCCATATGTTCTTGATCGGTCATGATGATGATGATGGTAGCAGCAGTAGCATTTATCAGTATTTCCTGGGTGAGAGGCACTTTATCCTAATGACCTTTTATCCCCATGACGACCCTGTGAAGTAGGAAATACTGTTTCAGCATCTTCAGGGTTTTTCTTTTCTTTTTTTTTTTTTTATCAGGAATTTACCCTAGATCACAGTTGGGTGGTAGAACGACCAGAACTGGACACTAGCCTTTCCTGAATTCCCAGAGTGTGATCTTAGCAGTTGTATTGCCTGATGCAGAGCCATGTAAATGTTGCCAAAGCAATGAAACGTGTACCTATTTCTAAGAGATTCTAACTCAGAAGCTCTGGGGTTAAGTGCAGAGCAGTTGAGTGTGATCGTCTTTACAGACAGTAGATAACTTAAGAGAAGTTGTTTAAAAGTATATTTGCATATTGCACTACACTGTCATATCTGTGATTGGTTAGCTATTGAGTAACTAACACAAATCCCAATCCCATCTCTAATCTCATTCATCTCTTGTATGATATTTGACCTAATTGAGGCAGTATTTTTTTTGTTCTTTCCCACAAACACACATCGAACATCCAAAACATGCTTACCATTTGTGAGCATATTCTCTTAGTTATTTAGGAGTTGAGTAAGAGTGAGAGAGAAGGGCTTCCCTGGTGGCGCAGTGGTTGAGTGTTCTGCCTGCCGATGCAGGGGACGCGGGTTCGTGCCCCGGTCCGGGAAGATCCCACATGCCGCGGAGCGGCTGGGCCCGTGAGCCATGGCCGCTGAGCTTGCGCGTCCGGAGCCTGTGCTCCGCAACGGGAGAGGCCACAACAGTGAGAGGCCCGCATACCGCAAAAAAAAAAAGAAAGAAAGAAAAGAAAAGAGTGAGAGAGAAAAAGACACATAAATATGAAATACGGTCATCATTTTTTTAATATCCTTTATGTTGTTAATCCCTCTTAGCATTTACTGCCATTCACTCATTTGTATTATTTGGGGTATAGCAGTTTATTCACACAGCATTTTTACATATGGCTTATCATTTGTATTCTATTTTAATAGCACTAATAATTATAGACTATTGACAAACTCATCAGACCCTACATATTCATTTCAAAATCATGAAAATAAGGTGGAAAATGAGGTGTAAAGTGGAAAATCTATGTGTACGTTTTCATTGGTGGAATGAGGAGCTACCTGAATATCACTCCTTTAGCTTTTCCTTCAAATGGTGCACTTTTTCCTCCATGCATAGGAGTCACTTCCATTAGGTAAACAGTAGTCTTGAGGGCAAACCTCAGAAGTAGAAACAGGAGAACTTTTCAGTTATGGTAAAATCAAACATATTTTTCTTCAGTAGTGAAAAAAAATTTCTTCATGAGAAGTTCAACCACCGTGAGTTCCATGGTGAAAAACTTTCCCCTTATAGATGCAACTTGCCCCAGAATTCTGAGAAATGTCGGTAGTAGAGAGGGGTGTTGCATACACCTGTTTCATTTCCCTCTGACTTTTCCTTCTCCTTTCTCTATTGACATTAAAATTTATAGTGAAAGCACATAGTAAGCAGTCTAGGACCATTGATATGACATTTGATCTAAATCTCCAAAGTCTATTTTAGATGGGGACGCTATGAGAGTCACAGGAGGGGAAAAAATCTAGAATTATTCTTATGTGATCAAATGTACTAAAATAACAAAAGCAAATCTTATTTTTAGCTAATAAAATAGCATTCCTTATATGATGTCATATTATGGCAGAAAAGAAATATATGCGTCTATTTTCTTCTATATTAAAACTGCTAAGGAGTGGGGACCAATGAACTAAATCAATTGTTTTGGGTTCAAGTTGTAGTTTTTAGTAGCCATCCTTCTTAGCAAGTTTTCAGCAGCAAATGTAGTTCGTTTACTATCACCACTAAATGTGCAATTGTGTAGATTTGTGGAAAAAAGTATTATCAAATATATATACTTCAAAATGATTTGTGTAAATTTATCTATTCATATTGTTATTCTCCCCAAGTAAATCAAAATCTACTATATACTGTGTTTTTCTTCTATAGCTTAAAAGGGGAATGTATGTTGAAACTTATTCAAATATTTATTAGGTGTCTACTAAGTGCCAGGCACTCTACTAGGCAGTAGAGCTGTTGTATTAGAGGTGGAAAATGTCCTTGACCTCCAGAACTGATACTCTTGTAAGAGAAATACTGGGTCAAACTAAGTCAACAGTTTCTTTGCTACAGAGCTTTTTACGAGTCTGTGAATTACGAGTCTCTGATAAGGAGATGTAGTGGACAACAGATCCCAAATTTATTTGAAATCTTTTCCTTCATGGACTGTCTCATAGGATTTATGATCCACTGAACACACCTTGAGAGACACTAGTATTCTGCAGTGGTTAGTTAATTGTTTTCTATTAAACAACTATATACTGAATCCATGATATTATTATCTGGAGTTTTTGGAGGATACAATGATGTACATGGCCACTGTGATGATAAGGGGGTCCAGTTTAGTTAAGAAGAGAAACCACAGGAGTTGTAACTTAATGTAACAAAGAAATACACACACATATCCATATATTTACATGTAAATTACTATTTATATAGTATACAATGTCTTCTGAAGAAGATAGAGTTGTTTGTAACTTGGGATCTCACAGGAGGTTTCACAGAGAAGGTAGACTCTGAGCTGGGCAGAATTTCAGTAAGTTAATTTGGTTCTGACCGTACGATAAAATCAGGTATTTGCACTGGTCAATCTGACCTTGATGGAACAGCATTCCATTTGCAGGGAATAGTGTGATCAAACATGCAGTGGTGGAGATGGCCAGATTGTAATATTCCAGTACCTGGAAAGTGTTGACACATCTGCTTTCTCCACGGTCTAGAAAAGTGAATCTCAAGTGAAATGCACGTATAATGGAGGTCAGTGCTCTTTGCTTTGTACACTGCTTTGATTCTACAACATGCAACAATGTAGTGATCTGTTTCAGATTGTCATTATTCGAGAGGGTTCTTAGTAACAGGAGTGGAAAAGGAAGACCTCTCTTCCTGTGTTTCTGCCCTATGCTCTTAAGCCAGAAAAGGTACCAACATCACTGACCTGACCTTGTCTCAGGTATCTATCAGGATCTACTAGAATCATTCTAGTGAAAGGTAACTAGACGTCCAAAGGACTTAAAAGATACACTATAACCTTTGTATACTTTATATACCTGGTGAAACAAAAATGTCACCTGAGTGGTCCCCTTCCCTAGAAATACCAGTATGTTTTTCCAGTGCATGGCAGAACTTTGCAGGTAAAACTGGGATAAAGGTGAAGAACAGTCTTAAAATTCTAGTCCTTGAACAGCACCTAACACACAACAGGTTTTCAATAATCTTAGCAACAGTATTCACAAATAATGACCATCAGCGTAACTGCTCTTTTGTGCCAAAATACATTACCATATTACTTTTTTTCCTTCAGCTTTACAACTTGGGTTCTCTTATTGTTTCCATTTTACAGATTAGGAAAGTGAGTCTCAGAGATGCTAAGTCACTTGGGCAAGGTCACAGAGCTTGTAGGAGATAAACCTGCACCCTTACTGTTGGATCCTACAAACCAGACCATAATTTAAGCCCTTCAAAATATACCTCAGAACATTTGAGTAAATTAATGAATAAATCCTCGTAGTCAGACTGACCAAATCATTATATTAGGTTCAGCTATAAGTGGAGGAAAGTCATAATCATAGTTGGACAGTTAATACAGTAATTTACTTGCTTTGAATTTTCTAAATGACATTTAGCTGCTAGTCTCATGATGATAACCATCGAATAAAAACAGGCATATTTTGGTGTTTGGAATAAGATCTCATATTGAGTAAAATACATATTGATTCCTAGACCTATATGATGTGAGTAACAGATGACATTGAGATGTCATCTAGAAGTACTCCTGTGCAGTTCATCATGTCAACCCAGCTAATAATTTTAGAATGTTCAGAGTGAATAATATATGCAGCCATAAAGCATATTTCTAATCAATGCAAATAATATTTTTCCTATGCTAAACCCAGAGTTAAGTTATAACACGCATCATAAGATTAATGGGCCATGTTTTCTTCATCACTTTGCTAAATTACTTAGTCTGGAAACCATTCAGAAGGTTGCGAATTGGAGCTGAGCAGTAGTAGTGAGACTGTGCCCCTGATGATGAAACTATTTCCACCCCGACCCCTACTGCTCCCTTCTTGGGAAAGAAGGCAACATGTCTCCTAGAAAAAGTCACAGGTTTATAAGCTGGCTTGAATAATACGTTTGGAGGAATAGTGTGTCTTTTAAGCAGAGCCTGTCTCGGCATATAAAATAAGTTTTACCTACCATTTAATGAAATTAACACTCACTTTGAGGCTCGGTCTTTTGCCATTTGACTCCTGGATCACGTCTATGGATATATTTTTTTCTTGAGACGAAGTGTGAACCCAGTATAGTATCCATCATTCAGTCTATCTAGCTGATGTACATCCTCTGAAGCACAAGCTCCCTGAGGCCAGGCACTTTATCTGCTCTATCAGTGTAGCCCTGATGCCTAGTGTCTAGCTTTTGGAGATTCTTAATAAACATTTGTACTGAATAAGGTATATATATGGTGAGCAAAAGTTGGCTTCCCATTTTACAGTCAAGAGTATCCCACTCATGTTCTGTGAACACTGGATAGCAGAATCTTACTATGTTATTTTTCTGTTCCCTTTGCAAGTTTCCTGAAAGGGCATTCCTGTCCTTAGAATGTCCATCTCCTCCCATCTTCCTGGAGAATAACTCTTATTTCTTAAATACTTAGCCCCATTATTGACTCTTTAAGATTGAATGTATTACCTCCTTACAAACAGGAAAATGCAGTGCTTTTTTTTTTTTTTTTCGACATTTATCACCAGAAAGTTATTCTAACACCTGAAATTCTGGACCTAAAATGCCTGGACTAGTGGTTCTCAAAGTCTGGTACCCAGACCAGCACATCAGCTGCACGTAGGAATTTTTAGAAGTGAAAGTCTTGGGCCCTGCTCCAGACCTACAGACTGGGACACTCTGGGGGTGGGGCCCACTACCTGTTTCAGCAAGCTCTCTTGGTGATGCTGATGCATACTAAAGTTTGAGACCCACTGCTTAGACCTAGAACTTAAGGTTTAGGCTTTGGACAGATCTGAGTCCTAAACACTACTGAGACACTGGAGTGACCATGAGCAAGTTACTTCTGGGAACCTCTTAGCATCTGTGTGCCTTGCTTAGCTAATAGTGATTTTAATTAATTAGAATAATGCACACGGTATACTCAAGAGAGTAACCAAAGCATACTTTATGCTCCATAAATTCAAGCTGTTTACCATTATCATCAATCAGAGCTTACTGACACATCCTGAAGACATTCTTCTAATAAGTGTAATAATGTGGTTTGTAAAATGAACAGCTTAGAAGAGCATATTACGAAGTTCATCAGACAGGGTCTCAGCAGGAAATCAGGGGTACATCAATAGGGATAAATTGAGCCCAATGTAGAGAATCAAGAGATAGTGTAGTGCCCTGGGTTCAGTAAAAGTGTGGCTACTTTATAGGAGATGAAAGAGAAAGGAAGCCTTGCTGGAGAGAGAGTCCTCCCCAAAGATGCTGTGATGCCCCACAGAGAAGCACTACACGTTAGTTGGGGGATGCAGCCAACTCCCAGCAATTTGGCAAGAATTAATACCCTAACTTCACTCCCCTCCTTCATTCCCTACAAGCTTCTATTGGTACTCTTCATTGGTGAGCCAAACAGAAGCCAGAGCAAGGACACTTACTAAGATAGGCCATGCAAGCCATCCATATAGAGTTGGGTGGAGAAAGGATGTGGAAGGGCAAATAGGACATATTTCCCGCAGGTGGTGAGGGAGCTGTAAAATCACTCGCCCTTCTAACATCATTGCCATTGCAGGAGCACGGAGGAGCAAGTGGTTAGTTCTGACTTGGCAGATCCAGGAGACTGCAGGACAGAACTGGTATATGAGTTGGGCTTTAAAGGTAGATTTGAATTTTAATGGAGAGTATGGAGTAAGAAATGGTGAAGAACCAAGGGAAAGGGAGATTCATTGCAAATGGAGAAAAGAAAAGTGGCATAAAGACAAGAAAAGTCAAGACTTATGGAAGAGATAGCAAATACTCTGCATGTGACTGGAGCAGAGAATGGGTAGACGAAGGCTGGAAGTTAAGATGAAGTCATCCTTGAATAACATTAAAGTTTCCTCCTCTAACCTCAATTTCCACCTTATACTCCCTTCATTAACATTGGAAAATTAAAAGTGAATTTGACTGGGCTGGTGACAATGGCAGTATGAAGCAAAGAGAGGAGAATAAGAGTAAAAAATTTAGTAGTACCTTGGTGAAGCTGGGTAAATGATGGGTGGTGGTGTCACGTCAAAGCATGGGCAAGTGATTGTGACAAATATAGGCTTATTTCTTGACTATATGACTTCAGTTAAGGTACTTAAGCCCTCTAGGCTGCAGTCTCCCAACCTGTAAAATGGGGATAAAAACCTCACTTCCTCCAAGGTTTCTGTGAGGATCTAATGAGAAATGGAAGTAAGAGTTGAGCCCAGTAATCAGTTTTTAATACATATAAACTAATGTGAGGATAAGGGTAGGAATATTTGCTATCACTTATTGAATACTTATTATGTGTCCAATATTGTGCTAGTCTATTTACATATCTTTTCTCACTTAGCTTTCTTTTCTCTTATCTGCCTTTCTATAGGCAAGAGATAACTGATGGCTCAGTTATGAGGAAACGCAGTTGTGAGGAAAATGTCAGAGGGAAAATGTACCAGAAAGTTAATTCCTAATGGATCTGTCAGCCTTAAACAGAGCATGTCTGTGCTAAAATGTGTAAAATATCTGTGCTAAAACTACTCAATTGGACAAGTTTTGATAAAGTATTAACTTAATGAACAGGCATAAACAGCTTGGAGCTTTTTGGGGGGTATGTGGTAATATTAGTATTGGTATGCTGACTTTTGAAAGTTCTATGGCGTATAGAAGTCAAAAAGAAGACCCGGAAAGGGGGAAAACTCTCTCTGAAAGTTATTGGGGAAGTCTGGCTAGTAAGACTCCAAAAGGGAGAATCAGTAAGAGGCCAGGTTATTCATAGGCCTTCTAAGAATGTGTCCATGAGAAATATTTACAATGATTGGATGCCGGAATAAAGGAGAACACTGGCTCCATAAATGGTAACTTATTTTACACAAACAGGCTAATGATAAAAATAATGAAAATCTGCTGGATTTTTGAGAGTTTCATTGAGCAAACTGAGACAAAAGTGCATAACAGCTAGATGCTCATAGTTTTAATCAGTTCACTTTGGAGTCAAGCAAAGATAGCACCTGAAATGGTAAGGGACGTTTATGCAAGGTCACAAAGATTTTTGGTGGTGCATTTGAGATATAAACCCACTTCCATAAGAATTCTTTCAGAAGTCAAATGTTTGCTTGTCAAAAATAGCATGAACTTACTTCCAGGAAAAGTTCCTAAGAAAAAATAATTTGAGTAATGAAGAACACTGATGTAACAGTTAATTTAAGAACCCAGAAATAGAGGTAAAGAGTAAAGCAATTATGGGTTAAGAGTCTTCATAAATTCCCCTGGAAGGGGGATATGGTCAGAGATGGCAATTTGAAAACAGTGAGTCACCAAAAGTAAAAGTTTAAATTACAAGCTGTTTTGGGGGTCTTCAAGAGAGATTTTATAGATTGAACAACAACAGCAGCAAGGATAAGATATAACGCTGTCATGTAGACTGCAGCCTGAAAAGAAAGCATTGCAGAAAAGCCACATCATCCTGAATTTATATTTCCGTGCATTTGAACAGATTGGAGAGCAGTAAAGTTGTTTTAAGAGTGAGTGATTTAAGTCAGCCAGCTTGTGAATAATACGAGATATTTTTGCATTTACATTAACTTATGTCCATAAATAACGAACTTTAACAATGAACAAAATCCATAATCCTGATAATGCTAAGAAAACTGGAAAGATACTATTACCTTGAAAAGACAGGATAAAGAAGGCAGCATAGAAATTTAGGGAGATTGCAGTTTTGGAAAAATCATATTAACATTTATTAGCTGCTACAGCTTTGAAATGTGATGATTTAAAGAAAGAAGTAGACTGTTGATTTCTAAAAGGTAATGTGTTGGCTGAAAGAGAAGAGAATCTTGTTGAGACCTAAAGTGTTCTTTTAAGGATACATTTCAATGTCATTTCAAAAAATAAACACATTTCCCATAACAAAACAGTGAGGTTAATGGAATAATGCAGGTGAAAGCTTTTTGGCCCGACGGAGTTCCATCCTTTGGAACAAAGTTTTATTGTTGAACACACCATGACCCAGGCCTGTGAGTGCCAGCACAGTGACTGTTTTTACAAGATCTGGTACAATATTCACAGTAGTTCTGGCCTTAGCACTAGGCAAGGATCATTCTTTTTGTATCTTCCTGATTGCTTCCTCTACAGAAATGGGATAATCCCTCCTCTTCTAAACTGGAAAGTAGTTTCTTCCCTCAATAAAACTAGTTTCTTCTCCAGGTTGAGCTTTTCCAACTCTTAGAGGTCTAAAATGAATGATAGGAAACATACTATATTTGCATCTATTTTTATTTAAGAGTTATCTAAGGAGATTTATCTAATTAAATAGGAATTTCCTAACAGATGCCAAAATAAACAATCAACAAGTTTTCTTTAGAGATCATATATATTATATAACAAGATCCACCTAAGAGTTAAAATATAAGTAGGTATACAATTTAACTATTTGACGATAATTTTTCTTCTTACCACTGAAGCAATAAGCAGGTAGTAGTACAATTTGGGGAAAACAATATTTCTGGCTTTTGTTTGTTTTATTTTAATTTGTGATATTCATGAGATCTTTTGTGAAGCATTTGGGTATATAGTAAAATTCATGGGTTTTTAACTTTGTATTGACTCGTATTTTTGTAGGTTTTAAATTTCTCTTCTGGCTTTAATTTATACTATCTCCTTTTACTTTTTCATTTAGAAATAATGTATTTTTCTCAGGATTGCAATCTCAGTGCAGTCCTCTACTTTTCTATTTGTTGGACGTTCTCTTAGACGTCTACATTTTTGTCTAGTTAGTACATTTCTAGATTTTTCTACAATTGATAAGAACTCTTTAATCTTATGAATTCTTTATATTTTCTCTTTGGAGACAAGATTTATAGGGATTTCCTTGGGCTTAAACTAGAAAGAAAAATGAATTTGCATATGAAATGTTGAAGGCTTTGTTACAAAGTGGGTTAACATTATATGTATGTTTGAAATAAACTACTTCAACCAGAGCACCTAGCTGTTAACCTCCAGATTAATATCTATCATAAAATATGTGCATGCTTCCAACACATGGCATTGCCTCCTATAACTGCATGTCCAGGAGAAATTGTTTTGTCTTGCAGCAAAAGGCATTAGCTCTTTGCACAGTTTTTTTTTTTTTTTTTAATGACAGCTATCCAAAAATCACGCTGAACCCTTGTTATGTGAGGACAGAAAAGGACAATTTTTAGACAGGTCTAATATCCATTTGTACCTTTCAGTCACTTAGAGAGAAGGCTTAGACCCCTGAAGCCCAAAGTCACAGGTTTTTTAGGATTATGGTGGTATATACCTCCAGTTTATAGGAAAAAAATGCGTTGTAGAAAATCCAAGTTAAATTAGGACTAAAATCCAAGTTAAATCTAGAACTAAAGTTTTACTGCCCCAAATACTTGTAAACTCTAGGTTACTGCTCTGTTGTCCATTTCATCAGTTGCAGAATATTCAAGTTAGTCTTTCAGTGCTAACAAGAACATAAAAATGCATTATGTCTAAAAGCAGAACATGATTGCCAAGGCAGATCTGCGCATCACCTGAGAGTTTGGGGGGCCACCCAAGCGGCATCTACTTGTTTGCTACTGACCTTCAGTTAGACTTGCTCAAGAATTGTTACAATGTAATAACATACACCCTTATGTACTCTTGAGTTTATTGAAAACACACAGCAAATATGCACACACACACACATACACACCAGCACACCAGCACGCACCTACTCTAGAGCCTAGAATTTTAAGAGTCAGAACTTTTTATTTGCTTCTGGATTAAGATGGACCCTGTATTTCTTCAGCATGCTAGTTAGAAACTCTATAAACAATTCAAAACCAGCTTCTTAAAATTCTGTTTTACAAAAATTGATGTTAAATATTGTCCTCAGAGAGTTCTACTCTGACTTTTCAAATTGTTTTTTTCTCCCTTCATGGGATAAACAGTTAGGGTTTCTTTTTGTTTGTTTTTTATCTCTCATTGTAAAAAATTCTATCTTAAAAGCTGATTTATTATTTCTTCCTTAGCATGGATGACATGGGAACAAAGATGATATTTCATCAGTCTTGTTTTTATTTAAGTTGAAAGGTTATATATTTCTACTATCTACTGCAGTACTGCTAAATATTTTTATAGTGCTTGTAAATCTTATGACATTATTTTTTTAGTTTGTATTTAAGGCATTTACTCAAAAGGGACCATATGCCTCAGTTCATGTCACTCTATCATCAGTGTGTATGGTCACTCTATTTTCTAATACTTTTAAGATTGGTTTTGGCCCCGACGTTCCTCTGCCAGATTTATTTCCTTTATTTTCCCCTATATAGCACCATTTGGGCCATTTAATATGTAATTTCCCAACTCACCTTTCATAGTTATTTTAAACATATGTATATATTTGAAATACCGAATTGTTGTGTATTTTCTAATATTTGCAAAAGTAGTATCGACTAAAAATCACATCCTATTCTTTTATTTTTTCTACACAAAATTATTGTTTTAAAATTTGTCTGTGTTGCTCCGTAGAAATTATTGCTTCTGGCCACTGTCTAATATTCCACTATGTTAATACCATGTTTTGCTTATCCATTACCCTGGTGATACATACTTAGGCTATTTTCAACACTTTATGTCCACCATAAAGCATTAATACACTCTTTCCACATGTCCCCTTGAGTAACAGTGCAGAGTAACAGTGCAGCCGTGGAATGGCTGAGGTAGAAGTCATATATATGCCTTATTTCACAGATTCCTCCCCGGAATAGCTGTACCATTTTCCCCTCACCAGCAATACTTGGAATTTCTCTCTTGCCATATCCTTTGTCACCACATGCTGTTAATCTGCATTTCTTAAAATTAATCAATTTATTTATTTTTGTCTGCATTGGGTCTTCGTTGCTACACTCAGGCTCTCTCTAGTTGCAGTGAGCGGGGTCTACTCTTCGTTGCGGTGCGCAGGCTTCTCATTGCAGTGGCTTCTCTTGTTGCGGAGCACAGGCTCTAGGCGCGCGGGCTCAGTAGTGGCTCCCAGGCTCTAGAGCACAGGCTCAGTAGTTGTGGTGCGCAGGCGGAGTTGCTCCACAGCATAATTTGCATTTTAACTTCTGGAAATTTGGCATGTGTGGATTCATATGAAGTAAGGTGTTTTAATTCTGCATTGCTCTGATTCTAGAAAAGTTAGGTCTTCATATACTTTCTTGCTATTCATGTTTTCCATTCTATGAATTGCCTATCATGACCTTCGCTCATTTTTCTATTGAGTATTCTGTGTCTTTAGAGATGTAGAAGTTTTTGTATTCAGATGTTGAGTCCTTTGTTGGGTTTTAGATAATGTATATGTCTTCTACCCATCAACTGTTTTTCAGTCTGACTTTGGTATCCTTTATTGTACATAAAATTGTAATTTTTTATTAAAGTATAATTGATTTACAATATTATGTTAATTTCAGGTGTACAACATGGTGATTCAATATTTTTATAGATTATGCTCCATTGAAAGTTACTATAAAATATTGGCTATATTCCCCATGCCCTACAATATATCCTTGTATGTCGTTTATTTTATACATAGTTGTATGCACTTCCTAATTACCAGCCTGTATCTTGCCCCTCTCGCTTCCCTCTCCCCACTGGTAACCATTAGATTGTTTTCTATATCTGTGAATCTGTTGCTGTTTTGTTGTATTCATTCATTTGTCTTATTTTTTAGATTCTACTTATAAGTGATATCATTACAGTATTTGTCTTTGTCTGACTTATTTCACTAAGCATAATACCCTCCAGGTCCATCTATGTTGTTGCAAATGGCAAAATTTAACATTTTTTATGGCTGAGCAGTGTTCCATTGTGTATATATGGCACGTATTCTTTATTCATTCATCTGTTGATGGACACTTAGGTTGCTTCCATATCTTGGCTATTGTAAACAATGCTGTTATAAACACTGGATGTGGGTGCATGCATCTTTTCAAATCAGTGTTTCTGTTTTCTTCAGATATATACCCAGGAGTGGAATTACTGGATTATCTGGTTGTTCTGTTTTGTTTTTGTTTTTATTAACATCTTTATTGGAGTATAGTTGCTTTACAATGGTGTGTTAGTTTCTGCTTTATAACAAAGTGAGTCAGCTATACATATACATATGTCCCCATATCTTCTTCCTCTTGTGTCTCCCTCCCACCCTCCCTATCCCACCCCTCTAGTGGCTACATCAGTTAACATTCCCACCAACAGAGTACCAGGGTTCCCTTTTCTCCACATCCTCGCCAAGGCTTGTTAGTTTTGTTCTTTTTTATGATAGCCATTCTGACATGTGTGAGGTGATCTGTCATTGTTGTTTTGATTTGCATTTCCCTGATGGCTAGTGATGTTGAGCATCTTTTCATGTGCCTGTTGGCCATCTGTATGTTTTCTTTGGAAAAATGTCTATTCAGCTCTTCTGCCCATTTTTTTAAATCAGATTTTTTATATTAATAAATTTATAATTTTAATATAGTTAAATTCATCACTTTTGCTTCATACAATGTATGCTTCTTTATTTTTCAAAGATCTATTTCATCTCTTGCCCTGAAATCACAAGTATATTACCTTGCAATTTCTTTTATTCTCTCTAGATTTTATTTTTCACATTTAGATATTAAAACTATTGTATTTTAGTTTTGTACATTAGGTGGAATTATATAACATAATGGTTAATAGAATGATTTCTGTGGGGTTTAAGTTCCAGCTCCACCATGTACTTCTTAGGCTAGTCATTTTATCTCTCATACCTCAGTTTTTCCACCTGTAAAATGAGGATAATAGTTTATGCCTTGTGGATTTTTTTGTGAAGATTAGGTGAGCTATATAGGACTGGGTACAACATAAGTGATATCACTAGGTTAAGATCCAGTCTCATCTCTCTTTTGAAAATGAGACTGTTTCCCCAAAAGCTGTGATTCAACTTCCTCCATTGGACTATGATTCCATCTCTTTCATGTGCCAACTTCCTATCTGTATATAGCTCTATTTCTAGGCCACCTGTTTGATTTGTTTTCTTGTTTGCCGTTTCTTCCAAGGGCATCACACAGTTCTTATCTATCATGACTTCCCAATATATCTTAATGTGTAGGGCACATTCTCCATTTTGAGCTTATTTTTCAAAACTACCTTAGCTGTATGGAGAACTTTATTCTTCCAGATACATTTTATTTTATTTTATTTTATTTTAATTTTTTTATAGGAGATAGAGCAATCTGCTTTATTTTTTTCTTTTTTTTCTTTTTTGGCTGCATTGGGTCTTCATTGCTGCGTGTGAGCTTTGTCTAGTTGCAGCGAGGGGTGGGGCAGGAGGCTACTCTTTGTTGTGGTGCACAGGCTTCTCATTGCAGTGTCTTCCCTTGTTGCGGAGCACAGGCTCCAGGCTCGTGGGCTTCAGCAGTTGTGGCTCGTGGGCTCTAGAGTGCAGGCTCAGCAGTTGTGGTGCACCAGCTTAGTTGCTCCGTGGCATGTGGGATCTTCCTGGACCAGGGATTGAACCCATGTTCCCTCCATTGGCAGGCGGATTCTCAACCACTGCGCCACCAGGGAAGTCCCCCAGATACATTTTAGAATCACTTTTTTATGCTGTCCCTCAAAAAAAAAAAAAAAAAAGAGCTTGGCCTTTTATTACAGTTGCACTTAATTTTATAGATTAATATAAGGACATTTATATTATTATAGTAAGTCATCTCATCCATACCTGTGATATATATTTCTTTTACTCATGAGTCCGCTAATAAAGTTTTCATTATGAAGATTTTCTGCATAATTTATTAGGTGAAACCCCATACTCTCTATAGGTTTTGTTACTATGGTAAATTCATCTTGTATTGTATCTAGATATTGATGCTATGGAGGAACACAATTGATTCTGGTGTATTAATTTTTTTCCAGCCCCTATGTTGAGCTCTTTTCTTAGATTTAATAGCTTATTGATTTTCCTGTGTTTCCAATGACATACATAATCAAAACAATCTATAAATATGACATTTTTATCTATATTCTTCTAAACCTTCTCTCTTTCTATTTCTCTCAATACACAGCTCCAAAAAGGTCAGTTCCAATAGACCAGTAATGTTAGAAATCTTTATCTCAATTCTCTCCTTAAAGGAAATGCTAATTTTTTAAAAAATTAGTAGTATAATAATTTTTGTTAATGTATACATGTGCCATGTATTTTTGGTATATAGCCTTTATCAAGGAAAGATAGTTATTATTTGGATCTAGTTTTATAAAATTTACCCTACCCAATAGATTTTGAACCTCATGGGATGCTTTTTATCTCCTTTATCTAAAAAGAATGATGATATGATTTTCTCCTTTTATTTAACTAATACAGTGAATCACATGAATTGATTGGCTGATACTGAACCAACCTTGCATTCTCAAGGATAAAGCCACTTGACCAAATTGTATTATAGTATAGATTAGCTTTTGCTCTATTACAAACCACCTCAAAACTTAGTGGCTTAGGGAGATCAGCTTGGTGCTTTGTGAGTACCTAGAGGGGTGGGATAGCGAGGGTGGGAGGGAGGGAGACACAAGAGGGAAGAGATATGGGAACATACGTATATGTATAACTGATTCACTTTGTTATAAAGCAGAAACTAACACACCACTGTAAAGAAATTATACTCCAATAAAGATATAAAAAACAAAACAACAACAACAAAAAACTTAGTGGCTTAAAATAGCAATTACTTGGCAATTTGGGACTGGATTCATCTGGGTAGTGTTTTACTTTTGGTTTTATCTGGGCTCCTTCATGCAGTTCTAGTCAACTGATGGATCAGCTGAGTGAGAGCTGGTCTGAGACAGCCTCACTCACAGGTTCGGTGGTTGGCTTGGACAGTGGGAGCACCTGGTCCACTTGTCTTCCCAACCTAGTGGGCTAGTCCTTGGCAACTGAGCCATCAAGCTCTTTTGCTATTGTCTCATCATGTGGGTTGAGTATGCCAAAGCCCAGTCCTGCTGAAGTGGTGACTCAGGAATGAGGGTGTCAGAAGGAGATTGTACCATAATTTTTGAAACATCCTATCACAATGATTTTAATATACCCTAAAACTCTGTGGAATAATAGTGTATTTAGGTTTTTGACTTATATTTTTAATAAGGAAAATTTGATTGTAATGTTTTTTTATATTGCCCCTGTTTGGTATAATATTCTTCTTGCACCTCTAGCCCCATTATTCTAGCTTGGGGTACTTAAAATGTATTGAAGGGGATAGAAATGAGTATTGCATCTTAAATAAAATAGTCTTGGACAAGTGGTTCCCACTTATCACTGAGGTTGTTCAAAAGGCTGCACTCTCACAGTGGACTATTGAAGCCTTATGCACACCAAGCATTACATCTCACTCATACCTTACTAGCATTCTTGTGCTGGTTCCTTGATTTTAATTTAAAAAGTAATAAGTCCTTGAAAAAATACAAAGTAAGAAGCAAAAACCCTCCATCACCCTAGTCTCCTTCCCTCACAGGGGAAGCAACTATAAAGTTAAGATGTCAATTTAAAAATATTTACAAGATGAAAATGATTCTTAAAAGTCCCTGGGGGCATTTAATCATTGAAGGGTATGCTGAAGAAGGTGACAGTTTGACCTCCAATCCAGAGACTATTGGCAATAAGTGTAAACAGTGCTCTAACAACATGGCCTAATAGAACTATAGAACTGAAGAAAAAGCTAGGATTAGGATTATTGGGCCCAAATTCACATTTTTCATAATGAAGAACCTTAAAATCATGAAATATTGACTGATCTCTAATTCTAAGTCATTCCAGAATGCTATTTTCTATGTCAAAGAGTGGAGTTTGAGAGAGACATAAGAAGGAATAAAGTCCAATTTGGTTTTAAAGAATCATGGAGAAATGAAGATTATTTCTTTCATAATTTCTCCGTAGATAGAGCTCTTCTATGACTGACTGTTTCACTAAAGCAGGGAAATACAGGGTGTTATCCAGAAAATCATATCAGTTTACTTCCAGTCAGTCCTCTTCTGGGCAAACACATCTTTAACTTCATTTGTAATATATAGTATTTTAAATTATGAATTGTTTTGTCTTCTCAGGTCAGTTTCTTTTAGCCACGTGGGTTTGTTCTCTATTTCTTCCTCCTTCCCTCTCTTCCTTCTTCTCTCCTGTACTCCCTTTCTTATTAGTGAATTGGAAAGACGATTTCCTTATATATGCTAAACTATGCAACAGCAAAACCCCAAAATATAACTAACGTTTTATGAAGAAGACAATAATGAAAAAAAATTATAGTGGAAAAATCTTAGGAAACTGGAAGGAATTTGGGGGTCTTTCTGTCTCGAAGTAGATTTGGAATGTGCATTTCAGGTTCTCTTTTTTAATGCAGGGTTGCTAGTTGAGCCTTTATTTTGTTTCCAGAAAAACAATCAGCTTACATATGTTTTTTAACAAGGTTTTCTTCACCTTTGGAAATTAGTAATGATTAAAAAGAATATTATATAGTTAAGTGATGTCTAACTTTTTTCCTCATGGGTTCACCGTACTTCAGGTTATAGCCCTGATCTGTTTAATCCTCCAACAATCCTGAGAGGGAGCAAAGATGTTCTTTCCTCATTTCACAGATGAGAAAACTGAGGTTCAAAGATTCAAAGTGAGGTTAAGTGCTTCTGCCAAGGTCATTCTCTGAGGTGAAGCTGGACCCAGGAATAGCACCTCATCCTCTTGTTTTCTCTCATGTGATTCTCCATCCGCTGACCCACTCTGACTATAAAAACGCACTGTACCGGGCCTCACACTGTCCCTGAAATGTCCTTTTAGTAGGACACTATGGTAGTGACAAGATTGAACAGATATAAAGAATGCTGTAAAAAAGGACCTGTCTTTTTTGTTGACTCCATCCCATAAACTTCCACAGCCACACTGCATGAGAAACATGAGACATCCATTAAGATCATATTCCCGTTAGTTCCCAAAATCTAGCTAGAACTAGATTTTGCAGAAATTGAAGACACATCTTGTGGCCTGACTGCTGAAAATGAGTGTCTCAGGAGTCAGAGAGGCATTGCTGCTCAACGAAGCCAAGAATGCCCTTTGCTAGTTGTCTCTCCTCCATTTCTGAGGGAATTTAAATTCATGATCGGCACCATATATTATACTTCAATACTATTCACCATCCATCTTGTACGTATTTGCAGGAAAGAATGTTGCCCAAGTCATTATATCCCGCCATGATTCACAGTCGTATGACCTTAGGTGGCAGCTCAGCAGGAGCTTACCGGTGCCTTAAATCATCCCTGTTGTGGACATACAAGAGCGTGACCTCCGACTTCCCAAGCTGTCTCTTCATGAAATGAAAATGGAACTGCGAGTTTAGGGGAAAGTTTTGAAAGTGTCTGGCTCTTGTAGTCATCTAATGAGGTCCTCATTTCTAGCTGCTAAGCATGCCCTTTAATTGGTGGTCACTCGAAAATCAATGATAATATAACTGTCCAACTCTTTGGAGCTGTTTTTCTCTCTGCTTTCTATCCTGCAAGTGCAGATAAAAGAAGCCACCCATTCAGCCATTATCTTGTGTCACTTACTATTCAGAGATCAGTCTTCCTTTATGTGCTGCTTCAGGAAAGGCCTGGGTTGTATTTTTCACTTGCCTTTCAGGCAGAGAGTAGAGTCCTTGGCACAGATTAAGTCCTCAAAAATGTTAGATGGGTGGATGGGTGGGCAGTGGATTGCAGCGCATGAGCAACTACAGTAACATTGTGATTTTTTACTGTACATGACAAGGAAATGACCTCAGTTGGGGAAATAAATGCCTAGCACATATGCCACCACTTTCCCCTTCCATCTTCATTACAGTCCTTACTAATCTATTATGATATTTTTCCCATTGGGTCTAGACATGACCTCAGGATCCTTGTAGAATATAAACAGTCCTGTGCAATGTAAACCTTGTATAATGTAAACAATCCTTCACTGTTTGATTTGAGTTGGGACACGAGAAGAATCCTATTTTCCGTCCATAACATAGACGTTGGGAATAATAGCTAATGCTTATGTAAACATATAGATTCATAGGATAGAAAAAATAATTTTTAAGAAATGACCTAGTACAGACTCGGGGAAAATATATGTTAACTTGATTATAGAAATTTGGTTCAGCCACTCAGCTTCAACCTTCAAAAATCATGTCACTTTTAATTTTAAACCAACATATGAATCCAAGGTATAGCAAAATAAACCGTAAACCTTGCAGAACAGGGCCTTTCTAGATACGATCTCGTTAGGACCTGATCCTCCATGGTTGTATCTACACGGAGGGGTAATGCCAGGTCCCCTACTGGGAAGTTGAATTGGAGGAAGAGATAGACATAGAGGTACTATGGATAATTCTAGACTGACATGGTCATCAAGAAGTCCTATGAAAAATAATTTCTGGTGAGTATAGAGTAAATCAGCAATGAGAAATGGAGAGGATTGGAATTAAGTAGACTCATCACTAGTCCGTGGTTATTACCAGTGTAGCAGTTTAGCAATGAATTACTCAAGGTAATAGATGCTAGGTAGTCTAACAAACACTCCTGAAAGCCAAGTGTCTTAACTTAATAAATGTTTATTTCTCTTTTCAGAGACCAGTGTGAATTAGGTGGTTCATTCTTAGCAGATTGCTTTCAAGTAGTGAATCAGGAACCCATGCCCCCTCCACCTTGAGGTGTTGTCTTAAATGCATGACTACCTAAACTACAGCAGAAGGGAACATGGGCAATCATGCATAATATCTCCTGGCCAGGCGTGAAAGTGGTAGACCCATACCCTTTCAACAAGAATGCAAAAACTTGACCTCTGCCTGGCTCCAAGGGAGGTTAGAAAAGGTCATTGTTCTGTGTGTCCAGGAAGAGGAGAATGAAATGCATCTCACTGTCTCGTCCATAGCTGAAGGCAGGTAATCTGTGAGAGAGAGCAATGTTTGCAGATGGTGATACATGAAGATTGAGGAAGATTGATTTCTCAATCATTGAGGAGTACTGTTCCATCTAACTGAGTTCTGAATGGTAATAAAGTCATCCACTGAAAACTTACCAATCTAGTTTGTGTGCAAGATACTATGAATTATAGTCTTACCGTTAATTTAGCAGACCCACAAATATTTACATCTACCAAGCACCGTGCTGGCAACTGCAGCTTACCAGTACTTCTTTCCTGGGCCCTGGATAATTTCCGGTAGTTGGTATCAGGATCTAATCTATCCACTTGATGTGGACACTAGTCCCCTTGTAGCCCTCTCACAGGAGCCTTTAACCATTCGTGGCCAAAAACAAAGGAAATGGGCAAGAGTTACTGCTCTGCTTATCAGAAAGTATCTCCTAGAGTCTTGTCTCCTAAATCATTTTTCTGGCCCCTTTATAGTAATTCTTTCTTTATTCACATTTCTTGGCCTACTGAACGCTATAATCAAATCCTCCTTCAATTTTCTTTTTTCTGAAGTATATAAAACTACATTTTCTTCAGCCTTTTTTAAAAAAATGATAATTATCTTGTTTATTTGTATTTGGAAAATCTAATGAGATCACATATTTAAAAATCACATACTATCAAAAGATAAATAGTAGTAGTAATTCCTTCTGGAATATTTTTGCCCCTCATCCAACCAACGTTAGGTCCCTTACCCCCTTTCTTAGCAACTTTTATTAATTTCTTATGTGTCTATCAGAAGTTTTTTGTGGCAGAGGTACATGTGTATGTTTCAGAGGTTACTGTTGTCATGAATTCACAGAAGCCAGAGCCTGGAAAGCATTAAGTGGTCCTGAGCACCCCATTTCCAATGAGAGAGCGTAGCAGTGCTCAAACGGCTGGGTGTCCTATAATTCAACTCAATTCTGGCACTATCTACCTGTAGATAGCATCAGATCTCACATGTGAAGGGCTCAGTCCAGCAGGAATGCACACACACACTTCAGGTGCCAGTCACCAAGTATATGTTGTCACCTGTGCTTCTGACCCTTGTACCACAGATCAGAGGTTCCAACGACCTCCTTCTTAGCTTTAATTAATTTGCTCAAGTGACTCATAGAGCTCACAGAAATATTCTATTAACTAGATTAACCGGTGTATTATAAAATGATAAAACTCAGCAACAGCCAGATAGAAAACATGTATAGGATGAGGTATGGGGAGAAAGCATGGAAGCCCACTCTCCCCAAATCTCCATGTGCTCACCAACTGGGAAGCTCCCTGAACCCTGTCCTTGGGGGTTTATGGAGGCTTCAGTACACAGGTGTGACTGAATAACTCATTGGCCATGGGCGATTGAGCTCAATCTTGAGTGGCTCTTCCCTGCCCTGAGGGCAAGGGGGTGGGACTGAAAGTTCCAACCTCTAATCACAAGGTTGGCTCCACAGGCTGCCTGCTCCCATCCTTAGGTGCTTTCCAAAGATCCCCTTGTTAACACAACAAAAGACACATTATCATCTCATCACTTAGGAAATCCCAAGGGTTTAGAAACTCTGTGGCAGAAACTGGGACAGAGACCAAAAATATAATTCTTATTACTCCTAAATCACAGTTATCTAGGTAAATGTTTGTATCACCCCAAACAGGCAGTAGTCACCAGGGAAGATAAGTTAATTGCCAGTCTTTTCTATTAATTTTTAAAAATCAGATTTAAGAAGAGAATTTTTTTAATGGCCAGTGAAAATGTCTCTTACTTTAGCTCTTGCCTTTTTCTACTTATTATTTATTTTTTCAATTTTTAGTTTAGTTTTGAAAAGTGTCTTCAAGTTATTTTAAGGTTAGAACCGAACCTTCCAGGGTTAAAAAAAGTATTGCGTCTCTTGAAAGAGATTATTTTAGACTTAGTGAAATGGATTTGATGCTAGAGAACACGTGACATCATACATTTGACCTTTTTGAAATGATTTACATTATATCAGCTGCATTTTAAGTCCAGCAACTGTAACCAAAAAAAAGAAAAAAAAAACCCTACTACTTAAGGCAACTTTGCAGATTGATGGCATTAGATTATCAATTAAGATCTCAGTTTTAAACCAGATTTTTCCTCTAAATAGTGATCCAAAGAACACTAGTATTACGGTCATTCTAATTAGTCAGACAGCCTTCTGATTGTTTAGTGCCTTCACTTGAAGTTTGTTAAATATTTTGACTAGCACCTATGCTCCCACGGGACATTAGTGACTGTGAAGTCAACAAAAAAGAAAAAAAAAGTAAGAAAAAGGATTTTGTAGTAAAATAAACTTGAGAAATCCTGGGTTCAGTAAATTTAAACATGTTTCGTGACTGGAGGACTTTTGAGATGTGGAATGAGCTATAATGTGCTCTGTGAATTTCACTGTTAAGTAGAGTTTGGTCTGAAGTGTTTTTAAACTTTATTTGGCTCTACAACCCTTTGTCAGTGGAACATTTTAAAGGACTCTTTGTTTCTAGCAACTTTGGAAAATGCTGTTCTGGTCTCAGTTAAGCCCTTGAAATCTTAGCATTTGGAAGGAGATCCACACAAGCTCATCCAATTTCTGGTACAGAAATCTCCCATGTATCCATGCTATAGACTCACTCAGCTGTGGATGAGTATTTTGATAACAAAATGCTCACTACCCATAAATCAGCTGATTCTATAGTCAGAATGCTGGTCTGTTAGGAGGTTTTAACTTTTTAAGTGCCTTTTACTATTAGAAAATTTTAAGTTTTAAAATTTTGTCTATTGGACCTAGATCTGATCTCTGGATTAAGATAAGTCCTACTCAAGTAAAAGAATCCTTATTTTTCAAGGATGATTTGTACATGAAAAAAAAAAATCCATATACTTCAAATCATCTGTAAGTAGTGACTGAAGAGTAATTGAAAATACATTTGAAAATAATTTTCATTTGAAATTTATGTCAAAATATGTTATTATATAAACGAATCCAGTATATTTTCTCTTATAGCCAGTAAAATTTAGGTTAAATTTTAATTAAGCACAAGTGCTACAATTAAAAAAAAGAATTACATTCTGTTTCGAGTGATTATTTCAGCAAAACTGGTTTATGGGACAGTAAACTGTCCTTCCCTGCATGTTCAATGTTAGCAGCTCAAACAGGCTAATTCTGGTAAAAATTCAACAGTTTTCCAAGGCCTTCTCTTAATTATTTGATACTCAATTGTTTTTTCTTTTACTTCTATTGTATCTCTTTTTTAAATTGTTAACTGCACATCCTCATTTATCAATGGCTTTGTATGTTTAACCCAGCAGATCTCTGGTATTATTTACAATGGCTTCATGATTTTATATCTTTAAAATTCAGAATTTCACTTTAAAGTTGATTTGAATTTTATTTCTATTATACGGTATTATGTTTATGTTATGAATCCATCAGTGAGTAATTTTCTGAAACAGGATGAGCAGTTTGCTGACTTAGAAGGGCTGGAATCTATAGACACCTTAAAATTAGGATGTAGATAACGAATAGTTGGATGACAAGAAACCCTGTTATATGAAAACAGGAATAATAATGAGTGTTCCAAATCTTATCTTTTCTGTTCTTACTTTTCTCCAAAGGTTAGTTCTAGAGTCCTTAATTCTCCATTCAGTATTAAATGATTGACTATTTGCAGCCTTCCCACCATTCTCCCCACTTCTAGGTCTGAGTTTGATAAACCTTTTGGTTTCATCCTTTCTTTGTGAAGTAGTGTTCCTAGTCAAGCCAGAAGGCTGTTCCATTAAAGGTTTAGCATTTTAGTGATTTTAGTAGTAAAGGTAAGGATAAGTGGTCTTCAGCCCGTCACAGTCTTCCACCCAACCTTTCTTCAGATGAATTTCCTGCAGTAGAAAAATTAGACAACCAGGCTGAATGATTGAGTCCCTGACTATGACTAACAGTGAACTACTCAGCCCTGGCTTCCTGGGCATGCCATCCTTCAAAAACAGCCTGCCAGATGGAATCTCAATCCCCTAGCTTGGCATTCAAGATACTCATACTCTAATCCACCAAAATCCACTTCCAGTAGTTCTCCCCACTTCTTTCATACAGCAACTATCCATTCACCCAACTGCATTCACTTATCTGGAGTACAAGTTCTTTTCCTTATATTCCAATATATCCCTATTTCATCTGCCTAGGAAGTCTTTCAACTTCTTCACAATCTTAAATCCTACATGGTCTTTACTTTCCTACCTTTACAACTTGACCTTAAGAAAAGTTTTGCTTTCCAAGATCTATAAGTCAATCAATCAATAAACCATTAATAAGTTCATAGGCTGCTTCAATACAGTTCTCCTCAATACAAATATAGTTGTCAATCCTTAATAATAACAGTTTATATTTGATCACATAGAAATGTATTTTAACTCCCATATTTGTTATCTAAAATGATAGTATAGCACTCTTCATTTTCTTGGTTATTTTCACATGTTTTAATGTCAGTATCACCTCTTTGAAGACTTAAGTCCATTTTTTCAGTATTTTAGTATCCTGCCCTGTTTTACACTTAGTGGGTGTTCAATAAATGACTTTGACACTTCACAGAATGGAGAAAATTTTCCCTAATCCTACCTAATCCTACAAGCGTTGATCCTCTCTGACTTTGCACATCACTTGTTAATGGCAGCTGGGTAGTTGTGTTTGATAGAAATTCAAGAAAAAATGTCTACATGTTTCAAGACCAAAGCCACAGTCATATGAGGACCTTAGTCAGCATCATGAATATATTCTTAAACATATACAATGGAGAATTGCACTTTTATTATTTTGTGATGAATCACATGTAAAACAGTCATTCACATTTTATTTTATTTATTTATTTATTATTTTTAAATATCCTTATTGGAGTATAATTGCTTTGCAATGGTGTGTTAGTTTCTGCTTTATAACAAAGTGAATCAGCTATACATATACATATATCCCCACATCTCCTCCCTCTTGTGTCTCCCTCCCACCCTCCCTATCCCACCCCTCTAGGTGGTCACAAAGCACTGAGCTGATCTCCCTGTGCTATGTGGCTACTTCCCACTAGCTGTCTATTTTACATTTGGTAGTGTATATATGTCCATGCCACTCTCTCTTTGTCCCAGCTTACCCTTCCCCCTCCGCGTGTCCTCAAGTCCATTCTCTATGTCTGCGTATTTATTCCTGTCCTGCCCCTAGGTTCTTCAGAACCATTTTTTCTTTCTTTTTTTTTTTTAGATTCCATATATATGTGTTAGCATATGGGATTTGTTTTTCTCTTTCTGACTTACTTCACTTTGTATGACAGACTCTAGGTCCATCCACCTCACTATGAATAACTCAATTTCGTTTCTCTTTACAGCTGAGTAATATTCCATTGTATATATGTGCCACATCTTCATTATCCATTCATCTGTCGCTAGACACTTAGGATGCTTCCATGTCCTGGCTATTGTAAATAGAGCTTCAAAGAACATTGTGGTACATGTCTCTTTTTGAATGATGATTTCCTCAGGGTATATGCCCAGCAGTGGGATCGCTGGGTCGTATGGTAGTTCTATTTTTAGTTTTTTAAGGACCCTACCTACTGGTCTCCATAGTGACTGTATCAATTTACATTCCCAGCAACAGTACAAGAGTGTTCCCTTTTCTCCACACCCTCTCCAGCATTTATTGTTTGTAGATTTTTTTGATGATGGCCATTCTGACCGGTGTGAGGTGATACCTCATTGCACTTTTGATTTGCATTTCTCTAATGATTAGGGATGTTGAGCATCCTTTCATGAGTTTGTTGTCAATCTGTATATTTTCCTTGGAGAAATGTCTATTTAGGGCTTCTGCCCATTTTGGGATTGGCTTGTTTGTTTTTTTGATATTGAGCTGCATGAGCTGCTTGTATATTTTGAGATTAATCCTTTGTCAGTTTCTTCATTTGCAAATATTTTCTCCCATTCTCAGGATTGTCTTTTCATCTTGTTTATGGTTTCCTTTGCTGTGCAAAAGCTGTTAAGTTTCATTAGGTCCCATTTGTTTATTTTTGTTTTTATTTCCATTTCTCTAGGAGGTGGGTCAAAAAGGATCTTGCTGTGATGTATGTCATAGAGTATTCTGCCTATGTTTTCCTCTAAGAGTTTTATAGCGTCTGGTCTTACATTTAGGTCTTTAATCCATTTTGAGTTTATTTTTGTGTATGGTGTTAGGGAGTGTTCTAATTTCATGCTTTTAAATGTAGCTGTCAAGTTTTCCCAGCACCATTATTGAAGAGGCTGTCTTTTCTCCATTGTATATTCTTGCCTCCTTTATGAAAAATAAGGTGACCATATGTGCATGGGTTTATGTCTGGGCTTTCTATCCTGTTCCATTGATGTATATTTCTGTTTTTGTGCCAGTACCATACTGTCTTGGTTACTGTACCTTTGTAATATAGTCTGAGGCCTGGGAGCCTAATTCCTCTAGCTCTGTTTTTCTTTCTCAAGATTGCTTTGGCTATTCAGGGTCTTTTGTGTTTCCATACAAATTGTGAAATTTTTTGTTCTAATTCTGTGAAAAATGCCGTTGGTAGTTGGATAGGTACTGCATTGAATCTGTAGATTGCTGTGGGTAGTATTGTCATTTTCACAATGTTGATTCTTCCAATCCAAGAACATGGTATAATCTCTCCATCTGTTTGTATCATGTTTAATTTCTTTCATCAGTGTCTTACAGTTTTCTGCATAAAGGTCTTTTGTCTCCTTAGGTAGGTTTATTCCTAGGTATTTTATTCTTTTTGTTGCAGTGGTAAATGGGAGTGTTTCCTTAATTTGTGTTTCAGATTTTTCATTATTAGTGTATAGGAATGCAAGAGATTTCTGTTCATTTATTTTGTATCCTGCTATATAACCAAATCCATTGATTATCTCTAGTAGTGTTCTGGTAGCATCTTTAGGATTCTCTATGTATAGTATCATGTCATCTGCAGACAGTGACAGCTTTACTTCTTCTTTTCCAATTTGGATTCCTTTTATTTCTTTTTCTTCTCTGATTTCTGTGGCTAGAACTTCCAAAGCTATGTTGAATAATAGTGGTGAGAGTGAACAACCTTGTCTTGTTCCTCATCTTAGAGGAAATGGTTTCAGTTTTTCACCATTGAAAATGGTGTTGGCTGTGGGTTTGTCATATATGGCCTTTATTATGTTGAGGCAAGTTCCCTCTGTGCCTACTTTCTGGAGGGTTTTTATCGTAAATGGGTGTTGAATTTTGTGGAAAGCTTTTCCTGCATCTATTGAGATGATCATATGGTTTTTCTCCTTCTATTTGTTAATATGGTTTATCACATTGATTGATTTGCATATATTGAAGAATGCTTTCATTCCTGGGATAAACCCCACTTGATCATGGTGTAGGATCCTTTTAATGTGCTGTTGGATTTTGTTTGGTAGTATTTTGTTGAGGATTTTCGCATCTATGTTCATCAGTGATATTGGCCTGTAGTTTTCTTTCTTTGTGACATCTTTGTCTGGTTTTGGTATCAGGGTGATGGTGGCCTCGTAGAATGAGTTTGGGAATGTTTCTCCCCCTGCTATATTTTGGAAGACTTTGAGAAGGATAGGTGTTAGCTCTTCTCTAAATGTTTGCTAGAACTCACCTGTGAAACCATCTGGTCCTGGGCTTTTGTTTGTTGGAAGATTTTTAATCATGGTCTCTATTTCAGTGCTTCTGATTGGTGTCTTTATATTTTCTGTTTCTTCCTGGTTCAGTCTCAGAAGGTTGTGCATTTCTAAGAATTTGTGTGTTTCTTCCAGGTTGTCCATTTTATTGGCATAGAGTTGCTTGTAGTGATCTCTCATGATCCTTTGTATTTCTTCAGTGTCTGTTGTTACTTCTCCTTTTTCATTTCTAATTCTATTGATTTGAGTCTTCTTCCTTTTTTTCTTGATGAGTCTGGCTAATGGTTTATCAATTTTGTTTATCTTCTCAAAGAACCAGCTTTTAGTTTTATTGATTTTTGCTCTTGTTTCCGTCATTTGTTTTTCATTTATTTCTGATCTGATTTTTATGATTTCTTTCCTTCTGCTAACTTTGGGGTTTTTTTTGGTTCTTATTTCCCTATTTGCTTTAAGTGTAAGGTTAGATTGTTTATTTGAGTTGTTTTCTTTCTTCTTGAGGTAGGCTTGTATTGCTATAAACTGCCCTCTTACAACTGCTTTTGCAGCATCCCGTAGGTTTTGCGTCATCGTGTTTTCATTGTCATTCGTTTCTAGGTATTTTTTGATTTCCTCTTTGACTTCTTCAGTGACCTCTTGGTTATCTAGTAACATATTGTTTAGCCTCCATGTTTTTGTATTTTTCACAGTTTTTTTCCTGTAATTGATATCTAGTCTTGTAGCATTATGGTCAGAATAGATACTTGATACGATTTTAATTTTCTTACATTTACCAAGGCTTGACTTGTGACAAGTCAGTATATGATCTATCCTGGAGAATGTTCCATGAGCACTTGAGAAGAAAGTGTATTCTGTTCTTTATGGATGAAATGTTCTATAAATATCAATTAAGTCCATCTTGTTTAATGTGTCATTTAAAGCTTGTGTTTCCTTATTTATTTTCATTTTGGATGATCTGTCCTTTGGTGAAAGTGGGGTGTTAAAGTCCCCTCCTATGATTGTGTTACTGTTGGTTTCCCCTTCTATGGCTGTTAGCATTTGCCTTATGTATTGAGGTGCTCCTATTTTAGGTGTGTAAATATTTACAATTGTTATATCTTCTTCTTGGATCGATCCCTTGATCATTATGTAGTGTCCTTCTTTGTCTCTTGTAATAGTCTTTATTTTAAAGTCTGTTTTGTCTGATTTGAGAATTGCTATTCCAGCTTTCTTTTGATATCCATTTGCATGGAATATCTTTTTCCATCCCCTCACTTTCAGTCTGTATGTGTCCCTAGTATGTGTCTGAAGTGGTTCCTTTGTAGACAGCATATATAGGGGTCTTGTTTTTGTATCCATTCAGCCAGTCTATGTCCTGTGGTTGGAGCATTTAATTCATTTGCATTAAGGTAGTTATTGATATGTATGTTCCTAGTCCCATTTTCTTAATTCTTTTGGATTTGTTATTGGAGGTTCTTTTCCTTCTCTTGTGTTTCCTATCTAGAGAATTTCCTTTAGCATTTGTAGTAAAGCTGGTTTTGTGGTGCTGAATTCTCTTAGCCTTGGCTTGTCTGTAAAGGTTTTAATTTCTCCGTCAAATCTGAATGAGACCCTTGCTGGGTAGAATCATCTTGGTTGTAGGTTTTTCCCTTTCATCACTTTGAATATGTCTTGCCACTCCCTTCTGGCTTGCAGAGTTTCTGCTGAAAGGTCAGTTGTTAACCTTATGGGGATTCCTTTGTATGTTATTTGTTGTTTTCCCTTGCTGCTTTTAATATTTTTTTCTTTGTATTTAATTTTTGATAGTTTGATTAATATGTGTCTTGGCATGTTTCTCCTTGGATATTTCCTGTATGGCACTTCTGCGCTTCCTGGACTTGACTGCCTATTTCCTTTCCCATATAAGGGAAGTTTCCAACTGTATTCTCCTCAAATATTTTCTCAGTCCCTTTCCTTTTCTCTTCTTCTTCTGCGACCCCTATAATTCTACTGTTGGTGTGTTTAATGTTGTCCCAGAGGTCTCTGAGACTGTGCTCAATTCTTTTTATTCTTTTTTCTTTATTCTGCTCTGCAGTAGTTATTTCTACTGTTTTATCTTCCAGGTCACTTTTCTGTTCTTCTGCCTCAGTTATTCTGCTATTGATTCCTTACAGAGAATTTTTAATTTCATTTATTGTGTTCTTCATCACTGTTTGTTTGCTCTTTAGTTCTTCTAGGTCCTTGTTAAACGTTTATTGTATTTTCTCCATTCTATTTCCAAGCTTTTGGCTCATCTTTACTGTGATTACTCTGAGTTCTTTTTCAGGTGGACTGCCTATTTCCTCTTCAGTTGTTTTGTCTGGTGGGTTTTTTCCTTGTTCCTTCATCTGCTGTGTATTTGTCTGTATTCTCATTTTGCTTAACTTACTGTGTTTGGGGTCTCCTTTTTGCAGGCTGCAGGTTCGTAGTTCCTGCTGTTTTTGGTGTCTGCCCCCAATGGCTAAGGTAGGTTCAGTGGGTTGTGTAGACTTCCTGGTGGATGGGAGTGGTGCCTGTGTTCTGGTGGATGAGGCTGCATCTTGTCTTTCAGGTGGGCAGGACCGCATCCTGTGGTGTGTTTTGGGGTGTCTGTGACCTTATTATGATTTTAGGCAGCCTGTGTGCTAATGGGTGGGGTTATGTTCCTCTCTTGCTAGTTGTTTGGCATAGGGTTTCCAGCACTGTAGCTTGCTGGTAGTTGAGTGGAGCTGGGTGTTAGTGTTTAGATGGAGCTCTCTGGGAGAGCTTTCGCCTTTTGATGTTACGTGGTGCCGGGGGGGGGGTCTCTCATGGACCAATGTCCTGAACTTGGCTCTCCTGCCTCAGAGGCACAGGCCTGACACCCTTCAGAGCACCGAGACCCTGTCAGCCACACAGCTCAGAACAAAAGGGAGAAAAAAAGAAAGAAAGAATGTAGAAAATAAATAAAATAAAGTTATTAAAATAAAAAATATTAAAAATTAAAAAAAATTTAAAAGTAACTTAAAAAAAGAAAGAAAGAAAGAAGAGAACAACCAAACCAAAAAAGAAATCCACCAATGATAACAAGCCCTATAAACTATACTAAAAAGCAAAAAAACAAAAGACGTACAGACAGAACCATAGGACAAATGGTATAAGCAAAGCTATACAGACAAAATCACAGAAAGTCCACCGCCTCACTTTTGGGATGATTCATTGTCTATTCAGGTATTCCACTGCTGGGATAGATTTCCCTTTTTCTTCTTTGTTCACACAGCTCCTGGGGCTCAGCTTTGGATTTGCCCTGCCTCTGCGTGTAGGTCACCTGAGGGCATCTTTTCTTCACCCAGGCAGTACAGGGTTAAAGGAGCAGCTGCTTCGGGGGCTCTGGCTCATTCAGGCCGGGGGGAGGGTGGGGTACGGAGTGCGGGGCGAGCCTGCCACAGCAGAGGCCAGCGTGATGTTGCACCAGCCTGAGGTGCGCCGTGCGTTCTCCTGCGGAAGTTGTCCCGGGAATTCGGGACCCTGGCAATGGCGGGCTGCAAAGGCTCCCGGGAGGGGAAGTGTGGACAGTGGCTTGTGCTTTCACACAGGATTCTTGGTGGCTGCAGCAGCAGCCTTAGCATCTTATGCCTGTCTCTGGGGTCCGCGCTGATAGCCGCGGCTCGCGCCCGTCTCTGGAGCTCGTTTCGGCAGTGCTTTATTAATCCCCTCTCCTTGCGCACCCCGAAACAGTGGTGTCTTGCCTCTTAGGCAGATCCAGACATTTTCCTGGACTCCCTCCCAGCTAGCTGTGGCACACTAGCCCCCTTCAGGCTTCAGGACCCCAGTCCTCTCCCTGGGATCTCACCTCTGAAGCCCGAGCCTCAGCTCCCAGCCCCCACCTGCCCTGGCAGGTGAGCAGAGAAGCTTCTGAGGCTGGTGAGTGCTGGTTGGCACCTATCTGTGCGGGATGCTCTCCGCTTTGCCCTTCGCACCCCTGTTGCTGTGCTCTCTCCGTGTCTCCAAAGCTTCCCCCCACCCACTGCTCCCTGTCTCTACCAGTGAAGGGGCTTCATAGTGTGTGGAAACTTTTCCTCCTTCACAGCTCCCTCCCAGAGGTGCAGGTCCCATCCCTATTCTTTTGTCTCTGTGTTTTCTTTTTTCTTTTGCCCTACCCAAGTACGTGGGGAGTTTCTTGCCTTTTGGGAAGTCTGAGGTCTTCTGCCAGCGTTCAGTAGGTGTTCTGTAGTTGTTCTGCATGTAGATGTATTTCTGATGTATTTGTGGGGAGGAAGGTGATCTCCACGTCTTACTCCTCTGCCATCTTGAAGGTTCATTCATATTTTCAATACTCTTCAGAGCACAATTTTTTAACTTTTATTTCTCTAAACATAATTATTTAATAATTAAGAGGTGTCAAAATATTACAGTTGGTTTTTCTTGTCATTCTGTTTGTTTGTTTGATCCCATATTGTATCTTGGAGATTTGGGGGCAACTTATATTCTGTAGCAGTATACAGTATATATGCACAATGTTTTAAAAATCTGATATATAAATATTGAGTTTTACTGTCACCTAGATGGCAGATGTGCAAAAAATAAATTCATTAAAATATTTCTAATGTCCTGGTTTTAAAATAGGGAGCACTTTCTCAATGTTCATCTCCTCACATAGTCATAAAATTTCCTACTTTAACAAAAGTCACTTGGTTCTCTGCACACCAATGAACTTGAATGTTAAATTTACAAGTTCATGCTAATGTGTTCTCTGCTAAATTTGGGAACTTTTCTTTCTGTGTATCCATTGATATTTCACTATTTATCATGGTGGTGTAAATGCTTGGGTTAGCTTGACCTAAAGGCATCCAAATTCATGGAAATGAATATGGAAATGGGACAATATAATTAAATATCACAATTAATGGGCTTGATGCTCCTATTTCATTCTTCACACAAACATATTAAAAGTAGATTTTTTTTTATTACGTAAGACTTGGTTCTATATATAGTTCAGCCAGAAGTAAAATTATTCCTAAATCACCCTGTCTCTCAACCTAATGCATCAGCTTCGGCCTGTACACATGACAGTCAGACCTTGATTGGCTTTTTTCTCTTCCACCTGGCGGTGTAGACAGCAAACAGGAACCCTGTCTGAGAAGAGTTTGTGTATAGACCCAGAGAAAAATTTTAACATGGCACTGTTGTTTATGTTATGATCAACCAAATTTACTGATCCAGTCATTTATTTATTTGTCCTTACAAAGTCCTGTATTCATCCGTCCATCACATTTCCTGAATACTTACCATGCACCAAATACTGAAACCACAGTAATAAGCAAAACAGACATAGCCCACGTAGTCCCGGATTTCATAATTTGGAAAGCACAGCTGGACTAGAGTTACCCTTAGGAAAAATACGTTCAAATATAATTAGATAATCACACAAATATGTGAAATGAATAATAAACATATGATGCTGTAAAAGCAGCGAGACCCAGTATTTTCAAGAGGTCAAAGAAAGGCTTTTTTGTGTCAGTGCCATTTGAACTGAGATGGGAAGGACTCATTAACTAAACAATGGCAGTGATAGGGAAAGTAATCACTAGCTATCTGACCTCAGGCAGGTTATTTAACCAGTTTATGCGTCAGTTTTCTCATCTATCAAATGACAAGGTTAATAGTACCTACTTTATAGGGTCTGGTGAGGATCTGGTAAGAGTTTAGGACTATGTTCACTACATGGGCTCTATGTAAATATTACATATTGTTGTTACATGGCATTTTTACCCATAGTTTGCTAAGTTAGAAACATACTGAAGAAAATAAAAATAATTAAATAATACTGAATGTTGATTTCAGATTTATTCAAAGTAAGATGCAAGTGATAAATAAAACTTTCCATACAAAAAGTCACAATTCAGGTAGGGAGACAACATGGAAAATGTTGAAAGCGATGAAAATGATGATGTGAACTGCTTACAATATATGCATTATGAAATGACACCTAGGAAAACTGGAAATCAATGAAGTTGTGTTAATTGCTAGTTTTTTTGGAAAGGGAAGATGGATGCTTGCAATAAACGTAAATGAAAGATTTTTTTTAAATGGTGCCCTGGGAACAGAGAGGCACAAAAGCATGCTCATAATTTTGTGGCTTGGGCTGAAGCATTTCTCAAATGTCCTTGAAAGTTTCCAAAGACAGTCTTTCCTCAGGAAAGTATTTCTCCTGTGAGTAAATAATGTTCTTGCCTAGAAATGAAATGCAGTAATATATTACATTGCAAGTGAACTGTTAGCAAGACTGGCAGCAGAAGTTCAGAAACAAATGTCGCATTGCAATCTAGAGTTTGAGGCTCTGTATCTGAACTTCCATAACTTCTAAAGGGATGCCCTTTGTATGAAATCAAAATAGTCCAGAGAAGAATTTTGACTTCTCTTTACTTAACTATTAGAAGGATTTATTTGGAATTATTATTGTGTCATGCATGTTCTGCCTTAAATTTTCTGTGGTTGAGTTGCACAATTGATAAGCTAAGGTTTCTTTCCACCATAAAAAGGCTCCTTTTAAGGAGTCCTATAATAATGACATTTAAAATACTTGCTTGCTTTTGAAGAAAGCTTCATGCTTTCCAAAGTGCTTTATAAACGCATTTCTATGAGGCAGGTGGAACATGTCCTGTCAACAGTATTTTACAGAAAAGAAAATGGAGGCTGTAAAGGAAAGCTGCTTGGTCAAGATCATTCAGTGTGTTAGGCGAGTTTTCATCACAGGGGTACTCACAGTTGAGCAGGGAATCCAGCAGGGAAAGCTTAAGGCTTTAGTCTATCTTTACACATGTATTTTTGCATAAATGAAAAATTTACCGAAAATGAAGTGCATCGGGTACCTAGTACTGCCTTCTTGTTCCTTAGAGTCTAGTGAGGGATATAGACTGAGCATATTCTATCCCAATGAAGATAACTGAGATTATTCTGAGGATGATCACTTGGGCTTTAGAATCTGAATTCCCGCTTGACCCCTTACATGAAGGAAGTTACTTAATCTTTCAGAGCCTGTTTCTCCATCCCTTAAATGGCAATTTGAATGCTCTCTTATATGTTTATTAACTCATTCACTTAACAAAGCACCTGCTAGATCTCAAGTACTCTGCTAAGAATGGTGAAGCTTTTCTAGGAAGCCAGAAGGCATCCTTCAGTGGATAGCGGAGGTCAAGAGGGGTTAGAGTTAAAACTTGAATTTGACAGTGGGAGAAGATGAAACGTTCACATGGCAAGGAAAAGAGAAAAAGACTATTATACAGGTTAAAGAGCTAGACCTGGAGATATTTGGAGTGACAAAATTTCTGAATTTTAATGTACCTTACTTCCTGCCTCAGTTTCCACATCTTGGAAATGGGAATAATGATTAAACATGTTTCACAGTATTCATTTGGTAGAGATTAAATGAGGATTAAATAAGCATGGAAAGTGGCATAGGACAAATTTGATAAATTATTATGTATGAAAGTGTGTATAAATAAAATCAATTGCCATGACCCCTCTTCGTACCAACTGATCACAGCACGCTTTAATTTTCTAGCTGAGTCTGGATATGGATTCGTAACTTTATTCAAACAGTGTATCAGACACCACTTAACCTTTGGATTGGCTGGAAATTTTTGCTCCTCTGCTCTAATACAATTTAATTTTAATTTTGGTTTTTAAGGTACATGGGTATAAATAAGAGTGTTAAAGAAATGTATTTCAGATTTTAAATTCAAAAATGTAGAAAAACTTTCTTTTACTATTTTTCATTTTACCTTTGGGTGCATTGATCAGCTACTTTTTCTTCTGCACCCAGGCAAAAGGGATTCTGAAGAAAACACTTTAAAATTTTGATTTCATATATAAGATAGTGGGAGCCTCTGCCTGCTTGATTTACATTTGTGCTCACCTTCCACTTTATGCGGGAGGGGGCATACGAATAAAGGAAACTTTTATATGATTTCAAGTTATTTAATTCCTGATATTATATTTAGCCATGATAGAGTGTTATGATTTGCCTACAACATCCATCTTTCCTTTTCTTGTACCTTACCTTGTTCAGAGAGGACTTGTGCCTGTTCTGCTTTGAATTTCTCAACCAGTTCAGCTGCTAAAATCACAGGTGAAGCTTAGTTTCTGCTGATTTAATCCACCCAATCGAGATAGAGTTTCTCATTTTATTCAGCAAATATTTACTATGCCTTAAAAAAAGATTTTTAAAAAAATGCATGGTCTTATTTGCTGATGCTGCTGGGAATTAATTAATTTTTAGGTTCACAGTAAAATTGAGCACAAGGTACAGAGATTTTCCACACATTCCTCTGGTGGGAATGTAATAAATTGGTACAGCCACTGTGGAAAACAGTACGGAGGTCCCTCAAAAGCTAAAAATAGAATTACCATATGATCCAGCAATCCCACTCCTGGGCATATATCCAGACAAAACTATAATTCAAAAAGATACATGCACCCCAATGTTCGTAGCATCATAGCGGCGTTATTTACGATTGCCAAGACGTGGAAACAACCTGAGTGTCCATCAACGGATCAATGGATAAAGAAGATTATATATATATATATATATATATATATATATATATATATATATAAATGTAATATATATAATCTAAATTTGTATATTTGCATACATATATATATATAAATACTACTCAGCCATAAAAAAGAATGAAATTAATTTTGCCATTTGCAGCAACATGGATGGACTTGGAGGGCATTATTCTGAGAAACAAGTCAGACAGAGAAAGATAAATGCTGTATGATATCGCTTATATGTGGAATCTAAGAAATAAAACAAACTAGTGAATATAACATAAAAGAAGCAGACTCACAGATATAGAGAACAAACTAGTAAATTGCCAGTGGGGGAGGGGGGAAAGGCAATTTAACAGTTGGAATTGGGGAGTGGGAAGTACAAACTATTTGGTGTAAAGTAGGCTCCAGGATGTATTATACAACAGGGGGAATATAGCCAATATTTTGTAATAAATGGAAAGTGGTCTTTAAAATTGTATAAAAATATTTTCTTTTTTAAAAAAGATACTTCTTAGCTGATAGAAGCTTTAGAAGTCTACAGAGGCAGATAATTTTAAAATTGCAGCATATAACTTCTGGAGCCTGGCTGACATTCTCACAGGAAGGCGCATGAAAATTACTTTCAAAGGCATTCATCACCTTAGCTTACAGGAGTCTGTTCCTTCAGTGTGTATTAGTCCATGGTGCATCCTTACTTTGACTTATCTGTGAGGTTCACTTCTCGCCCCCAGGAACAAAGCCTGCAGAGGGGCAACTTGTTTGGCTTGGGAGCCTGCCCAATATGAAAAGTTTGCAGGCAAAATCAGAAAGAACAGCTGCAGGAGGAGAGATGAGGGTTGCTGACAGCTAACGATTCAGAAAGCAATTTGCATGAGAGCCTTCTGCTTAACAGGAGGCAGCATGTGCTGGGCAATGGTTTACCATCCACTGCCAAGCTGGTTTCTACACCCTGAGTCCTCATTCCATCAAAACACGTGTCCTGAGGGAACGCCCAGCCACCAGCTTCCACTTACCTGAGTTAGCATGACCTGCCATCTAGAATTTCAGAGAGCTTTTCATTTATTAACTCACATGAATCTACTTTATCCTGAGGCTCTGGTTACTAGTCCCATGCAAACTGATTTAATAACAAACATTTAAGTGCAAATCCAAGGTCATCTAGGTAATATTCTTTGACAGCTTATTGCGTGTGAGGCACTGCACTGTGCACTTTTTATACCATATCGGACTTCATAACAGACCTCTGAAGTGGGTGGTTAAGTTTCCTGCCAAGGGATCCACACACAAGAAACGATAATCAGAAAAGACCAAAGTATTATTTATTACTAGTGAGCTAGTCGCTGTTACTTCATTTTGGAATTCTAATTAAGGCTTTCCTTCTCTCTCTCTCTTGCCCCCAAATCACAGATGACTAGGTCATGGGACAAGCTTACGCTAACATGCCTTATTCTGTGAATCATAAGCTGAGCTACTGGGACAGAACCATGTGACACGTTTGTCACTTTCAAATGTAATAATTCTACCCATTGCTCCATAGATGTTCTGGTTACTGACCAATAACATTAACAGTTCCTCTTCCAAGAATAGGATGGAGGGGAAAGGCACTGGATCTCCTATGCCTCCCAAACATGTGAAGGCCAAAGCATGGTGGGAGGAGAAGCATATCTCTTTGTAATATGTTTTATTCCCTGTTTTATAGATGTGCATATGGAAGATTAGAAAGACTGAGTAACTTGTCCATGTCATGTAGCCCATGCTTTTAACTTTTTTATTATACCACTTATCCTTCTCACCTATCAATTTGCCTTTTATACTGATATCCTGAGCAACAGGCCACTGTATGGTATAGAAATGAACAACCATAAATAAGCTGGAAATGCATTTCTATTTACATTAACTAAGATAGTCACTTATTTCTTTTAAGTGAGGTCCTCCACCTTTTTGGGGACCTGAGTAAACTAACGATGTGCTTCCATTGATTAAACAAGAATTCTCCAATATTCCATAGAAGAATCATACATTTCTTTAAGCCCTATGTATGCTTCTAGGGTTTAGATTCTAAATCAAATAGGTTTCTGTTTTTCATTTAAAAAAAATGAACACAGGATTTCACTTGTAAATTTATTAACTTTTTTTTTCTGTCTAGCAACAAGCAGTGACTATTTTTGGATTGGTGGACACAGTAGAGATGGCCATTCAGAAAATCACAAATTTTAGGGACTCTAGCATTCATGTAGCTCAGAACTGTAAGAAGAGACCAGAGGAAGATCAACATGCTTTAAAGTATATTACAAATCAACATTGAAATAGAGCTTAACGTATAATTCATCTGAAAAGAAGCTCAGAACGGGATTGCCAGTTATTTAATATTCTGGTCAAAGACAATGGAAGCACTATTAAAGTATGGCATTTTGACTGCCATTGGAAAGGTCAGGTCTCAAACAGCAGTGCACTAGTTGTGCTCAAAATGACTAAAGAATGATGAATAATTAAGTGAAGAGGAAATGGGAGACCTGCACTCTAATCTTGTTTTGGCCACTGATGGGAATCATGTGGACTTTAAGCCCATCACACAATCATTTACCACCTTGGTTTTCTCACCTGTAGAATGAGGGAGTGACTATAGTTCTTTAATAATCCTTGATGATCTTTAGCTCTGATTCTAGAAGCATCTTGATTTAATACAGTTTGAGGATTTATGTCTAAACTCTAGCAAGCAGAAAAATGTTCTTTTATTTCTAAAATGGACTTGACATTGCGTTAACAGAGCAAATGAAATCTCTTGAGGATTGTTCAAAGAATCACCAACTTAAAATTCATCTCCATTGTTGGTTTTTATTGTCTGTTTAACTTTTACTAGATCTATAATAGTTTTATTTATTTTCCTTTGCACCTGGACTGGCAGCCTGTGTGGTTGGAGAAACACATCACCACTTAGTTTAGATACTTTGTTATCAGAGCCAACTCTGTAATCTTTGCTCTGCCTGTGAATTATTTATTTAATTTGATGTGTTTTTTCCTGGATTCATAGAATTTCCTTTTGTCATGATGCTTCTTTCCATTTATGGGACTGTAAATACAGCTGACTAAACCTCTCTAGTGGCCGAATACATATCAGGTCTTTTGTGTGAAGGATGCTAGCTAATCTTCCCGTTCATAGGCTGACTACATTTTTATTCATTTGCTTTTATTCTACTCACCCCTGACAGTAGCATCTGTGGAATAAATAAAATAATGATACCTACTACTTATTTAACTCGGATCAGAAAACTTGACCTTTTCCTAATTTTTTACATTTGCTAGCTTTGTGGCAATATGCACCCCTATTTTTCTCTGAATCTCAGTTCACCCTCTACATGGGAATAATTATGCCTACCATACAACGTGGTGATCATAAAAGAAATTCTACCCGTCTACTACTACATTGGGGAAAAATATTTGGATTGACTTTTACCAGCCTTGGAGGCACATGTTTGCAGTGGCCTGTTTGAAAATACTGACTACATGGGGTACAGTGGGATACTCTGAAGGCACCTTACAGAGGTAGATAATATCTCTCCCAGGGCATCAACACTAAAAGTGAGAAGCATTTTGATTTCTCATCAAGAAAGAAATGTTCTATGATGTTAATGGTTCTTAACTTTTGGTGATTCATTAAAATCTCCTGGGGAGCTTTTGATAATCTCAAAGCCCAGCCTGTAATTTATACCAATTAAATATGAATTTCTGGGGGTTGGACTGAGGCATTGGTATATTTTAAGGTTTGCAGAATGTAATGGTTAATTTTTAAGTGTCAACTCAACTATATCCTGAGATACACAGATATTTTGGTAAACATTATTTCTGGGTGGGTCTGTGAGGGTGTTCCCAGATGAGATTAGCATTTGAATTGGTAGATGGAGTAAAGCAGATTTCCCTCCCCAGTGTAGGTGGGCCTCATCCAATCTCTTGAGGGCCCCAAAAGAATAAAAAGTCAGAGGAAAGGAGAATTTGCTCTCTCTGCCTGAGTGTTTGATCTGATCCCCTGCCCTCTGACTGTGGCTTAACGTCAGTTCTGAAAACTACACCCCTGGATTTCCTAGTTTCCAGCTTATATTTAATATTTAATATGTTTAATATCAATTACATATGTTAAAGCAATTACATGTATTACATTATATTTATTATATATCTCCTGTTGGTTCTGTTTCTCTGGAGTACCCTGACTAATATGGTGCTTCCAATACACTGTAAATATTGAGAACTACTATATATGTTAAAATACTATGGCGAAGGTATTACAAAAGTGGATGCTCTGACAGTGTAGTTCTGCTTCTTAAATGGGCAACTCAATGAGGATAAGTAGCAATGTAAATTATTTTTTTCATTTTAAATGGTGGCCAGTCATATATATATATATATATATATATATATATATATATATATAAACACTTTGGGAGGCTATAAGACACTAATTAAAAGAACTTACAGGATATAAGCACTAAAACCACATCGACTCGCCACTCAGTAGAAGGAATTCTAGGCCCAAGATATAGAAACCTCCATACCTGAATCATTGGAAAAGATGTAGAAAAGACTCTAAAACTATTGAAATTTTCGGAGATCCCTTGTGACCCTTTTGGAGATCATGATATCAGGACTCACTGGCCCCTGAGTCTTGTTTTGTAATACAGAGAGGGACCCACAGTTACATAGTAAATTGACACCTGAGACTTGTTTTTTTTTTTTTCAGCTAGAAGTGGAAAGGAGAAATATCTTTCACTGAAGCAGAGAGTAGAGGTATAAGTGGGGAAGACAAGGTAAAGAAAGAGAAAAGAAAAGAATCCATTTAGAGAAGACTTGCTCTTGGGGCAAGCCCTGGACATATAGTCATTTATATATCCTGTTTCAGGATACATTGCATGCTTTACCGTAAGTAAGCATTTAATGATTTGTCTTCCACATACTTTGTTTCATTAAAGAGATTCACTTCTGCTGGCATTTTGTTTCATGGGATCCCAGGCCCTTAGCATAGTCCCTTAGTAAAGTATTTGTGGAATGAATCAGTCAATATGTCCTCAAACTCAGTACCCTCCTCAAATCAGTTACCTGCTTTATACCATAACTGAGATTATATTATCATAGTGTTAGGACTCAAAGGGAAATATGATCTCGATTTTAGGGTGAGCGACGAAGCTGCCGAGCGCCCGCGTCGCTGCCGCGGCCGGAAGACAGACGCCGCCCAAAGCCCCTCGCCTGGCTCGGACCAACGGAGCCGGCAGCCCAGCACTCCGGTGAGTGGCGCCTCCTCCCCAGCCCTAGACCCCCGCTGGGGACCGGCCGGCCGGGCTCTTTTGTGCAGCGCACCGGGGGTGCTCTGCGCCCCCTCCGCGCGCCCGGGTCCGGTCCGCCGGACCCCGTGGCTGCGGTGCCCGCGGTGCGATCGGTCTTTGTTTCCACCGGGGCCCGCGGCTCGGCTGGGCTCGGCTCGAAGCCTGGCAGGCAGCGCTGGGAAGGGGGAGGGGGAGGTGGACGAGAAGGGGGCCAGGGGAGGGGGGGTTCCCGGGTTTCCTGGCCGCCCCGCGGCTCCCCCGGCTTGGGGGCGAGGTGCGCGCCCAGCGCTGCCGCGCGCCCCCTCCTCCTTCCCCTCCCTCCGTCTTTGGATTTAAAACTGCAGTTTGCTCTCCAGCTTGCTGAGAATGTGGCGGGGGTGGGTGAAGGGGGGAACCGTGGGACAGGAGAACAAGGCTGGATTTTAGGAACGGCCCTGGGAAAGGGGGAGACTGCGGAGGGAGGAGCCCCTCCCCTTCAACCCCCAAATCCCAAGGTTCTGCTGGTGCTCTGGGAGTTGAGAGGCGGGGACCTAATGACCCGGAGCGGGTGTGGGGCGGAGGAGGGATTTGGGGGCGGCCAGGGCCGTAGGGGTTGGGCCGCGTGCCCGGTTACCTGGCGAACAAAGTCGGCTTACTTTTGCATAAATATATAAATAATCGCCTATCAATGCGTTTCCTCTGAGGCTCTGATTGAGTCGGGCCCCCTCTTCCCCAGGGGGTGGGGTGCTGAGTGATAGCTGTCAGCCCCCTGGGCCGGTAGCTGGGGGTGAATTGCAGAATCCCTCTGCTTTCTGGCTAAGGGCGCATTCCCCTGCTGGGTTCTGGTCCCCAGGCAGAGCCAGTGGGGCAGAGGGCTGGCTCTGAGTCTAGGAAATAACCTTGTTTCCTGTTCTACAGGAAAAGGGACAGCAACCCAGAGTTTGGGGGCTGGGGATGAAGACTGATGGGAGCTGGAGGGGTTCCCCAGCAGCCTGACCCCCCAGCCTCCTGCCAGGCGAAGGGGCCAGCTGAGGGAGGAAGGATGTGGGCCTTGCTGGCCGGAGGCGGGAGCTGAGGCCATCCCTGAGATGGGCAGCGGGCACTGAGAGGGAGGAGGTAGAGAGAGAGAGAAGCGGGGGTGGGAATTCTCTACCGCAGACCCTGGGGGCCAGGGCCAGATGTGGAGGGGTGGGGAGTCCCCCCTCCCTCCTAGCTTGGGGGCCCTGGGGCTGGGCTGGGAGGGACTGAGCCTGGTGCCCTCCGTTCTGCACCAGTGCCTGACTGGCAGGGCCAGCTGAATTTGGGCCCGGGCGTCACCCTGGGAGGTAGGGCCAGGCTGCACCAGCCTGGCCCCTGAGCACAAGGAGGGACCCTTGGGGGGCCTGTGCCTGTCTGGCTGGGCAGGCGTTTCCCGCCGGACCAGTTGGTGTCAGGCGGGACTTGGCCCCAGTTCCCTGGGCAGAGCTCAGGGTGTGAGGACAAGCTTTGCCTCCGGGTCAGGGTGGCCACAGGCCAGCGGGGCGGGGGCATGCGCCCGGGGCCTGGGCAGAGTCCTGCCAGGAGCATTTGCGGTGTTTCTGTTGTTGGCTTGTTCCTGTTCCGTGTGGCCCGGTGTGTGTAGCTGTGTGAGCTGGGGCTGTAGGTGACAGATTACCAGTTGGTCGTCCCCCACACACACACAGCCCCCACCCCTGCCGCCTGGAGGGGCAGGCTGGGTTGTGGTGGTGAGCTGCAGGGGGACCCCCTAGGTGGCATGTGCCTGCAGCTTGCCATCTCCCTCCTTTGAGCAGAGGTATATTTTTATAGTAATGGAAAATCAAACTGGATAGTAAGTTGAATTCATTTTCTTCTTCTGCTGTGTCAATAGTTGGAATAACCCCTAGAGACTAGTGAACTTCTTGCCCCAGAGCTCCTACCCTCAGTGAGGGCATGAGCTTTGGGGGACCAGTTCAAACCAGTGACTCTTGTCCCTCTTGGTCTGGCATTGGGGCAGGTGCCCAGGTGGGCGGGCATTGCCCCCTCCCCAGGCATTCCCCCCACACCCCACCCCACCCCAGGTGTAGTCTGTCCTCTCAGCCACCTCCTTGGTCAGTGCCTAAGCTGTGCCCAAGCCCTCAGGGACCTTCTCCTGGTGGGCTCTCCCCCCCTGCCTGGGCTCCCGGCCCACGTGTTGATATTTATTTTCTGTAGTAAAATCCATTTTTAATGCCGTTAGTTTTGAAATAATATAGAGAGAAACAAATGTGATGTGTTTAAGTTGCCCTCTGTGAGTTTTTAATGTGATCTATGGCTGAGGTAGTGATGGAAGGAGCTGTTCGGCTTGGAGGAATTTGGTGTCATAAAGAAAAAGAGCTTGCTGTTTCTTATGGTTGCTGGGCTGGGGGGTCTGGAACAGGGTCGTGGGGGCAGGGAGCCCCAGCACCCCCAGGTGCTGTGGATGGACAGGGTTGCTTCTCAGTTTGAAGGTGTGTGGGTTCCAGGATTGTTTTGCATTGCTCCCCAGCCCTTGATGGGGCCTTTGGTGCGGGGGCTTGGGAGCTGGGGGGCTTTGTCCCCTCCCATTCCACCTGGTTAGATTGGGGCAGGGAGGCTTATGGAACCCCCTGCTGAGCTAAGTGGAGGTGTACTGTAGGGAGGATGGATTTGGATTTTAAAGGAGATTAAGAGACAGAGACGGGATCTTTACCTGCTTGGTGTGGCTGTGCTGGAGGCTTGCGGGGCAAACTGTCCCTGGCAGAAGACCTTTTTTTTTTAGGGGGGTCTGATCTGGACCGGCAGAGCCCCAGAGGGACATTGCTTGTTCTCAATCAGCCTGGAGTGCTGGCTCGAGCCACTACCTCCTCTTGCCTCTGTTCCCCATTGGACAGGGGCTTCCTCCAGGCAAACCTGATCCCCCTCACTACTCCTCTTCTCTGCTCTGCCCCACCCCAAGTCAACTTTTTTTTTTTTTTTTTTTTTTGGGTTTGTGGAATACAGAGCTCTGTGCCTCAGGCCAGCCACCCAAGACCACAGGGTGCCATGCCTTCATACCAGATGCCCAGGCACTTCTGGTGTGATTAGTGAGGTCAAGCAGACTCACCATTATGGGATGGAGCCCAGCTCTGCCTCTGGGTCCCCTGGGTCTCTTGGGACAGAGCCCGGGGAGGGGGAAGCCAGGATGGGGTGGAGCTGGGAACTGAAGGGGGGGAGCAATGGTAACATTGTTGCTAATGTCAGCAGATGGGCCCCCCAGGGAGAGAGCTGGGGGAGGTGGGGAGGAAAGAGACCCAGAGAGCCTGACGTGAAGTGGAAAGAGGAAAAGCTGGTGACAGAAGCCAGTGATGAGGGGGTGAGAGAGAAAACGGTCAAGGAGAAGAGCCAGGATCACAGCCCCTGGAGATGGCATCCAGGGGACCAAGAAGGCCTAGGCATGTGCCACTCCCCACCCCACAGCCCAAAATGAGCGGGCACTGAGAGCCTCTCACCCAAGATCAATTGCTGCTAGGATAGTATCTGAAGGAGAGACAAGCAAACGTCTCTGGGAAAAGGGAGGAGGACAGGTGGGAGAGAGAGAGAAGGAAGCTCTCCCACAGGAGGAGGGAGAACGGGGAGACAGGGGGATTCCAGGGGTCACTTGACTAATGCTCCTGCCCCAGGGCAGCGTCTCCCCACTCCCCAAATGTCTGGGAACAGAGCCGACCTCTTCTTTGGACCTGGGGGCGGAGCCTGAGGCAGGTACAGCACCCCACAGGTTGTGGGCGCTCTGTCAGGAGGCACCGGGCTTTTAAAAGCGGGGAACATTAGGACTGTTAGAGACACCAGGGGTGTCATCCGGTTGGATCCCCCCCACCTTGTTTGACAGGAGGAAATCCAGTCTAGAGGGGCCCCCTCCCCTTGCTTGCCTGGGACCTAGGCTCTTTCCGTCCACCTCTCTGTAGTTAGAGAGCTGGAACAGCTGCAGGGGGCCTCCTGGGTGCGGAGGGGGCCAGAGCCTGGGGAGAGGAGCAGGCGGGCACCCTTGTGGCCAGAGCCCCCCCAGGGGAGGGGGAGGCGCCGCTGCCGGGAGAGAGGGAGGGAGGGGAGAGAGGAGGGGAAACAGTGAGTCAGGCTTCCAAGAGCTGAGGATGAGAGAGCCAGAGCTGGGAGGGAGAGGGCAGGGAGGGCTGCTCAGAAGTGAGGAGAGGGAGGGGGCCCAGCCAGGGGCAAGGAGAGCTCTAGAGGGAGGGAGCCAGCCCCTGGCCCTGGCCCAGCGGTAGGGCTGTGCAGGGCTGTGCAGCCAACATGGACTTTGCCCGTGGCAGGTCAGGAAGGAGCCAGATTCTGCCCCTGCGGCGTCCTTTTCATTCCCGGAGTCCTTTTCATTCCCTATTCCTCATTTATGATCCCACCCCAGGGTCTCAGGAAGAATGACTGACTGTGTCATCCCATCCCTTCCTCAGTTTCCCCATCTATTGTGGGATTTGGACTGTGAGCTCTTCTTAAGACAGGGAGGAACAGAGCCTCCTGGGAAGTGTTGGGGGGTACTTCCTCCAGCTGCTGGCTTTGTGCCGGGGGCCCTGCTGGAGGCTGCCACCAGTCAGTGTAGGGTGCAGGTCTCCGCGGTAGGGCTCCTCTTGAGCCCTCAGAGTTGCTGGGCCAGGGAGTGGCGGTGGTGGGCCACGAGTGCTGGGGTGCAGTGTGTGTGTGTGGTGCCGGGCTGGCAATGGTAGGTGGACTGCCTGGGGCCTCTCAGGATGGCCAGGGCGTAGACAGGGCCACGAACTCCAGATGTCCAGAGCCAGCCTCCATTTGGGGAGGGAGGAGACACCCTTGTGATCCACCCCCCTCCGCCTTATCCCTGTGGGTCAGAGGCTCTGGGGCAGCTGGGAGGTAGGAATGGTCCCTGTGGGAGCTGGTGAGAACTGCCTATGGGGCCCCTCGTGTCTGGAGCTGGGACCAGCACTGGAGGGATCCCCAGGGACTGCCTGGGAGGGAGGAGGGAAGGAGCCCCCCTCCCACCCATCTGACAGGAAGGTATGGCTTCGTCCAAGGCCTGGCATCCCCCAGCCCTTCCCTCCTGGATCCCCAGCATCTCTTCCATTGGTGAGGGGATGAGGGAGGTGGGCACTGAAGCTTCCTCTCCTACAGGGCCTGGCTTTGGGGGGAACGGTGAAGTGAAGGCAAAGTGAGGCCCCCTGCCTCCCCCTACGCGCGCACACACAGACTCAGCTGCAGTGAGGCCCTGCTTTCTCCTCTCTCTGCTGTGGGGTCCTTGGCTTGGGAGCCCAGGGGAGGGGCCACTTCTGCAGCTGGCTGGCCCCGAACTCCCAGCTCAGCCAGCTGCTACTGAAGCTTCCAGAAGCTGCAGCTCTGCACCCCCTCCCCGCCCCGAGCCAGGAGAGGCCTTTGCTGACCTGGGGGAGGGTGTCTTGGTGAGCGAGTGGGCACCCTTAGAAGGACTAGCACAGACAACCAGACAGATGGGGGGCGGAGCAGATGGACAGAGACACCCACGCACAGGCAGACGGAGAGAGACAGACAGATGGACCAGGACTGGGAGAGATGGACATACAGAGGTGCTGGCAGAGACAGGAGTCAGAAAAATGGAAGGGCCTGGGGAGAGAGTAACAGACAGAGAGAGACAGAGACTTGGAGACAGGGAGATCCAAGGGGGGAGACAAGGTGACTGAGATGGGAGAAGGAGAGGTATGGGGGAGAGAGGGAGGGGCAGGAAGAGATAAAGAAAGGGGGAAACCCAGACCGAGAGAAAGAGAGAGGAGAGACTGAAGGCTACAAACCACAAACAAGGATTTGATGAGAATCTGGAAGGTGTTTTCTCCTGCTTCCCTCCCCAAACCCCCAGGCCAGCCAAGTCTCCATTCCTTCCACCCCCGGCTCAGTTTCCAGCTGCTAAAGAGGTCAGGGAGAAAGAGAGAGAGGAAGACACACACACACACACACACACACACACACACGCACACACACACACACACCCCCCAGATCCCAGAGACCCCTTTCCCCTGATCTCTTTGTAGGGGGAGGGAGTTGCGGAGGGTGCCTCTCCTAGCCCTGACCCCTACTCACAAATGTACATACCCCTTGTCTCAGAAAATATCCCAGAATACTTCCCACTCACTCCCCACTCACACTCACTGTGTATCTCCTTGTGTAAGTGCCCCCCCATACTCACGCCTGTCCGCAGGGGCCTGGCCTCACACACACTCACAAATACACATTTTGTGGCATACATGTCTCTGCTCTCACACTCATCTTGAATCTCACAAACATAACCGGTGAACCTGTCCCTATGCTTTCTTACCCATACAGGCAGTGACACACAGGCCTCATCGTGGCTTCTCAAAACATGTTGATACACACACATACACAGTCACACTCTCACACAACAGTGGCAGTCACCCCAGAGCAGAGAGAGGACTCTTTCTCTCTGGAGGGGAAGATCAGGGTTCCCAGGGAGCCATGGTGTCATGGTGGGGGGGGTATGCCCCCCACTCTGACCTAGCTGGCAGGGCAGGGAGGCAGGAGACACTTTCAGCCGGTGGCAGCCTTCCTGCAGGGCCTGGCCTGGACACAGAGAAACTGGCTGGTGTGAAAGAGCTGAGAGCTGGTGAGAGTGTGTATGCACGTGTACAAACATGTGCACGTATGTACAGGTATAAGGGATGGTGAGTGTCTGTTACAATGTGTATGAGACTGAGTGCATATGAGGTGGGATATGGGTGTGACAGGGAGATCCACTCCCCAAGGGGTGTGGAGTGTGTGGGTGTGGGTGTGACAGCTACTTGTCGGGCATGTCTGTGTGGAGGCATATGTGACAGGTGCATGTGGCTGTACCTGGCTTTGCAGTGTGCGGGTGTGTGTCATGGGCGTACACATGTGAAGGACTGGGACTCTGGGGCTGAGGGGCATGTGTACCAGGGTGCAGTGTTCTGCAGATGTGAAGGTGTGGGGGATGTTTGCGTGTGAGTGTAGTGTAGGCAGGGTGCACGGATGAGGGGGTAGCTGCTTGTGTGAGGCTGTGAGCTCGTAGCCTGGGTTGGAGGGCTGTTTTCCAAGGCAAGGATGCTGCTTGAACAGAGGCCACCGGCATGAACACATGCGAAGGGGCTCCAAGGCACACAGTTGGGCGCTGACCCGCACAGACGTACAAGGACAGACATACCCGCCCCTGTCCTCCCTCTTCCTCTCTCCTGGCGTCAGTGGTTTTCAAAGGAGCCTCCACGAGGACTGTTTGCTGTGCAGTTCCCCCCACCCCGCAGCCCGTGCCTCTTCAAACACAGGGATGCCCTCCAGGCAGCTTTGTGGAGCCTCCTGCCTCGGCCATCTGAAGGCAGATGGGTGGGCTGGGATCTGCTACCGCCCCCCCCCAGGGAGCGAGGAGGCGGCACTGCTCCTTCGGCCTGGGCACAGGAAGAGACAGATGGACTGCCTGTCTCGACACCCGGACGTGGGGTCTGGGGGTGGGCGGGCACCACCGGCAGAGGGGCTCTAGCGGGCAGCCCCCAGGTGGGCCCCTGAGCAGAGGCCAGGACTCTGCCCTTCACCTCCTCAGAGGGGCACCCGCCCTCACCCCACAGCCCCATCACCTGTCTGGGCACAGGGGCCCAACTCCAGCCCCTTGTACCTCCTAAATACACAACCACTTCCCCACTCACAGCTCCAGCACCCCTAAACACACAGCCCCAGCACACCCCCAAGCACACAACCACCACATGCCTACCCACCCAAACACCTATTACAGCCCTAGTACTTAACTAAAACCCAGATGTTTATGACCCCCAATATACCCCCAGACACCCCAACACACACACAAGGCTTCTACCACATCCTGAAACAGACCAACTCTTCCTCCAATCCCAGCACCTCCCCAGATACACCCAGGACCCTACTGTAGCCCTAATACCTTCCACACACTCAGGTTCTCAGAGTCCCAGCACCTAACCAGACACCCACAGACTCTCCCGACGGCCCCAGCGTTTCCCTCCGCTGCAGCTCATCACGTCCCCAGACACACCGATACAGCCCCCTGCACCTTTCCAAACTCTCCCCGCGACATACACGTACACACACCGCCTCAACACCCACGCAGAGGAGGACACCCCTGCAGCCACACCATTTACCTCAAACACACAGACACGGTGCACCTTTGAACAGTAACGTCCCCTCAGCTTCTCGTACCTTCCAGGCCGTGCACGTGCATGCGCATCCCGCACACGCGCACACCCCCCCCCCCAGATCCCAGCACCTCCGCAAACAAGCAGTCCTCTGTGTGTTCCCCAGCAAGCTCCAGCTCCAGTACTTTCCTCAGCCATCCAAGGGCCCAGGGACAGCCCCCACCCCTCTCCAAACACCAGTCCCGCACTCATACACAAACACACAGGGCCCCAGCCCAGTCACCCCTCAGAGCAGCTCCGCCCTGCGCCCACACGTCACCCTGCAGCCGCACTCCCACCATCACATGTTCCAGCACAGCCTCCCTCCTCAGCGCTCTCCATCACCGCTCCCCCACCCCACCTTGTCCTCCCCAGCCTCCCTCCCCCAAACTCCCCCCAGATAGCCTCAGCCTTGCAGACACACTGGCCCACTCTTCCGTGCTCTCTCTCATTCTCGGCTACCTGGTCCTCCCCCACTTCCCAGAGCCTCCTCTGCCTGGGGAGGCATCTCCACCCCCCCTCATTGCCCCAGGCCTTTCATTCCTGGACAGTGAGGCTGTACATCTGGTTCAAAGCTGCCCCACCCAAGACCCTGTGCTCTGGGCACCCTGGCCTGGGCTTTGGGGGTTTGGGGCCTCTTTGGGGGCTCTTGGCACCTGGTCATCCTGGTGTGTCAGCCAAGAACTCTTGAGTACCCAGCCATGCCCTGACTCTGTCGTGTATGGGTGGGGGTGGGGTGGGGGTCTGGGCAGGGGGATTTACCCCCAGCCTGCACTTTCTCAGGTGCTTGCCAAATCCCCCTCTTCTTGGGCTCACCTGAGGGGGACATTGGGCCTGGAGCTTCAGGAAATAAGATGGAGAAGGTGCTGGCTTGACATGCTTCCCCTCCCACCCCACCCCACCCCACCCCCAGATCCGGGCTTGGGGCTTGGTCTCTCTGGGAGTCAGTTCCAACAGTGAAGGTTACTTTACTAGATGCATGATTTTAAACGGAATCTCCACCATCTGTTCCACCCCCTAATTACAGATGCACAGAATCCGCCTCAGAGGGCAGCATGAGGGGAATGATTTAGAGGCTGAGCTGCTTCTGCCTGCATTAGGGCTGGGGAGACTGGGGGGCCTCTGGGTATTGCTCACAGCCCCCCAATCCCATCTCTTTCCCAGGGGCCCCTCGTGCCTCTTCTCTTGCTGGGGGAAAGGCTCCTAGAAAGGTGCCCCGACCCCCTAGACCTGAAAGAGGAAGCAACTGCAGTGCTGAGGGAGGGTCCCTGAGAGATCGCCTGTGTCCCAGGCCCCAAGTCTGGGGAGGCAGGCTCCATTAGAGCCTTAAAAACTTCAGTGGCTCGATCTCTTGCCTGCTTCTTGTGCCCTGGGGAGCCACAGGCGCTGGCCTGGCCCAGCTGTCTGCCCACCCCAGGGTAGCAAGGATTAGTGAGGTTAGGGAGGGGGCGGTTAGAGCAGAGGTGGGGACATCCAGGTTTTGGCAGCAGAGGATGTGGCCAGGCACGCCAGGACCCACCAGGTGTGTTTGCACGTATGTGCCGGCCCTCCTTGGCGCAGCTGGCAGGCCCGACCCCAGCTTGAGCCTTGCCCTGTGGGGCTGGACGGGCACCAGGGGCCGGAGGGGATGGGCCAGGGCCTGGGCCTCAGAGGGTTCCGAGGGACACCCCGAGGATGGGTCTACCTTTGCCCGTGGCTCCGGGGACCTGGGGCCCCGGCCAGCTCGCTGGTGGTGGTGGCGGCCGCGGGCACACTGCGGTAGAAGCTGGAGCATTCACTATGGGGAGAAAGGGAGAGAGGCCGGGCTACAGGAATTTTAGATTGCTGCAGGCAGGAGGGTCTCTGGAACCCTGTGGAGCGGGCAGTCATGCAGAAGTAATCCTATCGCCGCCTGCCTGGAGGAGAGGAGAGGAGAGGGGGCTGGGAGGGGAAGGATGGCGCAGCCGCCCCTTTCCCACCTCAGCCCCTGCCCCAGCCAGCTGTGGAGGGAGCCCGGGACCCCAGGGGGCTCCCCCGGGGAGGCACCACCCTTCCACCGCTGCCTGTGCCCCCTGGAGGGGCGGCACCGCAGCTGTTGCTCGGCTAGGAGCTCTGGGTTTTATAAATAATGCAGCTTGGAGGTGGGGGCCAGCTCAGCCTTGGGTCACCCACTGTGGCATCGTCTCCAGCTGGCAGTCCTGTGGCAGAGCCCCTCTGCCTTCCAGTCTGCTCCTCCTCTTTTGCTATGTGAGTTTGGGCCAGAGGCCCAGCCTGTGTGAGCTGGGCCAGGGCAAAGGAGTGTGGAAGAACCCAGAACCCCCGCCCCCACCAGCCTTCACAGGTTAACTGGCCACTGGCTCAGCAAATCCAGGCTGGGAAGGGATGACCCGCTGTACAGGGGCCTCCCCAGTTCCAGCCCCTCCATTTTGCAGATGGAGTAACCAAGTCCAGAGAGGGCAGGGATGGCCAAGGCCAGCCAGCTGATGAGCACCTCCTTCCTGTCCCATTCTGCTGTCAGTCAAGGCTCTTCTCAGCCTCAGCTCAGCTAAGAGCAGGGCCTGGGGGGCGGGGGGGATGTTTGGGAAAGTGGTTGCGGCTGAGACGTTGCCATGGCGATGCTGCAGGATGCCGAGCTGAAGTGGGGGTCTTACAGGGTCTCTGGGGCCCCCAGCTCCACACCCCTGTGGTCTTCTCCTCCCCATCTCCTGTCCCCCACCCAGAGGCCTGTCAGGCAGCTCCGGTGACAGGCTGGGTGGGTGACAGGTGGTGCAGGTGATGGGCTGGGTGGGTGACAGGTGGTGCAGGTGATGGGCTGGGTGGGTGACGAGCTGGGTGGGTGACAGGTGGTGCAGGTGATGGGCTGGGTGGGTGACGAGCTGGTTGGGTGACAGGTGGTGCGGGTGCGAGGCAGGCAGGTGACAAGCTGGGTGGTGACGGGCCCTGCTGATGACAGGCAGGGGGTGTGGTTGACGGGGATGCTGTCTCCTGGCTGGTGGCCTGTTGCAGCCCCCCACCCTCACGCGTGTGCACATGCACAGACTCTGGGCTCAGAGCTTGGGGCCAAGATACTAATGAGGCTTATTACGTGTGGCGGGGCAGGTGCCCAGGCTCACTAATGAGAGGCCTTTAACGAAGAGGGGAGACAGCTGGGGGGCTTTGAGGAATTTGGCTGGCCCTCCTGGTCTGGAGGATGAGCCAGGTCGGGACCCCACCTACCCTTCCCCCCGGCCACTTGGCTTTGTGTTACTACTACCCACAGTCATGATAGTTACCACTGTCCAAGCGTTTGCTACACTGGCCGAGCCCTTTACATGCGTTTTCTTATTTCAACTCAGCAGTCGTAGGAGGGAGGCACTATTGCCCATTTTATGGATGAGGAATCTGAGGCTGAGAAGGCAAGGGACTTCACATAACAAGTTTCTGTTGCAGCTGACATTTTAATCTTAAGTCTTTCTGTCCCCAGAGCCCGTGCTCTTAACCATCCCACCAGTAACACTCAGGTCTTGGCGCAGACCCCGACCTTCTCTCAGGGCCTCAGTTTCACTCTTCTGGAAAATGGATGTGCGGTGGAGGAGTGAGCACCATACGCTCTTCAGCTCTGACTTGGGTGGCTTCAGGGGCTCCTCCAGTTAACTGCCAAAGCCTCACCCCATCTGGCCCAGATTCTAGGTGACACCCCTGGACTGGAGAGAGGGCAGGGCTTAGCACTGAGGGAGCGGAGCTGAAGGGGGGATGCCTGGGGTATCCAGACCACTTCCTGCATTGCGTGGTGGGGAGGCTGAGGCCTGGAGAGGAGCAGCAAGGGCCCAAGGCCGCACACCCTGTAGGCTGTAAGGCCCCGTGGGATCCCAGGTCTCCTGGCCTGTTGGAAGGGCGGGGCTGGGAGTGGTGCCAGAGCTGGGAGGTCACCTTCTCCTGGACCCCACCCACCAGCCTAGCTTCTGCCCTGGAGGTTGTGAGCCCCTACATCCTGGGAGGGTGCAGGGGGCTGTTGGCCACCTCTTTAGGGCCATGCCCCTTCCCCGTCAGTCTGGGCCCGTAATGTCAGTTGATCTCCTCCCTTGGGGACCCATTGGGGTGGAAACTCCCTGGCAACAGCTGATGGATGGGTTATGGCCTTGACATTGGCCTGGGGCCACAGCATGACCCTGGAGGGACCAGGCTAGGGCTGGGGGGCTTGGAGGGGAATTTAAGGGAGAAGAATTAGGGTCATAAATCTTGGAGCGTCTGGGTTCTCTTCTCCTCGACGTTAATCTCTTACCAAACCTGCTCTCCGGCTGCTCATCCAAGTCTGAGGGTTGGGGGGGGGGGTCCACCTGCCCATTCCCCTCTCCCTCCAACTGATGCCTCCCCCCCCGAAATTGCACCCCCTATGGGGAAGAACAAGTTGCAGCCACTGCCACTGGACAGAATTAAGAACTTGTGTGTCTAGACTACTGGATTTGGCCTCTGATTCATAACGGTAGGCAGGGCAGAGAGCTTCACTGCCTCAGTTTCCCCAGCCTTGGGTTTGAAATCCTCTCCTGGTGCCTGACTGCTCAGTCAGGAAGGAGTGCTAAGACCAAGAGGGATTTCACAGCTGCGGGACACATGGCCCTGTCCTCAGAAGCCCCATTCTGAGACAAGCAGCACAGTGCTGGCCTTGAGAGCCCTCAAACCCAGAGGTGAGGTCTTGAACTCAGGCTGGGTGTGCGCTGAGGCTCAGGTAGGGAGTGGGTGGTGCTGGGTGGCTGGTCTGCTTTCTGAAGCAAAGGCCGAGGCTGGGGAGAGGCCAGAAGAAGGGTGGCGGTTTGCCTGGGGGGCTGAGGAGCCGTCTGTGGTTGGGGGTGGGAGCCTGGAAGGGTCTGGCTTTCCCATAGTCCCGGGCAGCTGTAGCCTGAAGTTCTGGGGCCCTCCTAGCTCCCCAGAGAACCTGCTGCTGCCCGGCCCTGGGGACCCAGGCGTCCTGGCGGGTGAGGGCGGGTCTCCAGCAGGCACCCTGCCAAGGCTCGCAGCCTGCTCACCAGGAATCTTGTTGCTGAGAGATGGAAGATCCAGGTCGGGCCTGCAGCCCATCCCTCTCTTCCGGGAGGAGGAGGGGCCCAAAGATTCCTTCCTGCATCTGCCCTCCCATCTGGGGCAGGGCCCTCCTCAGCAGTGGGTGGGGCTGGGGGGCCCAGGACAGGCCTCTAAGACTCCGTCACTTGTCCTGGAGCCTAGCCCAGCCAGCAGTGGGCACTGGGGCACTCTGGAGGCAGAATGAGCCTGGTGTGGCAGAGGAGAGGTGGGGGTAGGGTGCTGAGGCCACAGGGGGCCCTGCATAGGGGCCTAAGCCTGGCCCTGGCCCCCACTGGCTCCCCCAGGGCGGAGGGTGAAGAGTTGGTTCTCTCCCATTATGGGAGCGTGATTTTATTCCACGTGTCACGGAGTCTGAGATTAACTTGCTCACCAGTCTGTGACAAACCCCTCACACCCAACACACACAGAGGCACAGAGACACACGGAGATCCTTGGTCTCACAAATGCACCTTCCACAGACACACATAAGCATTTCCATACTACAACGCATGGCAGACTCTCACATGCAGATACACAAGCACACACTCACACTTAAAGATACACCGAGATCTAGATCCACAGTCTCCAAAGCACAACGTTCTCCCACTCACACTAAGGCCACACAGACAGAGATACAAACAGGCGGTCCAGGGGGATGCTCGCAGCCCTACTTAGACATGCACAGATCAAGGACGCCCGGTGCCCCACAGGCACAGATACACGTAGACACACACAACCCCAGACACAGTCTTGTGGGCAAGCCTAGACCAACCGCCACACACACTGAGACAAAGGCCCAGATACATACAGAGACAAAGACAGGCACAGACACACAGCCGGCAGCACGCACACAAGCACAGGCGTGCACACCCGGACACAGACAAAGACAAATAAATGCCCAGAGGTTTTGCTGTGGATAAAATGTGAAGCGCACACACACATCTGGGCCTCCTGCTCGACCTCTCTACCTGGGGACGTGGTGATCTGGCAACCATGGCTCCAGGGAGAACTCTGAGGAACCTTCTGCTCGGTCAGAGCCCCCCACCCTGGGCCCAGGGCCAGCCCCCACCTCTGGCTCCCGGCCCGTGGCCGAGGCCATGCAGCCACACCCTCAGCAGCGCCCTGACATCCTACCTCACCCTCCGCGTCGTGCACACTCACGGTCACACCGTCTCCTCCTGCACGTGCTCACGACACCCTCCACGCCCGCACACTTACGGTTTCTCCCTCACACCCCCCTCAGGTGTCCCCTCCTTGTTGTCTTTCTCAATCACTGTCCCCACCCCCTCGCCCCGCAGACATGCACAGCCTCCGGCACAGCCTTTGTGGCCCACACCCTCGCCTTCTCACGCAGACCCCCATGTACAAATAGAACGCACGGGCTCTCCGCCACAGACCCACAGCCACGTACACGCGCTCCTTCACATACTTCCTCAGCACCGCTCTCACAGACTCATTCACAAATGCAGCACACTCACACACGCACACTCCCCCGCATACATCCCCACCGCCTTCTCACATGCGCGTGTGCGTGCACACACACACATACTTTCAGAGCCTCCCTCACACCATCACTTTCCTTCCTCTGTCTCTCACAAACACTCCCTATGCCAAGAGCGTGGCTCTGCTGCAGAGCAGTCCCTGAAGTACTAGTCACTGGACTCCACCACATCCTTGGCCTTCCTGGCCTCAGTCTCTTCCCTTCCACCTCCAGCCCTGCATACTGTGGCCTTGTATTCTTTTGCCATTTCTCCGTTTAGTCAACAAGCATATATAGAGTATTCATTTATTCATTCAACAAATGTTGACTGAGCACTGATTATGGGTTAAGCATTGGGGATACTATGATGACACAGGTCCTTCCCTCGTAGAGCTCTCAATTTTGTGTCCAATTCGTTTGCTGCTTGTCCCATCTGACCAGAATGGAAGGTAACCCTTGATCTTGGATGTTGAGAGATGTGTAGGAGTTCACAGGAGGAAAAATAGGGGAAGGGTGTTCTAGGCAGAGGGCAAAGCATGTGCAGAGCCTACAAGTAAATCAAGGTACAGTAGGCTGGAAACTGAGGTGATGCTCAGAGACTAGAGGAGGAGCTGCAAAGAGGGAAGAAGCCAGATGTCACAGAGTTTAGATGCCATGCTCAGGGGTTTAGATTTTGTCTAGTGGGCCACAAGGAGTCATGGGAAGTCTTTAGTGACAGGACAGGGTGAGGAAATAATGGTGGTCTGACCTAGAAGAGGTGAGTGGGAAGGAAAGGAGACTCATTTAGGCACAAGAACCAGTGGGGTTCCAGTTCCAGAGCTGTGACCTCAGGAAAGTCACACAACCTCTGTGACCTGGGTCCATCACATGAGGATGGGAGACAGTACCAGAGCCGGGCTTATGGTATATGCTCGATAAACAATAGCCATTATTGTCAGTTATCGGTAGGACATGGCAGGGCATCAGATGAGGAGGAGATTTTACTGAGCACCTACTGAGTGCTGGGTACTGCGCCAGGTGCTGGGGCCCAGAGGGGAGGTGGTCTGCGGCTTCAGGAAGCTCACACACCGTAACCACAGCTCACGTGGACAACAGAGCGCGGGGTGTGAGGGTGGAGGCAAAGCACCTCGGAAGGTTAGAGGAGCATGAGGGCTCTGGGTGGCTCACGAAGGAGCTGGCATTGAGCCGGACCCTAAAGAGGCTGGTTGAACTTGGGCAGGCAGAGGTGGGAGAAGGAGCTTCGGGGAGAAGGAGCCCTGTGAACGACAGCCTGAGGGCAAGGGGTCTAATCCAGCTGTTGTGTGGGACACAGGAAGGGGGTGTCGTGGGATGGGATTATGGAGGCGAGACCTTGGTGGCCAGGCTAAGAGGGGGGGTCAGCACGGGGTGAGCTGCACTCTAGAAATCCCATGTTTTGGTGGTAACATGGAATGTGTCCATTAGAGACACTGCTCCAGGCTCCGCCAGTAAGCCGTTGCCCTCTTCGACCTCAGTTTCCCCATCTGTGTGATGAGTTCAGTCTTGTTTAGGAGGGAGTTCCAGTATCATGTCCTGGGGCTGGCCTAGCCTACTTTGTTGGGCATCTTCTGGCCTGGGATTCTGGGTCTCAGCAGTGCTTCCTTCCTGAGCACCCTCAGCCAAAGAAAGGAGCAAAATGAGGAGTTCCCCAGAGGCAGGTTTTGGGCGCTGCAAATGAGGGGCCAGGAGCTCCACACGGAAGGGAGGGGTCTTTGCCTGGATCTGACTCCAAGCCCCAGAGGGAAACCAGAAGAGAATGTCAAGGTCCCTCTTCCCTCTCGCCCTGACCCGTGTGGTGGCAGATGTGGGCCATGTGCCCAGTCCCTGGTCCAGGGGGTATCAGGACTATTCTGCCCACTGACAGAGGAGCGGGGCTTGGGTTCAAGAATGTGGCCCAGGGCTTAGAGTCCCCTGGGGTTAAGGAGCCAGGAGGCCAATCTTAGGGTGGCAGAGCCAAGTAAACGCCCATGGGTAACAGGGTTCATTTATATTTGGTGTTGCCAGGAGTTGTGGTCTAAGGCAAGTCCTGGTGAAACCCAAAAACATAAAAAAAATAAGAAAAAAAATGCTGATTTTATAAAGACTGCTTTCTTCCATAGTTGACAAACTTATGATGGTACCGATGGTTGGATACTACTCTTAGAGATGAAAAAGGTCTTAAGGAATCTTCCATATTCCATTCACCAATCCGTGTTCTTGTTCAAAGCAAAATTAATTCCTTTCCAAATTAACATATTAGCTTAATAATAATTTTTAATCTTAAAATAATCTATCTGTGAGAATGGGAATTTTGGGTAGGAAAAAGTGACAGAAGATGGGACAAAAAGAGAATTCATAGAAAGACAAAACAGAATTTTTTAAATGGTGGGTACGAACTTCTGTTTCCAACTATATCAGTTTACCTTAGGAAAACATACTAGAAAGGCCAGATAAATCATAAGCAACGTTTGACTGTGAGCGTTAGAAAGCTACTGAGGTAGCCATGACCTAGAAAAGTAAACTAGAGAAAGAAACTCACTGAAGTGAGAACAATACTCTGCACATGCGTTTCCAGCCCAGTCATTTAGAAACTACTGATGAAGAGCAAAAGTCTGAGAAACCAAATGTGGCTCCTAAGAGGTAGAAAAGCCAGTAGATCTTAGGACAATGTCATAGGACTAAGGAAACCAGAGTTGGAATTGAGAAATACCAAGGCAGCTAGAATTTTAAGGACCAAAATCACAGAGAGAGTAAAGATTCAGAGAACGGAGCTGGATTCAGCAACAGTGTCCCCTTGCAGTATTTTCCGTGTATAAAAGGTAGACAAGATAAGATGCTAAGAAGTCAAACAAAAGCTAACTGAAGTTAAGCAAAGACTTAGTTGGCTCATAATGCTGAAGAGACAAAATTGGGGTTCAGAACCTATGAAAGATTTGTGGCCCAATGGAAAACTAATGATATGAATTAGGACATTGGAAGTCTCTACATATGTGTGTGTGTGTGTGTGTGTGTCTATGTGTCTGTGTGTGTCTGTGTGTTAGGAAGGTTGATGTAACATCTACATTGAACCTTATAAAGAAGGAAAATGAGTATGAAGTTGGTCCAGGTGACTGAGGTGATCTTCCCCTCTGCTCCCTACCTAAGAATAGGAAATTCTCTCCTCAAGAAAATACATTTGACCCTGGAACAATGTAGGAGTTAGAGACGCTGACTCCCTGTGCAGTCAAAAATCCACATATAACTTTATGGTCGGCCCTTCTTATCTGTGGTTCTGAATCTGAGGATTCAACCAACCACAGATCATGTAGTACTGTATTACTTACTGAAAAAAAAAATCCATGTATAAGTGGATCTGTGCAGTTCAAACCCAGGTTGTCCAAAGGGCAACTGTAATGTCATTCAGATTCTCTACAACTTGTCATATCCCAAGTCTGGTATTCACTGAAGAACCACCAAGACTACCAAGAAAAGGAGAATTAGAATAAAAAACAAAACAGAATCAGAATCATAGATGACCTAAACATTAAAGTTCATACATATTTTGGTAAATATTATCAAGTTCAAGAAAATAGATGACAAGGTGAAGAATTTAACTTGACAACTAGAAACTATAAACTGATTGAAGTTGAACTGATAGAACTAAAAATTATACAAAATTTAAAACTCGGTAGTGGATTGGACACAGGTAAAGAGAGGTAAGTGAACTGGAAGATAGAGTAGTAACAATATTAAGACTAAAGCACGGGAAACGAAAAGAATAAAAAGTACACATAAGCGCATTTGAGACATATGGGCCACAGTAAACATTTTTATCATATGTGTAAAGTGGAGTCCAAAGAAAAAAAGAGAGAGATTGGGATGAAAACAATATTTCAGAAATATTAACAGCTGAGAGTTCTCTAAAACTAAAAGGAATATATGGAGCCATAAATCAATAAGCACTAAAAAAAATGCAACAAGAACAAATACAAAGAAAACCACACCTAAGATCACCACAGTACAATTCATGAATACCAAAGAAAAGCATGACATCTTAAAAGCAGCCCGAGGAAAAAGAGATTACTTTCAAAGGAACAATAGGGTTAAGATTACAGCTTACCTCTCAGCGAAACTGAATGGATACTAGAAAATAATGGAATAACATTTTTAAGTGCTAAAGAAAAGAACTGCCCAATGGGAATTCTAGAGGCAGAGAAAATGTTGTTTGGAAGGAAAGATGAAATAAGGAAATTTGCAGACAAACAAAATTTAAAAAATACGTTCTCATCAGAACTGACTGAATTAAATTATAAAGGGAGACGTGCAGGCAGAAGGAAGATTATCACAGATGAAAATAAGGACTTTATAATTATGTATAACAGAAAGGATAAATAAGTGGATAAACCTAAATAAAATCTAACAACACAAAAGGGTAATAATAAAATATATCAAAAATTAGAATGCATTAAAACAAATGGAAGAGGAAAATATAGTAAAAGAAATTTAAGATCTCAGCATTGCTTGAGAAGCAGTAAAAGAGCTAATAAGTCATGGTACATGTGTAACTGCTACTTATGTAAAAATAACAAGCTAATACAAGGGAAAATGGAATTTGAAGAAATCTCAAAGGAAGAAAGAAGAGCAAAAGGAACATAACAAGGTGGGACAAATAGTAAACAAGGAGTAAACGATCTGTAAGAAAATACATTAACTGTAAATACTCAAATTAAAGGACAAGGATTATTGAAACAAACAAAAACCCTAATTCTATGCCACCTACAAGAGACAAGAGTCAGATTGAAAATGAAAGGATTCAACAATTATGTCATAACAACAATAAGCAAAATTGAAGAAGATTTTTTAATGTTAACATAGATTTGAAAGCAAAAGGTATCACTGGCGATAAGGCAGGATAATAAAACCCACTGTTACTTTACAAGGAATATATTATAAATCTAAACTTCAATGCAATATATGAAGGGAAATTCCAAAAATCTAAGTAGAAATAGAAAAATCTGAATTACCTAGATCAGTAACATAGAACCGCAACAATAAATCAGATTATAGAAGATCTGAATACCATCATTAAAAACTTTGACCTAAATTTACATAAAACACTGTACCAACAATGATGGAATATATATATCACGCAGAAATTTTTAGGTGCACGTGGCACATTTATAAAATTGACTATATTCTGGTTATAAAACAAGACTCCGAATAAGCAAGAAATTTAAAACTATATAACCAATATTTTACCAAATAGTTGGATATTAAAGACATACTTCTGATCATTATGTAGGTCAAAGATAAAGTCGCAATGGGAATTAGAATTTTATTAATTGAATGATAATGAAAATATGCCATAACAAAACCTGTGGGTTGCAAATAAAGCTGTGGTCACAGAGAAGTTTATGTATTCCAATTATACTCTCTAAATGTAAAAGGGAAAGGAATAAAGCAACTAGAAGAGAACCTATCACCCTGAGGTAGGCAGCTCCTGAACTGTACCTGGTGGGGAAGGCAGGGCAGAACTTCAGGAGGCCAGCTGACAGCACGGTGAACACCGTGTCAGGAGCAGTCTCCAAGAAAGAGAATTTAATGTAAAATATATTTAAGAGCTAGCACCCTGACCCCTGTTAAGGATGACTTATGTTGCTGGGGAAAAAATAAGAAGTGCTCCATGTAGAAGGTGAATAGCTTTATAATTCCCAGGAGAATCTTGGTACCAGGACCACACAAGAAAGAACTTGGAGTCCCCGTGGCTAATCCAGCAGAGAGAAAAGGAGAAACAGAGATGCGAGAGAAAATAAAGGGAACACTTGGTGCAATTTGGTGCTGCTGCAGGCCCAAGTCCAGGTATGTGCTCTCTATCTCCACACCTTAAGTAAAAGCCACCATGTTCCTCAGTCTTTCAGGTACTTAGAATTTCTCTTTAGAACCTGAAAATGGGGTCAGGTTTGCTGTCTGCATCGCTACAGTACAACATAGAGGCAGGATGTTTGAAATAGTTCTCCATCTGGCAGAGGAGGCCTTGAAGCTGTGAGCCACTCACTGCAAACCAGCAGGACGTGAAGGATTCTTGAGAAGATCTGAAGCTACTGGGAGGCCTTTGAGGAGTTAAATCCCATAGTAAATACTGTACCTTCAATGGCCCCTTCTCCCTCTCTGTCCAGTCTTCCTCCACTCCCGTGGGGGCCCAAAGGGGTTAAATGAGCACTCTTTGACTTGTACTTGGTGGTCCCAGAACTTGACGTGGGCTTGGAGACTTCCATGAAAAGTCTGCCTTCCATCTACTGGCTTGGGTTTCTTGGGCTCTCTGCTCCAGGCTAATCCCTTCAACCTGCTTTTTCCATTTCTGCCAATAATCCCCCTCTCCAGACCTTCCTAATGCTCTTCTGGGGCAGGGGGGAGACTTACTGAGGGCAATGTTTATTTCTAGGCGGAGAGGTGACCACATGACTTCACACTGGTCGTCCCCTTGATTATTCAGTTTCTGTCTAGATTAGTCGTGGGTGTTTGCGCACCCCAGCCTCACCCCCAGGAGGCTTTAGAACACTGTCCTTATCTCAGCACTGAGCCTCTATCTAGCCTCCTTCCCTCTCTCTCCTTACCCATCTTTACCGACAGACTCGCAGGCTTTCTGGACCTCTGAGGAAGATAAGCACTTCACTAGAACCTCTGCTACAGAACCAAACATATTGAAATGAATCTTTAGGGAGATAGTGAAACAACAGAAAAAGAATACATGACGATTGTTTCTCCTGAGGGCTCAGTTACCTAGGGGGCCTTTAGCAAACTTTGATAAATCTAACCTTTCCTTCCTTGGCAATAGTTGATCACACTGTGAGGAAAACAAGTTAGAGAATGGAAAAATAATATTTGGATTTCAACGAAATAATAAAGATGCAGGGGCTATCTTTGACTTTTGCAAGTTGAGAAGAGAGTTTACATTTTGATTATTTGATGGCAGTAATCCCTTTTAAAACAGGGCCAGTCTGCATGATGCATTTAAAAATCAACCTTTTCAAATACAGCCATAACCCCCACAAGATTTCTTGATTTCTCTGGGGTCAGATAAACCATCACATTTCACAGTGGTGCCCTGTATATGAAAATGATAAACATAACCTGGAAGCACGGCAGTGGCTAAAACTATGGAGCTGGCAGCCATTCGCTGAAATGATTTTTTGCTTTTAATTCATTGCATAAAATGCTAATGTCCAAATTCAGGCAGGTAGATCTTACCAACCATCAAGAGCTTCAACCCTGCTAACAGCTAAGTATGCACTTTTAAACCCTACTTTGACTGCTCCAGAAACTTACTGGGTTTCTTTAATGCCTCTGTTACTATTTCCTTTGTGTCGTTTTCTTTTTCTTTAAAAACATAGCTGTGTGATCTTGGGGAAGTTACATTATTTCCTTGAGACTTGGTTGCCTTCTCTGTGAATATCTGGGTATAATTTTAGTATTGCTCAATAGAATTTTTGGTGATAATGAAAATATTCTATATCTGTACCATGCAATGCAGTATTCAATAGCTACATGGAGCTAATAAACATCTTTGGAATACGGCAAATGCCACTGAGGAACTGATTTTTTAATCTTATTTTTAAATTTGTTTAAATATAAGTAATGCCATGTGGCTAGCATCTGTTGACAGTACAGATCTACATAATATTTTAAGGACACTCTCCACTCAAAAACTACCATTCATTAACTCAACCTAAATATTTTTGCCCTCTGACAAACAAAAAATAATTTATGCTTCCCTTGAAATTATCTGTCAAGACCTTTATCAGTTTCGGGACATTATATTCTTAAAATTGACTTTGCTTTATGAAACTTTAATAATGCTGGAGTTTCCTGCCCTTGGTACCACCTTTGTGATGATGGGAAATATTGTGGGTGATCAAGGACCATTTCAAGAGATCATGGAGAGAAACCTCCTTCTGGATTTAATTTCATTATGAGGATGTCAAAATGCTACATTACTTAAAATAAAACCCATACCGTTTTTATGCTAAGTTATATGCTACATGTAGCTGGAAAAATGTTAAAAAGATTTTTAAAGAACTGCGCATCTATTTTTGAAGCTGATTTGGCTGTTCAAGGCTCGCTAGCACTTTATCCATCTCAGTACTATTTCACTTAGTAAACAAGTGCAGTTGCCATAATTGCTGCTTATGTGTCTGTGTTCCCTTCTAGGTTATATGTTTTTGAAGGTAGAAACTATATTTATATCACAGCGCCTATGTATAGCACAATACCCATTGCTAATTCAGATTGTGTTTTAAGATATGAGACAAAATTTAAGACTTTTATTATAGTCATAAACATCTAGCAAACCAACCAGAAAATAAAAGCTAATTTTCAGTTGGTTGGCCGAGAACAAAAAAGCGAAGAATACCTAGTGCAAAACCATATCTCTACTAACTACTGTTGGATTTAGAGCACACACATGCTAAAAAATATCTTCTTATCAAAGATTTGAGGTTGGACCTGAAAAAATTATATCAGAAGTGAAAATAATCATGTGGTCTGACCAGCGTGGATCACACAAATTTAAGTGTATACTATATATAAAGTAGATAGACTACGAGGTCCTACTGTATAGCACAGGCAACTATATATAATACCTTGTAATATAATGGAAAAGGATCTGAAAAAGAAATACATATATCGGAATCACTTGGCTGTACACCTGAAACACAACATTGTCAATCAACTATACTTCAAGTAAAACAAAACAAAACAAAAAACTAAGTGTAAAGGGAAGTATAGTTTTATAAATTCACCTCTGATATCAAATGGACCAACTGAAAGAAAACAGAAAATACAACTTTCTAGGAGACAGGACATGGCCGGCAAACCAGGCCGTTACCCTCGGTAACGGTCATACCTGCCAAAAAATATACAGACTAGCCTGCATTCATGAATACATAGGAATTCTTCAATTATCTGGCATTGTTAGGCAATGAGGTATTGTATGTTAGGAGAAGTTTTTTTAAATGACAAATTGAAGAGGAGTTATTTTAACCTTCACTCGGTAATTTTTTTCTAAAATTAAGAAATGTACCTACTGGTGTATCTAATGTTTCCTTGATAATTCGAGGTCATCAGTTCAATCAACGTTTGCATGAATAATGCGAATGGAAACAAGACAGGCATGCTTACTGAAACTGAAAATGACATAGCAATGGCTGGAATAACTGATGAGAGAGCAAGAAAAAAGCAAAACTGAAAAACTGTGATCAAGAAACAGTCAGTCAAGTTCTGACTTCCTGTACTTAGTTTCAAAAAGAGATACCACAAATCCCAGCGAGAGACTCCAGCATCATTAGCTGTCTTTCTCCTTTGTTTCCACCTTCTTTTCCTTTTCCTTCTATCCTAGCTTGTTCCAGGAAGTGTTTATAGCTCCTTGCAAGACAAATTCTAATACTTGCTTTCTCTCACACAAACTTCACAATATGTCCATGTGATAAATGGTGTGAAGGTAAAAGACAATTCATCACAGGCACATCTCCTATGAAAATAGAATTAGAAACTAGCTTCTAAACATGCAGAGAGAAGGGCGTGGTGTCAGGCACTAATTCCCTTGCGAATTCCTCTCCATTTCTAATAGACGTTCTTCTTTACCAAGATCCCTTTTTATTGGTGTCCTATTCCAGACTGCTCCACTCCGCCCTTCCTCATCCTGTAAAATACATTCACACTCTTTTGTGACCCTAGTTATTTGCCCATTAAATAATCAATCATAGAACTGTCGGAATTAAATATAGGGTGAAATTAACATACTGGAGTCACTTGGAGGGTTTAGCAGCTCCACCAGAAAATACTGGGCATGGATTTAAAAGAGGCTGCGTGGGACTTGCTCTTGTCCAAGTTCTTTCTCAAGAAGTATCTGAAATAAGCCTAAATTCAGAGTTAATCAGACTGGCCTGCTTTCTCAGGTGGACTGGAATTCATTGCTCTTTCCCCTCAACCCCGATGTCAGTGGCACTTTCCGGAGAGGAGGTGGACTTCTCTGCCTACTGCAGAAGCTCAGTTCCCCCCGGGCCCACTCCCTGTCTGAATCCCACACTTGAGGCCAGATGCCAGCCTTCCCAGAACATTCGTGGCCTCATTTCAGTTTTTGACCTGCTCACATTGAGTCTCTGTAGACTCTTCCTCAGCTTGAAACCTGATCTTCCACCCCTTTCCCTGACCTCGATGGTTACCTGCGTACTTTAGGCCTCAGGTGCTTTAGCTATAAAATGATATAGTTGCCCTTAATTCTAAAGTCTTCTTTCTAAAGCGCTACAATGTGGTGGCTCCTTGAAAATGTTTCTCTTTGCTGGTTTTAATTTTGTAGAGAATTAAAACCCCAGCTACTCTAAAAGACAATAAGTTACATTGGATAAGGGAAGTGTGCTTTTGTAGTTAGATTAACAGGGATGGAAGACGACTTAGTATGCTTTAAGATACTCATGATCCGTTCTCGTGAGAGTCGGGGGAAGAAGGGGAAGAGAGTTAATAAAATACCAAACGATTGTGACAAATTAAGTTCACCAAGATGTAGCTGATTAGTTACTACTTGAATAAGCCACACAAATCCAATTCAAGTTTTCCTTTATTTTTCTAAGAAGGATCCCAGTGAACTGAGTCCCATGTTCAGTAACTCCACGTTCAATGGCTTAGTCTTTAAAAACTGTTATGTTGCTGGAAGAAGAAATATTGCCCATCAGTCCTAATTGATGTTTAGCTATCACGCAGATTTGAAATAAATTTATTACTTTGCCTGATCTCACTGTAATACATTCGAAAGGGGCAAAGAGCACATGAAAAGTTATGGAGTCTCCATCTTCTACACTAAAGTGTGCAATAAATTACATATTATTTGGCTGTGAAATTCACAAGCCATAGAAACCACACCATTAGCAATGTGTACAGTGGTAAACAGCAGGTAATGAGAATGATATAAAACAAAACAGACTGTGTATGTTGGCACTGCTGCCAATAAAACAGTCATTAAATGCATTCATATGCATCTTCGCTAGGTAAGCTCTTTAGGGCAATTGCAGTGAGTTCTACATACCTGTCAGGATGTTATATATAGCCCACTATCTATGGCCTTTATTCAGAGACGCTGAGAAAGGGTTACTCTAGGTAAATCCAGACCTTTTCTCAATATAGAATTTGGTCAACATGCATTCTGAACAGCAACAGTTCACAGTGCTTTCAATTTTCCTACAGTAATTGCCACCTCAGCAAATGCAGGATTAGGTATAATGGATTATAAGAAGTTAGAAAGGAAAGATGGAAGAAAAGAACGAAGGTAGAAAAAAGGTGGGTATGGAGTACTTCAACATTTATGTTAAGAGTAGAACTAAAGCTAACCTGAGGTTATCCTGAGCTATTAGCATATGCTATAGAAACTTAAATGAAAATATTAAAAAAACCAGCAAGGGAAACTCAAAGATTCTTTGTTTTTTCACTTTACTGCATATACACGTCCATCTTAAACAATCTATATGCTTATATCCAATAAGAGAGCATTGTTTTGCAAGGCTATTTGGGTTCTATCAGCATGTAAAGGTCGGACAACTCAGCTTTAGCAGAGTTAGCCTTCAGGTGAATAATTGCTTCTTTCAGATTGCGAGCATTTGAATTTTCCAGAAATGTTTCCCAAAATATGAAAACTAAAAGAAGGGTCCTAGGACAGCATCCTTTAAAAGTTTTATATAGTATCAAGGCTTTTGGAGGAAGAGAATCCTTGTCGATTATCAACACAATGATTCCAAGCAGGTCAATTTTTGCTGAGAATATTATATAACAGAACCCACTTCACCTCCATTATACTGACAATGATCTTCCTTACTTCACCCTTGTGCTTCTTAGTAAAGTTGAAAATACTGAGCCAAGAACAGACAGTGACAATGCCAGAGACTCAGATGTACCTATAGGTGCCTTCAGACAACATCAGCCACCCAGGCTAAAGTCCTGGTTTAAAACATCCCAACATGAATGAATCTCAAAAACCATATGCTGAGCAAGTGAAGCCAGATCAAAAGGGCACCTACTGTATTATTCAACTTACATGAAATTGTAAACTCGGCAAAAGTCATCTCTAAAGATAAAAAACAGATCCGTGGTTGCCTTGGGGTGGGAGATGGGGATACTGTTGCAAAAGCCTAGGAGGAAACTTTCTAGGGTTTTAGAATTGTTATCTATCTTTATGGGGGTGGTAGTTATACAAATGTATACATTAATTAAAAGTCACTGAACCGCTGACTAACGGTTTTATTGTAACTGCATTTTATTGTATGTAAATGATACCTTAATAAGGTTGTAACTGCATTTTATTGTATGTATATGATACTGCATTTTATTGTATGTAAATGATACCTTAATAAGGTTGATTACAAAATGAACCAAAACCAAAACAAGCAGAAGAGAAACCTCTCAAGACCTCAAAGGAAATACACTGTTTTCTTCCAGGGCACCAGATTGGAAATGAGGCATTGGTCTGTTCTACCCTCAGATTACCCTAGGATTATCTAGTCTATTTTAAAGCACTAGAGTCCCCTATCAGGAAAACTCACCCCATGTTTAATTACTTTCATTTCTTCTCTGCCTCTTCTCCCAACACAGTGCAGCCATTCACGGAAGAAAAACCACCTTTTCCCAACTTTGCATCACCACATATTCTTTCCAAAGCTATTATTTATGTAATACAATTTGGCTACACTTTATAAAAATCTAGCTTTTTGAGCCTTACAAATCTTAACAGTTAACCTATTGCCTCCACTGGAATTTGGAAAAAAAATTATTTTGAAAATGAATAGCTGAGAATTGACATTTCTGCTTTTTGTGATTTTCTCTTCCCCTAAAAGAGAAGTGAGTAGGAATGAGAAACACATACATAAAGAAAAAAAATTATCTTGCTGCCTTTGCATAGTTATAATTTATAGGAGGCCCTTTTCAACAATAATCTGTTATCAGAATCAATAAAATATAATCTCCATGAAGGCCAGGCCAGGATACTTGTCTCTTTTTCAGCAGATTGCAATACAAACTACATTCATGGATATGCTTCTTGATGATCTTTGTAATACTGTAACAGTTGCCCATTTCCTCATGCCTCTTCACCTTAACTTCAACCTGGTTTTTCACCAATGACCTCACATTTCCTTCTCTATCACTTGGTTGTGGGCCTCTTTTCCAGCTCCAACTCCAACTCGCATTTCACTGTGGAACCAAAGGAAGACTCACACCTTCCTGCTTTTTAGTGATACCTCAAGGTCATTACCATATTGTGATCACCCTGAAGAAGAGCCAGACACTTGTTATTTCAGAGCCATCTGACAGTTTGTAGCTCTAAAAATTAACTAAGGACCGCATTTGTCAGTAATTGCCTACTGATTTTTAGATTTTGGTATTACAGAAACAGTAATTCCGACGTCATTTATGACAGTCAGTGTGGGAAGCACCCTCCTTCAGAAGATCCTTTGCCATACAATACTCTTTCCCTGTCTGGTAATAAGGAAGAATGGCCGTGGAAAGTAACCTTTTGTGGAAAGAAATACTTGGCTTCGAGAAGGCTTGCAGTTCATACATTTTTCTTGAATTAGATTCCCCATTAATTACTTTATCCACAAACAGGTAATTATCAGAATTATGTAAGCAATTAAGGAGATGCTACTCCACATTCTTTCAGCTTGTTGACCTTTCTCACTTTATTTCTTGTGGCTATCTGAAACATCAGTGATTTACATGTCTTTCTTTTTTTTTTTAACAGATTTCTATGTGTGTGTGTGTCCCCGTGATGAAAACATCATTAAAGTAAAATATCATGAATACACTCTTAAGAAGCAGAGTCTACTTAAAGTCCTGGAAAATATGAAAGCACTAATATTCATGGACAGCTCTACACTCTGAAAGTTACTCCAAATGTTGTCGATCTCTCTTTTGTCTAGGCGTTTTTCAAATTTTCTACCATGATCATTTGTTAGTTTTATAATTACATAATAAAGGCATTACATCATACAATCTTTTGTTATCCATTGCAGTTTTAAAACTATTCCTTTCCTTGTCCTCAGCAGATATGTCATAGATTATTAGTACATAAGCAAAGACTTTCAACGTAACAGTACTTATAGTGAGAAGAACTATACTGAGCTATCTGTATCCTAAGACAATGCACTAGGAAAGCACTAGGAATTCTTAAGCACTAGGAATACAGAGACGATCAAGGGGCAAGTTCCTTGCCTTCGAGTATACATGATCATTATAGCAAATGCTTACATAGCACTTAGTATGTAACTCACCACAGCAGTCTTATTATCCTCCTTTTTAATAGGTGAGCAGAGGAAGCCACAGGGAAGTCATAGGGTAAAGCCAGAATTTGAACCTAGGTAGACTAGTACACTCTCCACGGCTTTAAATACTACGTTAAAAAAAATATATATATATATATAAGTTATATATATAAAACTCCAAGTATTCCAAAGTTACAAAACACTTATCTACCAAAACTCAAAAAGGAGCACACAAACTTGCATAGAAAATAAACATGTAAAAGTTCATAAAGAAACCACAATATAACCTGCTCCACATAATATACTGACTGCAGTGTCCTGGGCCTCTCCCATCCTTAGGTAGCTGGAAATTACAAGAAAATAATACTTTTCACCTTTGCAATCCACACCATCTCTCATACCAACCAAGCAATTACTTCCTTAGAATAGGAAATTAACCTGAATATCATTAAAAATATATATATATAGGATTAGTGATGTAGAATCTTTGTTTAAAGACAATAACTTCAATAGCAGAGGGAACGTTACCATTGCAGGCTTCAGATAACCTTTATATTTCTCAGATTTCATGCTAAATCATATAATGCCTATTGTGTCTGAAGCTATTTTTTCAATAGTCCATTTTCTTAAATGGACTAGCAAGGCAGTAAATACTGAGGAACATTTTGGCTCCCAAATCCTAAAGCCATTCTGATTATGCCTGGGTGATCATGGGGACGTCATCGGAACTACCAGAGGACTGGCTGAAATACCAGTGTTCTGGCCAGCTTACAAATTAGAAATTATACAGAATCCAATTTTATTTTTTTGATAAGTAATTCCTATGAGGCTTTTGGGATGTCAATGTAAAGTCCTTTCATGTGTAATCTTTATCCGTTAGATAGGGAACAATGCCAATCCCTGTCATAAATACTTTCACAACCTGACACTGAAAATCCATTGTAGGGCATAGGACCTGCAAATAGGATGTGAATCACACACATCCACTCATTCAGACAATCCACAAATATCCATTTTTAAGTCTACTATATGCCAATAATGTACCGGCCTCTCAGATGCTAAACCATGCTCAATGCTGAAACAGACATACTCAGTTCTGGCCCTCCTGGAACTTATTACCTACAGAAGTGCCTTCGTTGTAAATGGTCAGGTCTCAGCCAATGCTATTATCATCAGCAGGTGACCAAATGATACAGCTTGCTTTCTAAACAAGCTCCACACTCTTTGCTTTCAACATTTTTGCTTTCCTTCAAGGCACATAGTCCAGTGGTCAGTTTCTCCCAGTTAGTGAGGTTTGGGTAAAAGGTACCCAGTGAACAATTCCTTGTGGCCTCACTGTTTCCTCACTCTCCTCTGTGCTCTTGAGCTAAAGAGACCTGGATTAAAGTCACTTGCTCTAACCTTATTATTTTAAAATACGGCTGCTCCTGCTTTGAGGATTTCCACTGGACCAACACAGCAGCAAAGCAGCACTGAATCAGAAGCAGGTAAATTTCAAAATGACAGCTCTAAACATATCCACTCTCCTTTTGTTTTCCTCCTATCCCTTTGCTCTGAACACCTCTGCCCTGAGGCTTTGCCTTTACCCTTCTCTGATTACTGCTCCAAAAGGGTTTCCAAGAGCGGGGAGTATTTATGGTTTCATTTGCTCCCAAGTCCTTGGTGGAAAAGGATGCTTGCTTCCTGATTCTTACTAATTCCACACTCACATAACACAAAAATCATCATTAAAAAAAAAATTTCCTCAGCGTCATATTTCTTCTGGGCCAACACTGAAAGAATATTTTCAAATTAACAATATCCTCTCTCCTTTGCTCTTCTGAGTTTCATGTTCTTACCTCCAGTCTCATTTTCAATCCTTATTACGGGATGCATCACAAACACAGAAGAAAGTTCTTTGTGCTTTCCTGTACCAGCTAATTATTCTAATTTGTTCTGTCTCTACCGAACAGAATGTGAAATCAACACAAAGCCTGATTATGCGACCTCTTCCAAGGGAATGGTCTGAGAGTTGTCTATTTACTAATGAAGCTCAGTGTGTATTAAGGGTTGACTGAAGCAATCATCAGGAATTTTCATCCCTTAAATTAGTCTTTTCTACTAGATGCACATCTTTCATTTCGGATAATATAACTTTTAAGTTCAGGATACAACTGGACAAAAGAAAAGAAAAAAAGGTAACCAACACAACATTTGCAGTAATAACACAGTAACAGCTATCCTCCTTCCCTGAGGAATTCAGCCTACTTTATGGACACAATTTAGTACAAACTCATAAGAAAGCTAACAAAGCCCCAAACCACTTCACAAGAGCGTAGAGAGGTAAAGGTCAGAAATTATTACTGCCAGACCCAGCAGACAATGGCACCTACCGGAAAGATCACAGGACAGGAAAACCTGGAAGCCTGTGTTCCAGTTTCGGTTATTCCTGTAAGCATTAGTATGACCTGAGTGAACTCAGCCTGCCTTGCTTTTTCCGTTTATAAAAACCTACATCATCCTCTCAGTAGAATGAAATGCCACATCTGAAAAGTTGCAGATCTCTTTAGGAAAGAAAAAAGCTCATGCTTTCCAACCAAAATGGAATAATTCAGTCAATGGAGACTTAATAAAAATCTGCCATAAAGCAATTGTTTACTTGAAATCTATCTTTTGTGGTATATTTATTGGGGTAAGGAGTGTAAGCAAATCATAATTAGAGTTACCAATTATTCCAGAAATCAAGGTCATTGAGTTCAGATTCCAACTTTGACCCTGACCCAGGCTTACGGAGATGTAAGATGTCCCAATACCTCATATCCACCATACATGGGAGAAACAAGGTATGCAGACAGATCCTCTTATAAATATCCCATATGTAGTGGTTTTAATACAGGGTCTCAGATTCATTGCCATTCTTCGCATCCAGATGTGGGCATTTCCCCTTGAATTTAGGCAGGCTTTCCATGGCTTCAAACAATAGAGCAGGGGTCAGTAATTATGGCTGGTGGGCCAAGTCTAGGCCTCTACCAGCTTTTATAAATGAAGCTTTATTGGAACACAGCCACGTTCTTTAGTATATGTATTGTTTGTGTCTGTTTTCACATCACAGCAGCAGAGCTAAGTAGTTGCAAAAGAGACTGTATGGCTTGTAAAGCCTAAAATATTGACTGTCTGACACTTTATGGAAAAAGGTCTCCAACGCCTGCCAATAGTATATAATGAAAGTGATGCTATGTAACATCTAAGACTAGGTCATAAAAGGTCATGCAGCTTTTGCATGATTCTCGTGGAATGCTTCAACCCTGGACACTCATTCTCTTGGAATACTCTATCTTGAATCCTAACTACCACGTTATGAGAAGTCCAAGCCACATGGGCAGCCATCTATAGGCACTCCAGTTGGGCCCAGTCTTCAAGGGCCAGACAGGTGAATTAAAATTATCTAGATGATTCCAGTCCCAGCCATCTGAATCCTCATGAGCTGAGGTTCCAGACATCAGTCATGGAGTAGAGACAGGCCATCTCCTCTGTGTACTGTTTGAATTGCTGACCCACAAAATCTGGGCACATATTAAAACTTTTGTTTATTTCACCACTAAGTTTGGACTTCTTTATTATGTAGCAATAGATAACTATAGCACTGTGTCTGTACACAGGAGCTCTACATTTCACAGAGCACAGATTTTTAGATGTGAATGTTGACTGCTCAATTTCTAAGAAGAACGTATACACACACATAGGTACAAAATGTTTATGTATATGTAAATATTAGACCTATATAAACTAACCTATATTATCCATAAAATGAGGGGGACTTGATAATGGCTAACATTATTTTTCGGTACTTATTGTGTTCCAAGAACTGATAAATTCTTGCATTGTATGAATTTTCTCTTTCACCCTCATAGCAACTCCCTGAGAGAAGTAATGTTATCTCTATTTTATAGATGAGAAAACTGAGGCAAAAACAGATAACATGCTCAAGAGTACTCAACAGGTAAATTTTAGAGTCAAGATTTGAACCCAGGTTCTCAAGTTTTAGATCCCTTACTCATACTCACCAAGCTATATACTGAGGAAGGGGATGAAAGCTGACGCCATTACCTCATGCTCAAGAAGTTAGACAGAAACTTAGCAGGTATGGTTGAAAGAAGACAGGACTTGGGAGTCGTAAGTCCAGAGCCTGAGTTATGAGATGAATTCTCCTCTCATCTAGATATAGGTTTGTTTTTAGAAAATGAAGAAGATCACTGCATATTTTGATTGTTAATTTCTGTACTTAATGATTACCAAAGAATGGAATTTTACCAGGGAGCTATTTTGCAGTGACATAAATTATTGATTCAAACTCAAACCTTTATTATAAATTATTGATTCAAAATCAAATCTTTATTAAGTCTCCCTTGCATCAGAAGTCTTTCCCACTCTTCATTTCTTTGAAACCCTTTCCTGTCTACTCTTGGCCAAAGCTTGAAGCCTAATTTAACATTTGGAAATAAAATAATGAAATAGTCATAACACAGCAGTTCCAATGCCTACTGAAACGGAAGCTCTAAATAATTTTTCAGATAATTTAGGAAATTACAAATATTTACATCATAGATGCAAAGACAGAAGTTACTTGTGTAATAAATGGTGAGACAAAAAGTTTCTGGTCAAGTAGATTTGTTTAAATATGATCACTAATCTGAGTTCTACCCCTGTGCTAAAACCCAGTGACAGGTTGCGTACAGCTTCTAAAGGGATAGTTCAAATTCATTGGGTCAAATTCATGCCATAAAATGTGGTATTAGTAGTAGTACTAGAAGACAGAGTGACTGTCTTCTTTGGGACATAGATGAACACCCCAAGATAGAAAATATCAAGGACAAATTATGTAGAATAAGATATTATCTCAGTCCTTGGAACATGTCATCCAGGATAGAACAAGAAGTAGATTTATTATCAAGTACATGAAGCCAGAGACAGTAAGCAATGAGTGGTAGTTGGTTAAAATAGACAGGTTTTAGAAGTAGAGGCACGGATGTAGAAAACAAACTTAGGGTTACCAGGGGATTGTGGCGGGGAGGCTAAATTGGGAGATTGGGACTGAAATATACCTACTACTATACATAAAAAAGATAACTAATAAGAACCTGCTCTTCTTATTAGCACAGGGAACTCCATTCAGTACTCTGTAATGGGCTATTTGGAAAAGACTAAAAAAAAAATAAAAGTGGGGCTTCCCTGGTGGCACAGTGGTTGAGAGTCTGCCTGCTGATGCAGGGGACACGGGTTGGTGCCCCGGTCCGCGAAGATCCCACATACCGCGGAGTGGCTGGGCCCGTGAGCCATGGCCGCTGAGCCTGCGCGTCTGGAGCCTGTGCTCCACAACGGGAGAGGCCACAGCAGTGAGAGGCCCGTGTACTGAAAAAAGAAAGAAAAAAAAAAGTGGACATATGTATATGTATAACTGATTCATTTTGCTGTACACCTGAAACTAACACAACACTGTAAATCAACTATACTCCAATAAAAATTTACCAAAAAAAATAGGTTTTAAGAACCATAGTCAGGGAGCAGTGTGGATTGGAAAAACTTGGCAAGAAATATTTCTGCATCCTCAGACAGTGCTCCCCAAGCTGGCTATTGCAAGGCTGAGCATTTAAGAGATCTTTGACCTAAGGAGGACATGAGATTAACAATCTATTCCAATGTGCACGAATTATTCTCCTCGGTGCTATCAGAAATCAGATGGCATCCTAGAGCAGGGATCAGCAGATCTTTTTTGTAAAGGGTTAGATAGTAAATATTTTGGATTTTCTGTACCATACGTCTCCATTGCAACTGCCCATCTGCTGCTGTAGCACAGAAACAGCCATGCACAATACGTTAATGAATGGATGCGGCTGTGTTCAAGCAAAACGTTATGTACAAAACCAGGAGTCAAGCGAGATCTGATCAGTGGGCCAGAGTGTGCGGACTCCAGTTCTGGGTCAGTGTTCACAGCTGAATGAGTCACGAGGCCTTAAGTTCCAGTTCTCATTGTACTACTTTCTACCTGGGTGAACTTGGGTTCATCCTTTTATTTATATGGGCCACTGTATTAGTCAAGGTTCTCCAGAAAAACAGAACCAACAGCATGTGTATACAATATGCCCATATATACTGACAGATATAGATCTAGATATCGATATTGATACCTAGATCTATATCCATATCTATATAAAGATAGAGAAAGAGAGAGAGATTTTAAACAATTTGTTCACACAATAATAGAGGCTTGGTAAATTCAAAATCTGCAGGTTAGGCTGTCTAGAGACTCTTGGAAGAGTTGCAGTTCAATTTCTGTAAGTCTTCTGGCAGAATTCCTTTTTGCGACAGGGAGGTCAGTCTTTGTTTTATTAAGAGCTTCAACTGATTGGATGAGGCCCATGCATATTATGGAGGATAATCTGCTTTACTCAAAGTCCACCACAAATTTAATTATGAATTTCATCCAAAAACACCATCACAGGGACTACCCTGGTGGCACAGTGGTTAAGAATCCTCCTGCCCATGCAGAGGACACGGGTTTGAGCCCTGGTCTGGGAAGATCTCACATGCCGTGGAGCAACTAAGCCCATGCACCACAGCTACTGAGCCCGTGCACCTAGCGCCCATGCTCTGCAACAAGAGAAGCCACCGCAATGAGAAGCCCGCACGCCACAACAAAGAGTAGCCCTCGCTTGCTGCAAATAGAGAAAGCCCACGTGCAGCAACGAAGACCCAATGCAGCCAAAAATATAAATAAATAAAACATAAAAATTTTAAAAAACACAAAAACACCATCACAGAAATATCCAGAATAATATTTGACCAAATAACTGGGCATGGTGGCCCAGACAAATTGACATGGAAAATTCACCACCTAAGCCATAGTTTTGTCACCTTTTACTGAGAAATATGACTTATCTGAACTATTTTGATACCTAGAAGATACCTTCTAGAGGTAACACCCTCAGTGTTTTACATGGTAGGCAGTAGAGGGAATGAGCCCATTTGCCCAGTCAGATGACACCTAAAGGAAAAAATTCTGTCTTCTCTCTCCAACCCACAAGGATGAATGCCAAAAATACATCACTTATATCTGCTTTAGCTAACATAAGATAGGTCTGGAACAGACCTATGCTCCCAGTAAGTCTCATGAAATGCTGTTTCATTAAGGAGAGACTTTACTTGCTAAGATTAGAAGCAAAAGAGGGTGGTGGATGAAAAACTGCCCAAGGATATAAGCTCATGCAAGGAAGCAGGAGAGAAAATGGGTATCCGAAGATGTGCGCTCTGAGCCAACACTAATTCCACAGCATCAGGTTATAATTCAGGGAGCCCAACTGCTGGGGTTTTTTTCCCCTTCTTCTTTTCCCCCAAAGAGGGACAAGCATACTGACAAAGGAAGAGCATTAGTCACCACAGATAAATTCCTTTTTAGAGCTGATCTCACAAATGATTTGGCTCAGTGTAGACTATGATTTGGCTCCCAAAACCATAAGCTAGAGCATTTCATTCCAGGTCCCTCCTCAAATATCCATGATAGGTAAAACTTTGGCATCAGTAGGTCTCGAAATCTCCCCTGGTGATTATAATATGCAACCAGGGCTGAGAATCTGGAGATGTAGAGCAAATTTAAATTGAACTTTAGTTAAACAGTAAAACAAGCTCTGACTCTACTGGCTGGAGCTAGACAAGGGATATGGATTTAGTGGGATGAGAAGATAACGGACACCAGGGAGTAAATCAAATGCTTTACACCTGTGCTTAGCTAATTGTTACTCAGATAATTCAGACAATCTTACAGCACCTGAACCCTGAAATTCCTTAGTTCTGTTTAAAAAAAAGTAACTCTTCAAGTAACTGAACTCTGAGAATCATACCAATCATAAAGAAAAAGAAGAAATCTTATTTTTTGCATTAGTTGATTTCATATGTACTGTTTCACTTTCATGATATTAACTAGTTATCTTTCTTTCCATTTTATGTTTGAGGAAAGTAAGGCTTTAAAAATCACAGTAATTTGCTCAAGGTCACTTGTTAAGGGTGTGGTAGGCAGCATAATGGCTCCTAAAAATGCCCTCACCCTAATCCCTAGAACCTAATAATATGTTACCTTACATGGTAAAGAGGACTTTGCAGATATGACTGAAGTTATAGGCCTTGAGATAGAAAGATTATCCTGGATTACCTCATGGAACAACTCTAATTGCATGAGTCCTTAAAAGCAGAAAACCATTCCCAACTGTAGAAAGAGAGAGATGTCCTAATAGAAGCAGAATCAGAGAGATGCAACATTTTGGGTTTTGTAGGTGGAGAAAGGGGACTCTGAGTCAAGGACTACAAGTGACCACTGGAAGTGGATAAAGTCCAGGGAACAGAAACACCCCTAAGATGCCTCCAGAAAAGATCTGGAGGCATCTTAGGCATCTTTATGCATTCATCTGTCGATCCTGCAAACACTTTTACTTTACTCAATTGAGACCAATGTCAGACTTGTAAGGTAATAAATTTATGTTGTTTTGAGTCACTAAATTTGGGATAATTTGTATGCAATAAAAAAAATACAGAGGTCCTACAAGAGCCAGGCTATATATTTATACTTAAGTATTTCTGAAATGAATTTAACCTTGTGATTGACAGCAGCAGCAGCAGCTTCCAAGGGATCCCACCACACACCTGAGGCAAAAGGAGCCTAATACAAAGCAGTGACAGCAGCAGGTCACTGCCCCACACTTGGGGTAGAGGGGGACTTGATCTACTGTAGCAGCAGCATAGTCTGAATGGGAACCCATCTTCCTGTGGCACTAGTCCCATCAACATTAGTCTAATCTGCTAGCATCTGCTGTGCCAACGGGCCCAACATATACAAACCCTCCAACTCAGTAGCATTAAGTGAGCCAGGCTCAGTGTTTCCTGAAACTCATATCCAGTTGCACTGGAAATCCAAGATATCACCTACTGTTATGAAAACATAAACAATAACAGAAGACTGGGAACTTCAGAAAGAAAAGGGGAACAATGGAATGGGTGAAAACAAATGGGGTAAATATGAGACTATCATTAGCCTCATGCGTTTCTTAAATTCTATATGATGGTCAAAGCAAAAATGATGACACCATCTGATGGGCTTCTCAATGTAGAGAAAGGAAATACTACAGAAAATCATACTTTAAAACTGGGGAATATTAAGAGACCTAAATGGAAGTAAAATTTTGAAACTTCACTTGAAGTAATAAAACACTGTAATAAAACAGTAGGCTATGATAAGTTACATATGTATACTGTAATGCCAAAAGCAACCACTAAGAAAACTATACAAACAGTATACACAAATGATTATAAATGAATTAAATTAAAATGGACTCATTAAAAAATGTTTAAGTAACCCACAAGAAGGCAAAATAAAAGAAACACAGGATTGAGAAACTAAGGTAAAAGACAAAACAAAAAATAACATGGTAGACCAAATCTTTGACATGGCAATAATTACATTAACAGTAAATGATCTAAATAACCAAGTCAAAGACAGAGATTGGAAGAGTAGATTAAAAAATCGCAAGCATGATCCAACTATATACTGTCTATAAGAAGCTTACTTTAAACATCATGATATAGGTAGTTCAAAGTAAAAGGATGAAAATGATATATCATGTGAACATTAATCAGAAAAAGCAGGAATGGCTATATTAATATCAGATAAAGTAGACTTCAGAGCAAAGGAAATTATTAGGGGCAAGGAGGGTCATTACATAAAGATAACAGGAATAATCCACCTAGATGACCTAGTGATACTAAATGTGTGTGCACCAAACAACAGAACTTCAAAATACATGAAGCAAACACTGAAAAAGGTAAAAGGAGAAAGTTTTAAATCCACAATTATTATTTGAGACTTCAACACAGCAATTTATACAACTACCAGAGAGAAAAATCAGCAAGGATATGGAAGAACTGAAAACATCATCAATCAACAGGATATAACTGACATTTAAAGAACACACTCAGTAAGAGCAGAATACATATTCAAGTGTCCATGGAACATTCACTCATATACCATATACTGGGCGATAAAAAAACATTAGCAGATTTAAAAGAATTAAAATCATAGCGAGTATGTTCTCTAGTCATAACGGAATCAGACTAGAAATCAATAACAGAAAGACAACAGGAAAATCTTCAATCACATGAAAACTAAACATCACAATTCCAAATAACTCATGGGTAAAAAAGACAACATCAAGGAAAAATTTTTAAATGCATAGAATAAAAGAAAATGGAGATATAAAAGATCAAAGTTTGCAGAATGAAGTGAAAGCAATGCTGAAAGGGAAGTTTATAGCACTAAATTGGGAAAGAAAATATTTCAAAGCAATAATCTAATTTTCTATATTAAAATAGTAAAAAAGGAAGAGCAAAAAACACTAAACAAGCAGAAAGAAGGAAATAATAAAGATGAAACAGAAATCCATGAAACTGAGAACAGGAAAATAGGGGGGGAAATCAATGAAACAAAAGGCTGGTTCTTTGAAATAAACAATCTAACCAATAAAGATCTAGCAAGACTGATAAAGATAAACAGAGAGATGGCACAAATCACAGATATCAGAAATGCAACCAGGGATACCATGACATATCCTGCAGGTTAATGAGGGACAAGTTACTATGAACAAGTCTACACTATAAATTCAAAAATGTAGATGAAATGGGCCAATGTTTCTACACCCAAAACTACCAAAACTCAGCCAAGATGAAATAGATAATCTCAATTTTCCTGTAACCATTAGAAACACTGGTTTTTCATTTAAAGCTCCCAAAAGAAATATTCAGGCTTAGATGTTTCACTTTTACCCAAGACTTAAAGAATTAACATTAACACCAATTTTACATGATTTGATAAGAAATAGAAGTAGAGGGAACAGTTTCTAATTAATTTTATGAAGCCAGTATTACCTCGATACCAAAACCAGACAGGGATAGTATAGAAAGAAGAAACCTACAGACCAATATTTTTTGTGAAATTGGCTGAAAAACCCTCAGCCAAATATTAGCAAATTAAATCCAGAAATATATGCAAAGAATAATATACCATGACCAAGTGGGATTTATTCCAGTTATGCAAAGTTGGTTAAATATTTGAAAATTAAACAGTGTAATCCACCATATCCAATAGGTTAAGGGGGAAAATTCATGTGATCCTATCCATTAATGCAGAGAAAGCATTTGACAAAATCCAATCCCATTCATGATTTTAAAAAAAGAAGAAAAAAAACTCCAAGCAAACTAGGAATAGAAAAGGAACATACTGAAACTCATAAAGATGATCTACAAACAACCTATACCGACATTATATTTAACTGTGAAAGACTGGATGCTTTCTCTGTAAGATCAGAAAAAAGGCATCGATATCTGCTCTCACCACTTTCATTAAATATATTACTGGAGGTTCTAGTAAGAAAATAAAGCAAAAATAAATAAATACATAAACTGAAAAGTTAAATTTTTCAAAAGTTTATTTAAAAGATAAAAGGACTATTCCTACTACGTTGCATAGGAAGGAACATATGCTACTGAATGTTGAATAGTAATATATCCTATTATACTGAATAAGGAAAAGTAAAACTGTCTGTATCTGAAGATGAGATGATAATCTAAATGGAGAAAATACCAAGGAATCCACAAAAAGCTTGAGAAATAATATTAGTTTGTAAATGATTTAGAGTACAAGATCACCACAATTTTATCAAATTATATATTAATAACAAATGTGTAGAAGCTTAAATAAAAATATGTGATGCCATTTACAACTGACCTAAATAAATACTTAAATATAAGCCCAATAAGACATTTATAGGACCTCTATATACTGAAAATTACAAAATGCTGATGAAGAAAAATTTTAAGTCCCAAACAAATAGGGAGACATACCTTGTTCATGGATTAGAAAACACAACATGATAAAGATGTCAATTCTCCCCAAGTTAAGAGGCTTAACACAATTACTCTTAAAATGCCCTCAAGGTTTTTGTGGATATAGACAAGCTTATTCTAAGATTTATATGGTAAGAAGAGGCTGAAGAATAGCTAAAACAACTTGTAAAGGAAGATGAAAATGGGAGGAATTAATCTACCCAATTTTAAGATTTTGCAGTAATGATGGAGGGTAGATACATAGATCAATGGAATGGAATAGAGAACCCAGAAATAGATTGACATAAATACATATAACTTGTTTTTGACAGCAGTGCAAAAGCTATCAAGGAAGAACAGACTTTTCAAAAAATGGTACTGAAACAGTTGGACATCCCTCAACAAAAACAAACTAAAAATGAACCTTAACCTCCACATCTTACACAAAAATTAAATCAAAGTGGATCATAATCTTAAATGTAAAAGCAGGACATTTTTAGAAAAAAAACAGGAGAAAATGTTTGGCATCTAGAACTAGGGGAATAATTCTTAGACTTGACACCAAAAGTATGATCAATAAAGGCAAAAACTGATAAATTGGATCTCATCAAAATGAGTTAAAAATGCTTCATAGAAGATCCTTTTAAGTGGATGAAAACTCAAATTACACAGTAGGAAAATATATTTGAAAATCCCATATGAGACAAATGACTTGTATCTATAATATACAAAGAACTCTTCAAACAATTAAAAAAAATCCAACTAGAAAATAGGCAGAAGACAGGAATAGACATTTCATGGAAGAGAATATACACATGGCAAAGGAGCACATGAAAAGATGCTCAGCATCATTAGCCATTAGGGAAATGCAAATTAAGACCATAATGAGATGTCAGAGAATAACTAAAATTAAAGTATAGTGACAACATCAAATGCTGGCGAGTACGTAGAAAAATTATATCACATCACTGGTGGGAAAATAAAATGGTTTAGCCACTCTGATCAACAGCTTGACAGTCTCTTTTAATCCTAAAAGTAGATTCACCCTACAACGCAGTAATTGTACTCTTGAGCATTTATCCAAAAGAAACAAAAACTTAATTAAGTTCCCACAGAAACTTACACATAAATGTTCATAGCAGTTTTATATATAATAGCCAAAAACTGGCAACTACCCAAATGTCTTTCAGTGGATGAATGTTGAAACAAAGTGTGATAAAATCTTATGATAGAATACTACCGAGCAACAAAAAGGAACAAATTACTAATATATGCAAAAATTGAAATGAACTTCAAGGGAATGATGCCGAGGGAAAAATTTTGAAAAGCCGATCTCCGAAGATTAAGTAATTCATGATTATGTTTACATATTATTCTTAAAATAACAAAACTGTGGAGATGGAGAACAGATTAGAAGTTGCCAAGGGTTAGAGATGGGGGTAGAAGGTACAGCGGGGGAACTCTGTGAGGTTTTTGTGGTTCCAGTACAAATAATACAGCAATCTTGGTTTTAATCCCTAAAGATTTCTAAAAGCAATTCCTAATAAAAGGTGTCCAGATATTTAGCAATGGCAGATTAGAGGTATAGCTCCCCAACATAACAACTTCAAAAGAGAACATACTAATTCAATGCATATGTTAATTTCAAAAAAAAAAGGCCAGTCACAATACTTAAATGGTATATATCTTAACGATATTATTCTAAGTATCCAGCTATACCAGATGGACTAGCAAGATTTTCTGTACATTCAACCTTATTTAAAACAGTAAATCTTATAATAAGACAGTTAAAAAAAGAAAAAGAAAAAAAAAAGTCAACTACAGTTGGATATTCTCATAGGAAGATGAGGTGAAAATATGCAGCAGCCGTTCAAAAGCTTAAGCAGTGGCACCTAAATTTGGTTGCGCATTAGAATCATCTGAAGCACTTTTTAAAAACCCTCACACTGACGGCTGGTCATCGTAGACCAATAAAATCATTTTAAATCTCCTCAGACGATGCCAATGTCTAGCCAGAACTGAGAACCAGCGGACTGAGCAGAAGGGGATGTTTCTACAAGGATCTCTTAACAATAAGTCCTTTCACCCAATCAGATTTACCTCCCCGAAACTGGGTAGAGAAGGCTAGATGTTGTCCAACTTGCTTAGATTTAATTAGCACTTGTGACTTGCCCAAAACCTAGATCATGTTTCCCCTACATTTCATGTTATTCCCTACGTTTTTCAAACCCAGGGCTAAGGGGTTTGCCAGGATGAGATTTTAAGTGCTCACACAGGGGAAGTCCCTGGCAAACCACTCTACATTGAAATGTAAAGCATCCTAAATAACCCTGCCACTGCTCCCAGATCCTAGTCTGTGCCAACCAGTGGAGAAAAGGCATTCTCCATTACTACCACGGCAAATGCTGCTGTACTTGCCTTGGCTGGTCCCTATCTTTTCCAGGCGCCACTCCCCTTCACCTGCTGGTGGACGCTTTGGCCAGCTGACAATGCAGATATTTTCAAACTTTAAGGTGAATAAAAATCATCTGGAGGGCCTGTTATAACAGAGATCACTGAGCCCCACCAGAGTTGCTGATTCCATAGGGCTGGGACAGGGCCCTAAAACTTGAATATCTGACACATTATCAGGGGACGCTGGTAAAACTGGTCAGGTTGTTACCGAATGCAGGTTCGTGTGTCTGAAGCACAGTGAGGCCAAACAAAACTAAAGGTTGGAGTCTGGAGCAGAGAAAGTTTTATTGCAGGATTGAGCAAGGAGAGGGGTGGCCCGTGTTCCAAAACACCCTGAAATCTCCAAAGGATTTCAGCAAAGCATTTTTAAAGGCCAGGTGAGGGAGGGACGTCCCAGGGAATGTGATCAGCTCGTGCACAATCCTCTGATTGGTTGATGTGGAGGCCACAGGGCAGGTAACATTATCCATCCTTAGGTGCCAGAAGGTCTGGGGGCTACGTGCTCATGATCATCAAGGAGTTAATTTCTTCCATTGGGTGGTGGTTTTTAACATCTGAAAACTCAAGAAATATGCCTGAGATACTATTATCTGAGTACTTCAGAGAGGAACTACAGCAGAGGATATGGGGGATGGGTCTGTCCTAGGAAGGCCCCATAGGGTACTGCTTCGTTACAAGGTGACCATACTTTGAGAACCACTGCTCTAGTGGCTTGGAATGTTCAGAAAGTAATGGAAGAATCCCTTCCCAGGTCTAGATTCTAGTATCGCCAGCTATTTTGGTGGGGGGAAGGGTAAGTTTTGTCCTTGCTTGGACTTCTTGTTCATTTATATCAAAGCCTATTTGAGGCAGTGCGCTCGGCAGTCCTGCAGTTCTGTCTTTTGCTTCAACAGTGTTTAGAATGAACAGACCCAGGGACGCTCCTTGCTCCAGCCCCCGACCACCCTCCAACCTTTCTTCCTGTCGCAACCTTTGGAATCAGCCACTCAGCTATCCTCAGCCTCCAGCACAGGCCAACACCGTTTTTTGAGCTTAGCTCCTTATCACTGATCAACCACGAGTTCCCAGGTTCGTCAGAATTATTCCATCGAGGTGGAGGCCGCCGTCCACCGCCTGTTCAACATGCATCTGGGGACACTTACCTCTCTCTGAGCTTCTATTTCGACAGCAACAATGGGACTCTGGACAGTGTGGGCCACATTTTTCGCCAACTGGCTGAGGAGAAGTGTGAGGGCGCCCAGCGTCTCTTGAAAATGCAAAACCAGTGCTGTGGCCACGCCCTCTTTCAGGATGCGCGGAAGCCTTCTCAAGATGAGTGGGGTAAAACCCAGGACGCTGTGGAAGCCGCCATTCTTAAGGAGAAGAGCCTGCATCAGGCACTATCAGATCTGCGCGCCCTGGGTTCCGCCCGCGCAGACTCCCACCTCTGTGACTTCCTGGAGAGCCGCTTCCTGGAGGAGCAGGTGAAACTCATCAAGAAGATGGGCGACCACCTGACCAACCTCTGCAGGCTGGCTGGTCCACAGGCTGTGCTGGGCGAGTATCTCTTTGAAAGGCTCACCCTCGAGCACAAACAGGAGTCTCTGAAGTCCAGCGGCCTCTGAGGAGCCCCTCTGGCATCAGAGCTTCTGCCTGAAGCCCTGCTCTGCAGCTACTAGGCAGCTTTGTAACCGCCCTGGAGCCCTCTCCCAAGCCTTGGACCAAATGGAAACAATAACGCTTTTTGCAGAAGGAAAAAAAAAGCCTATTTGAAACACAAACAGAATAAAGAGGAAAAAAAGAAACATATATATGTATATATATGTATTCATGTTCTTTTTTTTTCCTTTTTATAAACATTTATTTTACTGAAGTTTAGTTGATATACAATTTGTGTTAGTTTATACTGTACAACAAAGTGATTCAGTTATACATATATATAATTTTTCATATTCTTTTCCATTATGGTTAATTACAGGACATTGAATATAGTTCCCTGTACTATACAGTAGGACCTTGTTGTTTATCCATCATATATATAATAGGTTACCTCTGCTAATGCCAAACTCCTAATCCGTCACTCCCCTACCTCCCCCTTCCCCTCGGGAACCACAAGTTTGTGTGCTATGTCTGTGAGTCTGTTTCTGTTTCATGGATAAGTTCATTTGTATCATATTTTAGATTGCACATATAAGTGATATCATATGGTATTTGTCTTTCTCCTTCTCACTTACTTCATTTAGTATAATAGTCTCTAGGTCCAGCCATGTTGCTGCAAATGGCATTATTTCATTCTTTTTTATAGCTGAGTAGTATTCCATTTTATATATATCACATCTTCTTTATCCATTCATCTGTCAGTGGACATTTAGGTTGTTTTCATGTCTTGGCTATTATAAATAGTGCTGCTGTGAACATAGGGGTGCATGTATGTTTTCGAATTATAGTTCTGTCCAGATAAATGCCCAGGAGTAAGATTGCTGGATCATATGGTAGCTCTATTTTTAGCTTTTTGAGGAACTGCCATAGTGTTTTCCATAGTGGTTGCACCAATTTACATCCCCACCAACAGTGTAGAAGTAAGTCAGAAAGAGAGAGACAAATACCGTATGCTAACACATATATATGGAATTTAAGAAAAAAAAATGTCATGAAGAATCTAGGGGTAAAACAGGAATAAAGACACAGACTTACTAGAGAATGGACTTGAGGATATGGGGAGGGGGAAGGGTAAACTGTGACAAAGCGTGAGAGAGGCATGGACATATATTCATGTTCTTTTAACATATGAATTGCCCCACTTTATCTGTGTGAAATAAGTTTGTTCCCGTTATTGGGCTGCTTCTCAAGCTTTGCTGCTCATTTGAATTACCTAAAGAGCTTTTAAGAAAAACATTGGTGTCTGGGTCTCAGCCCCAGAGATTTTGATTCAGTAGGTCTAGGGAGGAGCCTGGGCACAGGGAGGTCGCAGAGTTCCCCAGGTGATTCTAATGTGCAGCAACTTTGGGAACCACCTCTTGGCTTCAATCCAGCTAGTGATCAGATATTAAATCTAAGACACATGGGCTAGTGCCTGAGCTCTAGGAAGATTCGTGCCAGGGAAAATGATCGATAGTTGTGTTACTTCTCTGAAATGGATTGAAATTTCCAATTAGCATGAACAGGGGAAGGTGAATGGGTGAATGCAATAAGGTGTATCATTTACGTATTGCCCTATGTGTATGGCTAGAAGCTTTTGCAACTGAGGTCTGCCCTATTTTTCATGCTAATGGTAATGCTTGTCCTCCTAATGCAGCTGTAAACTTTATAAGCCCATAGGTAGACAGCATCACAAAATATTTACCCCTCCCCACTGGCCCACTCTCAAGCTTCTCTCCCCTTCCGCAATACACAAATGTACATCAATGCTCTTGAGACCAATATCAACATATTGACCTTCAATTCTTCTACTTTGCAGCTTCCCTCTTATCAGGAGATGTGAGCATTTAGTGCAAGGACAAATGCTTGCCTCTTGGTGAGTAATGTAGGCAATGCCTCCAAGAGACAAATAGCCCTTACGGAGGGGGAAAAAGTCTTTCAAAAAGGTTGATGCCCAGAGGAGGCATTTTCAGTCATCTCAGCTCAGAGGTCAAATATCCAAAATTAAAAAGGTTAAAACAAAGAAAAAGAAGAAAGCAAGGAAGAAAAGGAAACAATTTTCTTATCTCATAGTAATAAGGCAGTTTTCCTTAAAAAAAAAAGACTTAAGCCTTAAATTCTCTTTCCTAATCAAAATGTGCTTTTCCGTCTTTAGACTATTCCTCTCATATCCTGTATTACTCATGACGTTTAATTCTTGAAATAGCACATGGCTGAAAACAAGAAGCCAACCTCTTGTCCACTATGAATTAAATCTTCTTTTCCTAGGACCTGTCTACAATGTACAATTTGGGGTTTGCCAACATAATTATTTTCTCGGAAATAAGTTACAGCATTTTGCCTTTTCAATATGTAGTTATACAATATATTGTTAACACAACATAGTTAATATAGTCAATATAGTAAATACAACTATAACACACGTGATACGATGCCACTTTGGTGATTTTCTTCATCCATGTAATTCTGAAATTTGACAGTATAGTTTTCATATTCTAATGAGCTGAGTATTACCTTTGCAAGGATAGAAAAATAAAATAAATTCATAATATTCTTGGGTGGTTTGCCCCTGGGGTGGATTACCATAATGGGGGGATATTTGAGCCTTTCCCCAAGTCATTATAAAACCTCCAGCGAGCAGGCCCTTGTCCTCTCCAGGGAGTGGGGGGAAAGGATCTTTAATCATAATAATCCTGGGGGAAGAAATCTCAGAAATAAGACATCTTCTTCTGTGCCTTGTTGTTTTGCAGAATAGCAATGATTGCTTTAGCAGCTTCTATTGCCATGTGTGTACAATAAGTAAATGAACATAAAATTGAATGAACGCATAAAAGAAGGATAAACCCACCCAGCTTAACAAATCCACTCTCTCACCTGCTGTGCTCTGAAACATGAAAGAATGAATCACGGGATCATAAGGATTAATAAAATAACAGTCTCTGTTAACAATATTGACAGGAGGTATAAGGATAATTTGTCTGATGTGGGACCTACAGCTTAACTGCTTAATTCTTTTTTTTATTTTAAGGGCAACTCATTCATCTATTGTTTAAAGATTGCAAGACAACTTCTGAATTTATGTAGCACAATTTAAATGTTTTACTTTTTTGATAAATCAGAGTATAATAGAAAAAACAATTAGTTTCCAGTAATATCTATATCTCTATTCAGAATTAAGTCTTCCACAGACATGTAACCTGGAAACAAAATCCTGTTACAATAAGCAAAGCTTCAACAGAGCTGCTACTTTTCGGGCCAGGGAAAGGTTCATCCCTATAGGAGGAGGATGTGCTATGTAAAATGGCTGCAAGGTCACAGCCTTGAGGGCGCTGGAAGTCTATTATCCTATCCCACACTAAGTAGTTTGGTGAACTTCAAACGTCCGTTCATCTGCAACCAAGCTGGCAAACTTTAACTGATATTTCAAGCAGGTAAAAAATAAATTAAAAGAAATCCTTACACTGATGTTCCTTGATTCACACTGTTAAATGGTTCATTAACATGTAATTCTGCCTAAGAATTACATTTGAGACTCCTTGCTCAGATTTTGGTTAACAGTACAAATCTTTCAGAAATTCAAGTTCTTATTAATCAATAATTTGTCAGCTAGGATACATTCAGGCATCAGCTGCAACTACAGAACAGGTGCACTGCCTCAGCGCTGTGGAGAGACATAATCCAGAACGCTACTAGCAGACAAAATATCTGTTACTAGACAGCACAGGTGCAGTACAGCAAGACAAAACCATATATTCATGTGTGCCGCGGACCAGCCGGAGAAAGAGGATTTCACCGCCCAGGGTCAGAAGGGAAGGGGTAAGGAACTGAAGTAGCACCGACGGATGGGGTCAGAAGGACCAAGACAACTGATGGTTGCAAGGCAAATTTTATTGCGCTACAGTTGCAGATTATCTAGACTAGAAAAAGGAAGGCTGCAGATGGTGGTTTACATTATCTACAGACTGTCTCGGCTCAAGGTTAACTTCCCTGGGAGGAAACCCATAAACCCAGAAGCATCAAAAATAACCTGCATGTGCAGGGGGGACACAGCTTTGCTTGTCTCATTTTACATTCTTTCTGATCTCTGGGCCCTGGTGATTTATCTCCCATGGAATGGAACAAGGAGGGGAACAAGTAGGGACAGTCCCTTCGAGCAGCGGCGGTATGCATGGCATGACCTTACCTGCTCTCAAGGCTGACTGCTTCCCACAGGTTCCCCTTTTATTTTTTAACTTTTGCTGCAAAATAATTCCATGAAGTTTAGTGCCGAGAGTAGTATACTGTTGCATGAGGATACGAAACAGACATGAGAAGATTATTATCAATAATAGGCAAATTATGGCCAGGGTAATAAATCCTGACAACCTTCCAGTAATCCAAGACTGAGGGTTTAACCACTTTAAATGATCCAGTAAAGTTTAAATTACATCTTCTGGTGAAACATCATCAAGATGTGTATTTTGTGTATCCTGAATTTCAGCATTTAATTTCTTAAGATCAAGACTAATATTATTATCTAACCAAACACTCAGCAGATGAATTTTTACTTTTTCCCATTCCCAAATACAGTCACTGTACTTTTCAGGAGTAACACACATCCATGTATACTTTGCATGACAAGCTAAACGCATCCTCAATTTTAATGCTGCCATCTGATCTCCAATACCCAAAATTGCGTTTTTAAATTCATCTAACTTGTTATTCATCTGTAAATCTATGTGACTTTGTAAAGATAAAGCAAGACTGGTATGTTGAGATAACTGATTAGCAAAGTGAGCATGATGAATACTCTGTGAAAGAGCAAGACCGGCAGTAGCCGCGGTAGCAGACAGAGCAGCCGAGGCAAGTAAACTTACTATTAGCCACCCAAGAGAGCGTCTCCTTCTCTGCAAGGCTTTAGAGAGTTCCACCCATGCATGTACTCCAGTATCTTCATACCAAGGTTCTCTCAGATGTACAGGTACCATAACATACATGGGTTGCTTTAGTATAATCACAGATTGCGTTCCTGCAGAAGGGAACATACAACTGCTAAAAATACAATTAACACAGCTAATATTATATCATCCTTTGGAAGAATTACCAATGTTAATAGAACCACACAAACGTGTATATGGAGGAGCAACACAAGTTATAACACGTGTATTGGAATAAGTTAGAGCGAGTTTCCATATATCCCCGTTCTTTTGAAATGTGATAAACCTATCTATGATGGGAAAAGAAGAGATAAGAATTGACACCTTGGTATAATCTATAGTACACCATATTTGGTTATTATTCCAAGATGCATTGCAACGTTCAAAACTGGATCCAGGAACGTTAACGGTCATAAGGGGAGGCAATTGATTTTTTGATTTTCTGTTAAGCATAGTAACCTTATGTCCAGCTATAAGTATCCCTTGTCCTCCAAGTAAACGCTTCATACAGAATTAATTCCCTGAATCTTCACCTGTAACCTTGGCTATAGTAATAGCGGAATCCCTAAGTGGTGAGGCGTATGAGATTCGACCTCTAATATTAATAGCTTGCCCATTTTATACCAAATGATGGTATCCTTAAGATCCTCTCGTCGGCTGGTAGCCGGGCATGTAAGAGTAATGTTGGTTCCTGTAAAACGAAGGATGCCTGGAGAGCCTGACAAACTAATTGATTGATCCGTTCCCTCATAAACATCTGTATGCTCATAACTAATAGCCTTTACACAGTTTCCAGATGCAATGGGCGAAGACAGACAGGATAGGTACTAAACCAGTTAGTATAATTTACAGACATATTGATTTGTTTTATATTCTGAATAAGAGGCCCATAAACAGTTATTATTGTAAAATAGAGGAAACTCTGCTTCAGACCAAGATATGGGTTGTAATAGTGGAGGATCAGGTACATAGGCCCAGTAAGTTGCTGCATTAACAGAGGGAACACATGAAATGATTGTCAACGTAGCCAAAAATAAAGTTACAGGTGTAACAGGATTATTCTGTTGTTTCACTGACTCTTGAGCTCGTGAAACCAGTTGTTTAATTTGTCCCCAATTTGGAACATCACTCCTTTGAGTCGTCCTGGCAAGTGGTCTCCTCTTCTTCTTCTTTTTCTGAATCAACACTGTCAAATTTTCCGGAGAGGTGCAGAGCTTCTTCATCTTCTGAACTAGGTGAGCTGTGGCGAGCCATCTATTTGCTTGACTAAGCGCTCAGGAAGCCAGCAAGGTCCAGGCGCTGATCTGGGAAAGATACACACGTGACCACGTCCCCAAATCAACACAGGATCAGGACCACGCCAAGTGCTGGTTAACGGATCTTTCCAGAGGACCTCCGGAGATTGAGAGGCCAATCTTGGTTCAGACACCAACCTTCCCCCTGCAGAGCAGCCAAATTTGTCAACAGTGAGAACATTTAAAATAAACAGAGCATGATTTATAAGGTTATGTGGTGTTGTTCTAGACAATTCCCCCCTTTTTATTTTTTCAATAGTTAGCTTTAAAGATCTACTTGCACGTTCTATAATACCTTGTCCTTGAGGGTTATATGGAATGCCTATAATATGGGTAATTTTGTAATGAATTACAAAATGTTGCAAAAGCAGCACTAGAGTAAGCGGGCCCATTATCTGTTTTAATAATTTTGGGAAGGTTCATGAAAGCAAAACAGTGTAATAAATGAGTGATAACATGTTTAGTAGCTTCTCCGTTCTGTGCTGTAGCACAGAGGAAACCAGAATAAGTATCGATAGTGACATGAACAAACTGTAATTTCCCAAAAGACGGGATATGAGTAACATCCATTTGCCATAAATGTCTAGGTAATAATCCACGAGGATTAACAACATAATGTGGAACAGGAAGGTGAGGTAAGCATTGCGGGCATTGCTTAACAATTTGTCGGGCGGCTTCACGAGTAAGGAAAAATTGTGTGTGTAATGTAGCCGCCGACTGACGGTGTAAAGCGTGCAACGGCTGTGCTGCTTGTGAAGCAGTTTGATCATAACTTACCATAATATGAGGGTGTCCAGGACATGGACCATGAGTATCAACAGCATGAAGATAATGAATGCAGTACATTAGCCATCCTTGACAGCATGACGAACGGAAAGGAGGAGTACGGTAAATAGGGACATGTCCTGCCTTAGGGAAAAGAGATTGAGGAGGAGGAGTAACTTCAACTCTATTCTTGGGAGGAAAATGTACAGGATAAAGATCACGTTTACATCGAGTTAAAACATCTGCAGTCGCATTAAGTTTAGTCAATGGACCAGGCAAGTTAGAATAAGCACGGATATACAGACCTGCAACAGGACCATCATGGGAACGAATAAGCTGTTGAAGCAAACGAAAAGAGGATGATAATTCAGGGTCATTAGTATGTCCTATGGTCGCAGTCTCCAGAAGAAATCATAAGCTAATGAGATATTTACTATCAGAAAACAAATTAAAAGATATAGAAGGCAAATGTTTAAAAGCCATAATGACAGCATACAGTTCAACACGTTGAGCTGAAGTCAAGGAAGTTTCTTTAATGAGGTTTGTTCCGTCGTCAATGATTACAGTAGCCACTCCTGAAGAAGAACCGTCTGTAAAAACCAAAGGTACATGAGGAACAGGCTGTTGCCTAATTATAGAAGGAAAGATATGAGTTAAGTTTGCTGAATTGGATCAATTTATCAGCAGGGTAATGGCATTCCAAGGTACCTGAAAATCCTGCAAGAGCAAGACCCCATTCATTACTATGTTGAAAAAGCCAATTTTGTTGACTAACTGAATAAGGGATAATAATTTGAGAAGGTGCTATACTTATAGGTTGTAAGCATCTAGTTCTACCTTGCATTATTAAATTACTAATAAGTTCATAATAAGGGTTAATAACTTTAGAGAGTGTAGTTTTCATATGAATCTATTCAATAATTCCAACAGTTTGCCATAAGACGGCAGTAGGCACATGAGGAGTTGGACAAATTATGAAGAAAATTGGAAGGTGAGTATGAATTCTAGTTAATTGTGCAGAACTGATAGATCTATTGATATTTGTAAAGCCTGAAATCCTTCTGGAGTCATAGAGCGTGAAGAAGGATCTGAGTCACCTTTAAGAATATCAAACAAAGGCTGTAATTGAGCAGTAGTAAGTTTCAAGGAAGGCCTTAGCCAATTAATATCTCCAAGTAATTTTTGAAAATCATTTAATGTTTTTAAATTATCAACTCGAATTTGCAGTTTTTGAGGCCTAATAGTAGTGTTATCGATATATTTTCCCCAATATAAAAATGGAGATTGTCTTTGAATTTTTTTTGAGGCAATGACCAAGCCAAATGATTGTAAGGACTGTTGTAAAAATTGAAAAGCAGTCTCTAATAAAGAAATATTATCAGTGGCTAAAAGTATATCATCCATATAATGTATGAGATATAACGATGGAAACCTTTTTCTCACAGGAGTCAAGGCCTGAGCCACATATTTTTGGCATAATGTAGGACTATTTGCCATGCCCTGAGGCAATACTTTCCATTGAAATCTCCTCATGGCTTCCTTAAAATTTAAGGAAGGCAAGCTAAAAGCAAAATGTTTTCTATCTTCAGGAAACAAAGGAATAGTGAAAAAACAATCTTTTAAATCTATAACTAAAAGATGATAATTGTGTGGTATGGCTGTTGGAGAGGGTAGGCCTGGTTGAAGAGCTCCCATTATTAGCATAGTTTTATGAACAGCTCTTAGATCCTGTAATAACCTATATTTTCCAGATTTTTTCTTGATAATAAAAATAGGAGTACTCCAAGGACTACTGGAAATTTCTAAATGCCCTAATTGTTTCAGTACTAATTGTTCTGCAGCTTCTAATTTCTCCTTTGTGAGGGGCCATTGGTCCACCCGTACAGGGTCATCAGTCAGCCAAGTAATTGGATCAGCAGTGAGTGGAGGAGAATCCAAGGCCCCTAAGAAAAACCCAAACCTTGTCTATCATTTTTTACTTTCACATCAATAGGATAGACAGTTCCTTGTTGATTTGTTCCCAGCTCTTTTGTGGGAAGAAATCCTTGATCCTACATCATATCAGGGACTTGAGAATTTGGACTATAAAGTAATACTCCCATTTCTTTTAGTATATCTCGGCCCCAGAGGTTTAAAGGCAGCCCAGGCAAAACATAAGGCTGGAAGTATCCTGAATGGCCCTCACTATCTTGCCATAATAAAAACTGACTACTTTGCATAGGAGAAGAACTTTGTCCTATTCCGTGAAGTTCTGTAATAGTAGGACTAATGGGCCAACGTTTAAGTCAGTGTATCTGCGTCATAACAGAGACATCAGCTCCAGTGTCTAACAAACCTGAAAAAACCTTTCCATTAATGGTTCATTTCATTTCTGGACGTTCTTTCCCTATCTTCTGAATCCAGTAGGCAGGATTAGATGATCCAAAAGCCTTTGTTTCTCTCTTTTGATGTTGTCAAATTTGTCCATGAGGTACAAAGGGCAAAAGTAGCAATTGTGCAATTTTATCACCAGGAGAAATAGTTACTGTATTTTTAATAGTTTGTGCCATGACTTTTATTTCTCCTTCGTAGTCAGAATCTGTGACTCCTGGCATAATAGTTAAACCTTTCATGGTGACACTACTTCTTCCCAATAATAGTCCCATCAAACCCTTGGGTAAAGGTCCACAGATGCCCGTAGAGAGGGCCTGAGGACCCATTTCTGGAGTTAATACATATCGGGCGGAGGTACTGAGCTCCAGTCCTGCGCTTCCTGGTGTTGCTCTGGAGAGCGAGGATATTGTATGTTTTTGTTTTTGGTTAATGTCTGATTGATAATTTGAGGAGGATACACAGACATTGCCCTTATTATTTGTTGGGGCCGGGGAAGGCCCCGGAAGGAGTTCCCCGACAGTGGTGGCCCATCCTTGTGGGCCACTGAGCAACAATCTTGTGCCCAATGTTTTCCCCTATTGCATTTAGGGCATAAATCAGGGATTTTCTGACCATCTGGAGGTTTTTGAGTAGGGAAGGAAGGACTAGGGTTAGAATTAAAAGATCTACATTCTCTAGCAAAATGACCTGCCTTTCCGCATTTAAAACAAGTCTTTGTTTTCTTTTGATTGTTTTTAAACCCCACTTTAGTTAATGCTGCAGCCACAGCAGCACCCTGTATATAAGTAGGCCCAATGTCTGCACAAAGGCGAATATAATCCTCCAATGTTCCCCGTTTTCTCCAAGGTCGAATCGCAGCCTGACATGCATTGTTAGCATTCTCAAAAGCAAGCTGCTTAACTACAATTGTACCAGTGAGTCCGTCCACAATGAGTCTCCCCACCGCCTGTGACAACCTATCTACAAAATCAGCATATGGTTCATCAGGTCCCTGTCTAATTGTCGAAAGATCCTCAGTTTTGTGTGTAGAAAGTCATTTCCTCCAGGCTTGTAATGCCAAATGATTTATTTGAGGATAAGCAACAAAGGGATAAGTTAATTGATCTTGTAAAGAAAGATATTATCCTTCCCCAATCAGCATATGAGAATCAACTGGAATATTATGGGCAGCATTCTTTTCTGCTTGTTCAGCAGCCCGTTCATAAAAATCAAACTTGCATATTAAATAATCTCCCCCATTTAAACAAGCTCGTGCAATAGACTTCCAATTGGCGGGAGGAAGAGCTTCTCCTGCAATAGCTTCTCCTGTCAACCATAGCAGTAGTAAAAGGAGCATGGGGCCCATATAGAGCACAGGCATATTTTCAATCTTTCAAAACTTTAAAAGGGAGAGCCTGATGCTCCCTAGTAGCTTGTTGAGGATTATTAGGATCAGGTCTTTCTATGACGGGACAACAGAAAATAGGATCTTCTCCTCGTTTTATTGCTCCTTGTACAGCGCGCTGCAAGGGACTGAGCATTTTTACAGATGTAGATTTTTGAGGAATACAGTCCTTATTAACCTGCAGCTTTTTCACTGACTTATCTATCATAGCCATTAGAAAATCATCCTCAGGATATTTCTCTCTTTTATGTTTACAAGCCTCATCTGTTAAGTCAAAATGTTCCTCTTCATCTAAAATATTTAAATTAACTAGCTCTTTCGGTTTAGGAAGTGGTGACACAGTAGCTGATAATACAGTCTCTCCTTCTGTCAGAGGCTTATGTTTTTCTGACTTTACATTCAAATCAACACTATCATGAGAAGAACCTAAACATATTTTTATCAGAGTCCACAAACTATATGTAACAACAGGAGTATGAGTAGGCCCTCGAGACTCATAATAATTTTTTAAATCTTCTCCAACTTTCTGCCAGAATTCTATGTCAACAGAGCTGCCATCAGGAAACCAGGGAGATACACCATGGATATGCTGTAAAAATTCAGTCAACCGTGAGGTAGAAACTTTATTACCCCGAGCTTTAAGCATCAAAAGTAAAACCTGAGCAAATAATTCACACTCCTTTGAGCCCTTTTGCCCCATCTTATTTTACTTCTGACTATTGCCTTATGCCTCTATTAGTTTCACTTTTACTGGTGGCCACACATATTTTGCATAAGGGTTCTCTTACCTGCACTTTCTTTTTCTTTTAATTGCCTTCACGCTTCAGGTCCCTGTTCGAGTGCCACTTGCCGCGGACCAGCCGGAGAAAGAGGATCTCACCGCCCAGGGTCAGAAGGGAAGGGGTAAGGAACTGAAGTAGCACCGACAGATGGGGTCAGAAGGACCAAGACAACTGATGGTTGCAAGGCAAATTTTATTGCGCTACAGTTGCAGATTATATAGACTAGAAATCGGAAGGTTGCCAGATGGTGGTTTACATTATGTACAGACTGTCTCGGCTCAAGGTTAACTTCCCTGGGAGGAAACCCATAAACCCAGAATCATCAAAAATAACCTGCATGTGCAGGGGGGAGTCAGCTTTGCTTGTCTCATTTTACATTCTTTCTGACCTCTGGGCCCTGGTGATTTATCTCCCATGGAATGGAACAAGGAGGGACAGTCCCTTCGAGCAGCGGCCGCATGCCTGGCATGTCCTTACCTGCTCTCAAGGCTGACTGCTTCCCACACATATGTTGCCTTGTTTAAGCCTCAAGCCCTCGATCCTTTGTTGAAATACAATAATTTCATTCCTATGCTTTTCAATACCAAAAACTGAACCTCCAGGAGGGCTAATGTCTAATTTGTACTCCAAACCAAGTAGCAGTGCAGTTCGCTACTACTGAGGCTGAATCCATAAAGGCTTCAAGACCACGTCCAGAAGACAAGTTATTATATATAATACCCTAGAAGGTCTGAAACATAATTATCATATACATAGCTGGTCCTTCAGAGCTTTTTACCTATAACATGTTTTTTGATGAAACTTATTTAATGTACTGGAGATAACTGTGACTTACTGATCAAATATTTGAATACTTATACTTACCTGGGATTTCATTTCTGCTGAAAGAAAAAGGAAGAACAGGACTCACTAAAAAAAACAACAACCTTTATAAATGAAAGAAAAAATCTTATCACACACTATCACTTTTGGAAGCAGCATAGAGGGGCAGTCAAAGGTGAAACACTGGTGAAATAGGTCAAAACTCTGGGCCAAAAATCCATTATTATTATCATCAGTGACAGCACCACAACTGTGCCCTTCAGAATTAATAATCTCTCACAAGCATCTTCATTTGGCATCAGAAGATGCGTTTAAGAGAAAAACTCTGGGAGGTTTTGAATCAGACTTGGTTTTTTGTTAGCCAAGTTACAGGAGAATTTTTAAAGTGGGGGGAAGGGAAGAAGGAAACGGACCAGGAAAAGAATTTAAGCCATCATCTATAAACCAACAAAGCACTGATAGTTCCAAACATTATGTCACAAACTAAAATGACTGATATAGGCTCAAGTGGTTTATAAAACCTATAAAAAGACTACACCAGCAAAGTCCCCATTTATCTGTAGAGTTCAGAAACTCAAACAAGGAATATTTTAGCTTAAAACCTTATCTCAAGAGAATCATATACACTTCACATGAATAAAAATACCTGAAACCAAATATTTTTAAAAGCTCCAATACCCAAAATATAAAGAAAAATATTAATCCAGAAGACTCAATCAATCCATGATAATCACAAAATGGCTGGGCAATCTCTATCTCCCTTCCACACTAACCATCCATCCCATGGAAGACCAAGGGAGATCAGACCTTCCAGACTTACCTTCCAGACCTTCCAGACACCTGGATGCTGCAAAATTCTATGGAGACTCCTTGTGGAACAGCAGTTTCCCATCTCTTGTGTCTCTCCCTATCACGATCATGATCATGCAGGAAGCAAGTCTGGCTGTGCTATTTCTTATCATTGTCTGTCACCCATCTGCAACATGGTATTGTACGGATAAGGAAAAAGTAGTTCCCTTTCCCCCAGAAGGCTGAGGCTCAGGTACAGGGTAATTCTGCTGTGCACACAGTCATTATTTAGGCCGATTCAGTGACTTCAACAGGCTTAATCATGTGATCAGGCTTGTTGCCAGCTGCGTAATGCTCCCACATCTGTAGATAGAGCCGCTCTAGGTCCATTGTGTACTGTTTGGTGTTGAACAGAGGGCTAGATGTTCTCTGCTTCCAGACTTTGCCACGAATTTTCTTCAGGTATTCTAGATCAGTTCCCAGTTTCACAGCTATGTCTTCATATTCTTGACTATTTTTAGCAATAAGCTCAAGACAGCCTAAACAAGTGAGCTGGGAAGCTGCAACTCGGGAAGCAAGAGTCTCTCCTGGCATAGTCACCATGGGTGTCCCTGACCAAAGGACATCCATCCCTGTGGTGTGTCCATTACAGAGTGGAGTGTCCAAGCAGACATCAGCCAGCTGGCCTCGCCGAACATGTTCCTCTTTAGGAGCAACAGGTGAAAAAATGATACGGTTCTGGGGAAGGCCCATATTTTGTGCGTACTGTTGAATATTAGGTTCTCCTACTGCTGGAAAACGCAACAGCCACAGTACACTATTGGGAACACGCTTCAGAATATTTGCCCACATCTGCAAAGTAGATGGGTCAATTTTATATAACTGATTGAAGTTACAGTACACAATGGCATCTTCCGGTAACCCGTACTGAGAACGTGTGGTTACAATAATGGTACGGGGAACCTCCTCTCCAGTGGCAGCCTTAATGTTGATCTGGGTAGTTGCCAGTCCATTGCTAAGACTGAATCCATTAATTGTTATCTGAATTTGTCCTCTGTTAATCATTTCAATAACTGCCTCTGCAATAGTATTCATAGGAATGACAGGCATATTAAGAGCTGTATTACTGCTGTCTGCGGTGTCTCCTCCCTCAGGACATTTCATCTTGACAATTTGCACATCTGGGAGACTATCAAGAAATGCTTTGAGGTCGATGCCATTCAGCACAATCCGATTGTCATAAATGTGCCCATTGGACTTAAAATCGATGACTGCTTTCTTCTTCAGGTGAGGGAACATATTAGCATGATCACCAATAAAGAAAGTATGGGGCATATAAGCCAGTTTCTCAGAATACTGCTCAGCAACTTCAGCAGGTGAAGTTTCCTGATCAGTGATGATATAATCCATGAAAAGCACGCCACTGGTCCCAGGGTAGCCCAGCCACATTGCCTGAATAGGAGCTGGCCTGAGAGCAAAGAGTTCATTTCGAGCACCCCTGGTATAACCATTCGTATTTACAAGGATGTGTATACCATCTTGATGGATGCGATCAGCTGCTTTCCCATTGCATGGAATCTGAGAAAGATCAATGAAATGATGGGCTTCTGCCATCACCTTCGCTCGGAAGTTTGTGCCATCATCTGGGCTCAGGGCATAACAGAAGACCTCAAATTTATCAGGATTGTGCGTGCCTGGAATAGACTGCATAAGATGAGAGGTAGGATGATTCCCAAAGTCAGAACTCACGTATCCTACACGCAGTCGACCATCACTGAGCTTCAAGTCTTTTGGATGTTCGTACGGTGGTTTACGAAGGACACTGATCTCATCCAAGCAGAGGTTCCCATGGCTCTCAGCAATAGCCTTCCTGAAGCCATGAGAAAGAGGATAGAGCATACTATGATGAGGCTGCACAGAAGGCAACCTATTCTTCTCCAGCTGGTCAGCCACAATGCTGACCAACTTCTTCATTCGCTCATCATAGTCTGTCCAATCACAGACAATCTGCAGGCAATGAGCCAAATCACAATAAGCGTCAGGAAAGTCAGGTTCAAGCTTCAGAGCAGTGCGATAAGAAGCAATTGCTTCTGGAATATTCCCTGAATACTTGTGAATGGAAGCCAGATTGCTGTGGGCATCCGCAAGTGCAGGGTTAATCTGAATGGCACGAGTATAACACTGCAAGGCTCCCTGAACATCCTGCATCTCCTTTAGAGTGTTTCCCATGTTACAGTAGGCATCAGCAAAGGTAGGACTGATTCGAACAGCCTCCTTATAATGCATCAGAGCTTCCTGCAGTTTTCCCTGCTGCTCCAATACACTTGCTAAATTTGAATGGGCAACAGCAAACTCTGGGAAGACTTCTAATGCTTTACGATACAAGCGAACTGCCTCTTCAATGTTTCCCTGGTCTCCTTTGATATTGGCCAGGTTATTCAGAGAGTCTGCATGGGTGGGGCACAGCCGCAGAGCTGTATTATAACAATCTTCTGCTTCGGCAACACGGCCCTTCTCTTCCAGAGCGTTGGCTAGGTTGCAGTAAGCATCAGGGAAATGTGGTTGCAATTCAATAGCTCGCCTGTAGGTGTCTATTGCCAGATCCATCAGGCCTTGCTCATAGTATACACCAGCCAGGTTGGCACGTACCACTGCATGATTTGGGCTCAAGCTTAGGGCACAAAGGTAAGCTGCCACAGCTCTGTCAAAAATCCGTGCCTCTTTCAAGACATTTCCTAAATTGATATAAGCATCCAGAAAATTGGGGTCAAGGGTGACAGCCTTTTCAAAGTGATGAATTGCAAGCCAAATCTCCCCTTGTGCATTGAAAACACAGCCAAGATTACTCCAAGCTACTGCAAAGTTCGGTTGCGTCTCCACTGCTTTCAAATAACATGCCTTGGCTCCTTCCAAGCGACCCAGGGCTTTGAGCAGGTTCCCCAGGTCACTGCGAACACAGTACAAATCAGGATTGCACTGAAGAGCAGAGACGTAAGCTTGTACTGCCCCTTGCATGTCGCCTGCTGCTACCAAAGCGGCTGCCAGGTTAATATAACCATCGATGAAATCTGGTTTGAGATGCAATGCATGCCGGTAATGCTCCATTGCTTCCTGCAACTGCCCTCTTTCCTTGTACACATTCCCCAAATTCGAATAGGCTTCTGCCAGAAGAGGGTTCTGTTTAATTGCCAGAGTACTAAAGTGGGCAGATCTGTCCAGCCTTCGACACTGGAAGTGCAGAGATGAAAGTAATAAAAGTACTCCAGTATTGTCTGGCTCTTGTCTCCACAGCTGCATGCAGTGTCTCTCAGCTGCCTCAAAATCTCCTGCCTGATATTCTCGATGCGCCAACTCAGCTAACCCTTGGAAGGAAAGCATACGTTTCGTTGGTTCTGTGCTGTCGGCCACGGTGCCCACAGAAGACGCCATCTGGAGCTTCTGGAGAGAGCGAGAAAAGGGGGTAATTGAGTCCCGCTGCCGCCACTACTGGCAAGAATGTTTCTAGAGGTAGCAAATACGAGGGCAGCAGCCGTACCACTGCTTTGGCAGGCTTAAGCGGCGGCAACACTTACAGGCACCGAACCTTAGGAACTCTGGTTGGCCATCTACCTCTCACGCTCTTGAAATCTTAATTCTTAACCCTGCCCTCTTCCACCATTTTTCTCCTAATCAGGGAATAAAAATTACCTATACACTTGCCTTAGAAGAAATCAAAAGTCAGTAGTCCAAACACTTTTTAAATTTTTGTTTTCTGTCCAGTTGGAAAGGAAATACATGATTGACTTTACTTCATCATTCATATAGTCAATGTGGAAAACATTAGGGCCGTGTATTTCAATACAGTAAGATCAGAAAATTTTAAATTGGCCTTCCCAAACCACTCATAAGTAACCAATGTTGAATATAATGCTAAAATCTTAGAGACTGAGTTTGATATTTTAAAAGTTCTGAAAGGATTAGCTAATTTCTTCTCATCATATTTCTCATGCCTCAAACCTGAGTATTACTTTTTTAAAAATAAATCTATTTATCTTTATTTATTTTTATTTTGGCTGCGTTGGGTCTTCAATGCTGCGTGCAGGCTTTCTCTAGTTGCGGCGAGCGGGGGCTACTCTTTGTTGCGGTGCCCGGGCTTCTCATCACAGCAGCTTCTATTGCTGTTCCACAACTCTATGGGTTCCTCTTTAGGTCCTATGAAGAACCCTAGAAATTCGTTCATGGAATTATAAGTTTTTGCAAAATTGTCAAAAGTGAGATATTTTAACTTCCATCAGGTAAGACCAGCGTCTCTTTCTCTGCCAATTTTCCTTCTATCATATTCCGCTATGTTGGATCATATTGGAATGGCCACAGGCTTTTTTGAAATCTGGCTAAGGAGATTTTCTTTTTTCTGTGGTACGCGGGCCTCTCACTGTTGTGGCCTCTCCCGTTGTGGAGCACAGGCTCCTGACGCACAGGCTCAGTGGCCATGGCTCACGGGCCTAGCCGCTCCGCGGCATGTGGGATCTTCCCGGACCGGGACACGAACCCGTGTCCCCTGCATTGGCAGGTGGACTCTCAACCACTGCGCCACCAGGGAAGCCCTAAGGAGATGTTTTAAGTGAGGCTATTATGTGATTTTCAGACAGCGCCGTATGTAATTGACTATATACTATCCCATTACAGGAATAACTTCCAGTACTCATACTGACTACTCTACTGACTTAACCTAGCACAAGACACAGAGGCATAAGGACAAAAACCACCTTACAATATAGCCATGTCTTGCACTTCACAGCTCTCAAAGCATGTGTGTTTGAAGAAGAAAAAAACAACTGAAAAGTACAAAACCAGAAGCTATTCTGTGGAAAATTATTTCAATCAGCAGGCATGTGAAAGATAAGTCAAAGATTCAGTTCTCATCAATGCTTAGTCAAAACGGAAATTTTCTTCTGTCAAGTATATACTCCAGGGGCTTCCCTGATGGCGCAGTGGTTAAGAAGCCACCTGCCAATGCAGGGGACAAGGGTTCGAGCCCTGGTCCGGGAAGATCCCACATGCCACGGAGCAACTAAGCCGGTGTGCCACAACTACGGAACCTGCGCTCTAGAGCCCGTGAGCCACGACTATTGAGCCTGCGAGCCACAACTACTGAAGCCTCCGTGCCTAGCGGCCGTGCTCTGCAACAAGAGAAGCCACCGCAATGAGAAGCCTGTGCACCGCAACGAAGAGTGGCCCCCAGTCCCTGCAAGTAGAGAAAGCCTGCGCTCAGCAACGAAGGCCCAACACAGCCAAAAATAAATAAATAAATAAATAAATAAATAAATAAATAAATAAATGAATATACTCCATCAACAATGTGTGTAATGGAATGGTGTGAGTGAGTATTTTATCAGAATCCCTGTAATGCACAGACCTATAGCAGTACTGAAATCAGTAATGCATTTATAATAGTAAATACTTATGAGGAAGTAATCCACAGAGGTTTTCTCAAAGTTAACAATGAAAATTAATGTGACATTATCAATAATAAATTGTGAAGCTGAAATAAACTTTTCTAAACTATTAATAACTAGAAGCAAATTCTAATCAACCATGTTACAAGAAATCTATGTCTAAAAACTACAAAGTTTATTTCTTAAAATTTTATTTCGAAAATACATAAACTGTCGTATGAGGAGGCAGTTAAAGAATATATAGCTAAAAGAGTGGGAGAAAAGTTTTATAGAGACACATCTGGCAGTAGTTAATTTTTAAATGTCATTTTTCTAGATTTTGTGACACCTATAGTATTGATATTTGAAAGCATTTAAAAAAGTGTAATTTGAAGATTTGCTACTTCCAGGTAGAATAAAATATTTTGAAGCAAAACAACGTTTCCACTGAGAAAAACAAAAAAAGCCAAATAAAATAGCCAGCATTCAATCAAAAAGTTCTAGACAAACCAAGAGAGAGAATCATATGGCTAAATTTCTAAGAAAAGAACAGATAATACAAAAATATTTATATAAGATATTGTGTATCTTTAACAGGAAAAGTCTTTATCAAGAAAAGACTTCAAAATCATCAGAATTAATATTATATTTTATTTATTTGTATGTTATATTTATATATAGATATTTATATATTTATATAAAGAACTTAAAGATAAAGCCCTAGTTAAGGCAGTGACAATAGCAGTAGCAGTGGGAGTGAAAAGAAATGGTTATATTCAAGCATATTTTGCCAGGAAAAGTCCAAGATCAAATGTCTGACTGCATGCATGGGATGGATAGACGGAGTGGGAAAAATCAAAGTTAACTATAGAGGTTCTAGTGAAGATGGGGTTGCCGTCACCCAACCCAAGGGGCTGCGATCACCCCCAAGGTCTAGGAGACTCAAAGGGAAGGTCATGGTCAGAGGCAAAGTTAATTGGTGGGAAAATAAGACTCCCAGTCTCTCCATCTCCTTATACCAGTTTTTTTTTTAATATCTTCATTGGAGTATAATTGCTTTACAATGGTGTGTTAGTTTCTGCTTTATAACAAAGTAAATCAGTTATACATATGTCCCCATATCTCCTCCCTCTTGCATCTCCCTCCCTCCCACCCTCCCTATCCCACCCCTCTAGGTGGTCACAAAGCACCCAGCGCATCTCCCTGTGCTATGCGGCTGCTTCCCACTAGCTATCTCTTCCTTATACCGGTTTTGTTTTTCTGCTCATATACGTAGCAGCATTTCATTCAAGGGGAAAGTCATTGATCTGACTGGTCAAATTAAACAACATAGTTCAAGGCACATTTACAGTGGTTAGTTCCTCCACAATTTAGAAAGTCACATTCACAATTTCCCTCTTCCTATGCCGCGGAACACATTGGCCATTCCTCCAAAGTTTCCACTCCACAGAGTGGACCAGAGATGACGTGAGCCCAGAACTGAGAGCTTGGCATGAGATGGTGTCAGCCCCACGTAGAGCTCTGGCATAAGTTATAACCCAACCCAGCTCTACAGAGAGCTCTGCATGGAATCCTGGGAGTAAACTCAGCCATAATAATGTGATTCTGTTTTTCATTTGCTTTTCTTCCTTGCTTCACTTTCCCTGGCCACTCTGACAAACAAACTTTCAGGCATTCCTGGGCCACTCACTAACTTTATTCCATTTAATGTCATCCAGATTCCCAAGAAAATTACTAACTATAAGGAGGCAAATTTGGAACATGGTGAGTTTTAGATGCCTGAAATATACAGGTCATTGAATCCAGTTAAGTAGCAAATTATCTGGATCTCAAACATGCCAGTAGAATAGCAGACTAAGCTCAATTTAATGTACTCTTACTGGAGACACATGTAAATTCTGGGTCAATTTTGAAAAAGTTAAAAGCACATAGCTGAGATTAAAAGAAAGAAAGGAACACCTGCATGTTTCAGAAAGTAACAGAGAAATTAAATCCAGAGAAAGAAGAGCGGACTGATGTCTGTGGGTTCCGTTCCTTAGTATAGGCCTTATGTAAATAGGGGCTGGAGCTAGAAATCGAACATTACCTTGAGGCCAGGAATTTAGACTCAGGATGGAACAATATTGAGAAGTTGGTACAGATAGCCTACAGAAATCTCATGAGGAACTGCTTAGTCCATTAAGAGGGCCAAGGGCGGTGGTGAGGAAGATTGATAGCTCTTGAAAACCTTCAGGTACAGAAAACATCAACACCTCTGAAAAGTAGGCCTGTCCTTCCCAGCGTTGTGATGGCCAGGTTGTCACTAACCTGTAAGGCCCTGTATGAATCAGAAACTGCAAGGAGAGTAATTCAAAGAAAAACAGATGCAGGATGGGTGTGGCAATAAATCCTAGGACCCTACCAGAAACAAAATTAAAACCACTCTAAAGGGAAATTTTAACAAACCAGAGCAGATATACCCTAACCAGAACAGAATAATAATTCTGAGGAAGTTACTTTAGTTATTTAAGTAATATTCAATGCATTTCCATGGCCAGGCCCTTTTGAAGAATTCTAAAACATATACGAACAATTCGTTTACATCTTATATATCCCACCATCCAGAGCAAAATTCACTTAAGTACTGTACTGGTGGAAATTGGGCAGCACTATGGAGACAATTAAAAGGTGTTTACCATCAAAAAACGTCAAGGTAAGAAAGAGAATGTCTAATTTTTAATTATCCTGTGGTTTATTGAAATCTTTTGGAAACCCAAAATAGAGAAAACCTAGGAGGCAATGAAGACTTAAATCTTTAGAGATTTATCAACTCATCTATAAAAGCTTTATTAATCTCTTCTTTTAATATCATTCCTGAGAGGTATAAATGTGTCCAGTGATAGGGTTGAAGAAGCCTGAGAGAATTTCAATTGTTTACTATTCTTGGTCAGCTATTAAGACCTTTCAGGAGCATCTTGATCTTCATGGCATCATCCAACAAAAAGCAGGATATTTTACAGAAAGTCCTGGTCCACTGTTTGGCTTGCTTTTGTGTTTATGTTTCTGGTTTTCTCACATTGGGCGGTACATTAGGCTACCTATTGCACACTCCCTCATTCATGCATGCATTCATTCAAACAATATTTACTGAGTTGAGATATTTAATTAACACCCAATAAATGATGTTTAGATGAATGAATGCGCTTTTTATCAAAGTAAGTGTAAGTACTGAGAAAAATTACAGAATTTATGATCCCAGCCCCACAAAAGCGTATAATTGTGTTGAGGATATAACACATGCTGGTGAAATAACTAATATATCACATTGGACAGTTTCTAAGTTCAAAAATGAGTTTTTATAAATAATCAGAGCCTAAGGAGGACAAAGAAGGGACGGTTCATTATGGGTTGAATCTATCAATAAATGTACATTTCAGATGAGATTTGAGATTGACCTTAAAGAAAGAAGAGGACTTAGATATATGAACAGAGAACAAAAAAGGCATGGTGATAGCATGTGCATAGATAGTGTGGCCAATATTTATGTTCTTCATTAAAGACAGTCAGAGATAACCCAAATGTAACTGTTTCCATGGGTCCATTCTCAGTATCCAAACAAAACGGCAAATCCTATCTTAGTAAAACTAATGAAAAACACAGTCTTTAACAAAGACATTGTGAAGGAAAGGGGGAGAGAAAGGCTTGCATCCCACACCACACAACAAAACTTATTTAATTATTTGTTTCATTTTCTCCCTCTGAAAATTTCCTCTCCCTCTCTCTGTACGTCTCTCTTCTCCCACATCTGGCCACACTCTACCAGCCACCTTTCCAGATCTTTCCAGAACTCTCCATCCTACTTTCATTATGCCACAAGTTGAACATCTCACAGGTCTCCAGGATGCATCCTCATCACTTACTCCACAAAGACAAACAAAGGACACTTCTCAGGATCACGTTTCTTGGAAGGAAGAGGTCACGAGGAGTGATTATAAATAATATAAGGTGGAGAGCAGTGACTTAAAATACCATTTTTTCCTCTTAGAATGTGAATGCAGGGAACTTTGGGAAACTAGAAAATCTAGAAAGGATTCATTGATAATTATTTATTTTCAATGAATAAAATAAAACGTAATAATACGGCTAAACTCTGACAGATTAACTTTTTCAAAAGTTGCTTTCACACACCTTCACTATTGGGATGTTTGATAAACACATCTTTCTTCTTTCTTTGCAGATACTGGCACCAAACTTTCAAACAATAAGAACCTTCCCGTAAGTCCCTTGCCAGGCAAGATTAACGTATAACAATCCAAACAGATTTTTGAAGAAGATAACTGGTTGAAAGCACAGGAAAAGAGCTGGGTTTCTCTTTTTCAACAGTCACATGAGTAATGTGCGAATTGGTTTACAAAGTCTCTCTCCATGAGGGGCTAAGGTTAAGATTAGAACTTCTGAGGCCAGAAGAGCAAAATAACTACAACAACCCACATATTTTCAAGAGCCGCCCTTTGGATGTGAGGGATTGATTTCTCCCATGCTTTTTTCAGCAGCCCAACTGGTGTCTTTAGTAAATGACATAAGAGAACACAGTGTGGCCAAGAAGGCTTAGATTTCCTTAGCCCCAAGTCAGATAGTCTCAAGTGACTGTCCACTCAAATTAAAAAGAGAGATTTACAAAAGGAAACTGGATACAACTGAGTGTACTTTTATTTCAACCCTTTACCTGAATGTTTTGTTTTGTTTTCAGTTCTCCACTGAAGTTGCCTACATTAATATATTTTTAAGAACATTTCCTTAAGTTGAAGTATTCATTCAGTATATTCATTTACTATAATTGAGAAAAGCCAAACGACTTAGGCAAATTCATTTCTATATTGCCACAGCAGTGTATTGTGAACTAAATGACACCTGGCAGTTCTTTCCTCAGATACTAACTCAATTAGAAGGCAGAACAAGGATACCTACCCATTCAGGGAACGAAAGGTCACTTAGCCTCTGTAGCTGTCTTAGGTCTCTTATCATCACAGTAACAAATTGAAGACTAAAAACCATACGATCACCTCAATAGATGCAGAAAAAGCTTTTGAAAACATTCAATATCCATTCATGGTAAAAACTCTCCAGAAAGTGGGCATAGAGGGAACATACCTCAACATAATAAAGGCCATATATGACAAGCCCATAGCTAACATACTCAATGGTGAAAAGCTGAAAGCATTTCCCCTAAGATCAGGAACAAGACAAGGATGCCCACTCTCACCACTTTTATTGAACAGAGTTTTGGAAGTCCTAGCTACAGCAATCAGACAAGAAAAAATAAATAAAAGGACTCCAAAATGGAAAGGAAAAAGTAAAACTGTCACTGTTTGCAGATGGCATGATACATAGAAAATCTGAAAGACACCATCAAAAACCTATTCGAGCTCAAACATGAACTTGGTAAATTTGCAGGATACAATAGATTTCTATATATAAATTTTGTATTTCTATACACTCACAGTGAACTATCAGAAAGAGAAATTAAGGAAACAATCCCATTTACAATCGCACAAAAATGAATAAAATACGTAAGAATAAAAATGCCTAAGGAGGTAAAAGACCTGTACCCAGGAAACTATATGACACTCATAAAAGAAATGAAAGATGACACAAACAGTTGGAAAGATATACCATGGTCACGGATTGGAAGAATTAATATTGTTAAAATGACCATCATACCCAAGGAAATCTATGGATTCAATGCAGTCTGTATCAACATATCAAGGGCATTTTCCACAGACCTAGAACAAATAATTTTAAAGTTTGTATGGAAACACAAAAGATGCTGAATAGCTAAAACAGTCTTGAGAAAGAAGAACACAACTGGAGGAATCATGCTCCCTGGCTTCAGACTGTGCTACAAACCTACAGTAATCAAAACAGTATGGTACCGGCACAAAAACATCCATCACTGGAACAGAATAGAGAGCCCAGAAAGAAATCCATGCACTTATGGTCAATGAATCTATGACAAAGGAGGCAAGAATATGCAATGGAGAAAAGTCTGGGCTTCCTTAGGGATGGTTTCATCAATTAATCTGTTTTCTTAAATGGACCATACTTTTCCATGTCTTTGTATACCTTGTGAGTTTTTTGGTTGAACATTTGGCTTTCAAATATTATAATGTGGTGTCTATGGACATCAGATTCTCCCAGTTTCCCAGGGTTTTCTGGGCTTTTGATTGTTGAAGGCTGTAGTAGTCTGTTTGTTTAGGGACCTTTCCAAACTAGCTTTGCAATGACTGTAATGACTTTGACTTTCCAAAATAGCTTTGCAATGACTCCTTATCGTATGTAGGCACTGAAGTCTCTGTTCCTTTAGTTCATGTTTAGCTAATGTTTTGACAGAGATGTCCTTGAATTCCTGCACCTAAGACAAACAAAAACAAATATACACAAGCACATCCACATGCACACTCAAAACCACACACCTCTGCCCATTGTGCAGATTGCTGGATCACTCCTTCAACATTTAGCTGACCTGCACTGAGTTCAGGGCTCAGCCCATGGTAAAAGCTTAGAGACTCCTCTGGTGTTTTCAGAACATGCATCTTATCTTGAGTATGCATGTGGCTTTCTTAATTTCTCTGGACACATGTGTACTTTTTGTATGTTCTAAGTTCCCAAAGAATCTCCCCCAACTTTTGCTCCTGCATCTTATGTGGTCTATTGTATTTCAATGCACAGTCTTCGGCCCCAGCCATCTGTGCTTTGTTAGTTCACCTTGCACTTTTTTTGAGCAATGACCGCTGCTTTTCCAGACTGTGTTCCAGGTTAGCTAAGACAGAGATAAGCATCTTGTGTCCGTCCTTCAGGTAGCTCCCAGACAGGTTAGAACAGATACACATAATAATCTGAGAGTACGGTCTCTTCTGCTCCCTCCTGAAGCAGGATTGAGGGTCCCATACTACGAATGGTCTGCCGCTACTTTAAGACTATCACTGCATTAAGACTCCACCACTTTAAGACCATCTCTACACTAACAGTGGATGGGGCAAGGGCAAGTAAAAATGCCACAAAGCTTTCCTGCCATTTTCCAATTGCCTCTTCCCTGGTTCAGTATGTGTGTGGTTGCTGTAAATCTTTGGCTGATTTCAGGACTAAGAGAAACTCAAGGAACCCCACAACAAGAAACAGTATAATCAAACTCTCAGATGCCAAAAGACAGAGAAAGAATCTTTTCTCCCAAAGGAGAAAGAAAAAACAAATTTGTTACAAAGCAGGGATCCTCAAAAAGATTCATAGCTAATTTTCTATCTGAAACCACGCAAGCAAGAGGCCAGACATATTTAAAGTGCTGAAAGAAAGAAACTGTCCACCAAGAATTCTATATTTGGCCAAAATGGTTTCAAAACTTAGGGAGAAATTAACACATTCCCAGATGAACAAAGGCTGAGGGTGTTTGTTTTACAACTTCCTAACACTGCCCTATGACAAATGCTAAATTGAACCTTCAGGTTGAAATGAAAGGACATTAGACAGCAACTCGAAGCTGTATAAAGAAATAGAAGTCTCCAGTAAAGATAAATACATGGGCAGATACTAAATCCAGTATTGTGCTACTGGCTTGTAACCCTACTTCTTATTTCTTACATGATTGAAAAAACAAATGCATAAAATAATTATAAGTCCATGTTATTGGGCTCACAAAGTATAAAGGTGTAATTTGTGACAACAATAATGTAAAGAGGAGGAATGGAACTGTAGAGGAACAGAGTTTCTGTGTGCTTTAGAAGTTGGTTTTAATTCAAATGATATTGGTTGAACTTTAGAAGGGTAAATGTAATCTTCTTGATAACCACAAAGAAAATATCAATAGACTATATGCAAAAATAAATGAAAAAGGGATCAAGAGTTCACTACAAGAAAATCGGCAAACCACAGAAGAAGTCAGTAATGGAGTAAATAAGCGGCAAAAAATGCATAAGACATACAGAAAACAACCAGGAAACAGACAGAATTAAGTTCTTCCTCATCAGTAATTTTTGAAAAAGTAAGTGGATTAAGCTCTCCAATAAACATATACATATTGGCCAATGGACTTTAAAAACAACCATAATCCAAGTATATGCTGTCCGCAAAAAACTCACCTGATTACAAGAGACACAAGTTGGTTGAAAGTTAAAGCATAGAATAAAATATCCCATGCAAATAGTAACAAAAAGAAAGAAAGAGAGAGAGAAACAGAAAGGAAGGAAGGAAGGAAGGAAGATAGATCTGGGATGGCTACGTTAATATCACACAAAATAAACTTTAAATCAAAAACTATCACAAGAGGAAGAGGAGGCCACTATATGTTGATAACAAGTTCAATCTATCAAGAAGATATAACAACTATAAACATATATGTACCAAACATCACCCAAATATGTGAAGCAGACATTGACAGAATTGAAGGAAGAAATAGATAGTTCTAAAATAATAGTTGGAGATCAATACCTTGCTTTCAATAATGGATAACACATCTAGACAGAAGATCAGTAGAGAGGTAGGGGGACTGAATAACACATTTAACCAGGTAGGGGGACTGAATAACACATTTAACCAACTAAACCTAACAGGCATATATAGATCACTCCACTCAACAACAGCAGAATACACATTTTTCTCAAGTACACATGGAACATTCTCCAGGAAAGACCGTATGTTACGCCACAATACAAGTACCAATACATTTTTAAGAAACTGAAATCATACAAAGTATCTTCTTTAACCACAGTGAAAGGAAGGTAGAAATCAATAACAGAACCATTGGTAGCCATTTCCCATCATGCCTGCCACACATGATATAAAGCAATGAAGGGAAAAACATAATTGACCATTTAGAAAAGTGGGAAAGAGGACATATCATTGACACAGAGTGTGTGCTGTTTCCCGTTGTCAGGGATAGAAATAACTTAGCATCATTTATTCATTAGTGTGTTAATTTCTTGGTCAATCATTGGGCAGCCAGTGTTTCTGCCTGATGGGAAGATTTCCTATACTCAGTGTTGAGTGCAGACAACCTTGAAAGGGACATTTAAAAGGATTATACTGTGATGGGCTTAGCAGTACCCTTCCTCCTATGCCAGTATTTAGGCTGGGGTATTTCCATGCAGTGTGTACAATCGTAGGCCCCAGGTCACCAGAATTTAGTTGGATTCGTTTTGTTAATACATTCCTTCAGTACTTTGTCTTTTATTTGACTGTTGCATTTACTTCATTCTTTATTATCACTGCGAAACAACTTTGTTTCCTGTTCAGATGCCAAAAAGTGGATATCAATACCTCCTGAGTTTTACACATCACAGATCTGTTTTACATATCAGAGACAGAGACAGCAACTATTTCCAATGACTTTGAGACATACTTTGAACATGTGATTAACATGTTGAGTGTTGAAATGTGTGTCGAGCTCATTATACTTGCTCTAAAAGGTTTCAAACTGCAAAGATTTAAAAATCTTTATGTTTGAATAGTTTTCCTGTGCTGTCCCTTTGTGTCAGACTGTTAGTGTACAGTCTGGCACCTTCAAATAATGTGGCTTTGTAATCAATTATTTACGTGTTGTTTTATCCACAGAGAATCTTTGTTTTTTAAATAAATTTATTTATTATTTATTTTTGGCTGTGTTGGGTCTTTGTTGCTGCACATGGGCTTTCTCCAGTTGGGGCGAGTGGGGGCTACTCTACATTGTGGTATGCGGGCTCCTCATTGCTGTGGCTTCTCTCGTTGCAGAGCACGGGCTCTAGGCGCTGGGGTTTCAGTAGTTGTGGCTCATTGGCCCTAGAGCACAGGCTCAGTAGTTGTGGCGCACGGGCTTAGTTACTCCGCGGCATGTGGGATCTTCCCAGACCAGGGCTCGAACCCATGTCCCCTGCACTGGCAGGCGGATTCCCAACCACTGTGCCACCAGGGAAGTCCCCACACAGAGAATCTTAAGGTCAAAACATACAACTCGATTAACTACACATCCTCCTGTTCACATTTCCCTCATCTTTTCTTCATCTTCTGTCTATGTTTCCTTGGCCCTGTTTATATTAAGTCCTTTTGCCATTATATTTGATTGTCTGTATTCCGCTGAGATACCACAATGCTTTATGAGACACGGTAGGATATAAATGCGTTTAAGTAATATATATATGTAGTTTGCTTGAGTGCAGTGTTTTTTGTTTTCGGTACTGAATTCATTAGCATGGGTTGGTATAAAATTTAGCATAGGTCAATATGTAATTTGTAAACTAATAAGGTCTTAAAAGTGAGGAATTAAGTCTTTTAAATTTAATTATTTATTGTAAAGAGCAGAATAGCATACATAAACAGGTACCTAAGGAAAACTTGTATTCTAATATGGAACTCTCACGAACACCGTTTTTTTTTTCTTCTAATGGTATGATAGTAGGCCATTTGATTATTTCTATTTTTATGGCTTTAACTTTAGAACAATGAAATATTCGTAAATTTTAAAAAGTATTTTTCTTTATTTGATGCGGGTGGGATACTGGAGAAATGAAAGGTCAAAGACCTATTGAGGAATCCATACTTGTCTATATATTGTGTACTTTTATTTCAAGAACTGATTTAAAATTCCTAAAAGGATGCTATAATAAGTTATTATGCCATTTTACAGACTGAATTAAGTGAATTTCAGGGAGGTATGAAACTTGCCTAAGGCTATCCAGCTGCCAAGTGGTAGAAGTGAGAATTAAATCCAGGTATACCTATCGCCAAAGTTTCTGCTCATCTCTTTACATCATCCACTTTTAATAGCCAATGCTTTCCTGCTTACAAATATGACTGAGGTTTTCAGACAGTCATCAGTCCTTTTTAATCAGATAGAAAAATTACTGTTGATTCTCTAAAGACATATCCCTTTTCCATTAAGTGACTTTAGTTGTTCAAATAATACTTCCAGACAGTAGTAATCATATAGTTGGAGACTAAGAACAGAACTCAGGGATGTGTCTAGCAGTCAGTAAAGACCAACTGGGCTCACTGATGATATTTACGGTCGTTTCCTCTAGGCTAACATAATCTTATTAATAAGACCCTAACAATTCACAGTACTGCCCTTGCCTGATTGTTTCTTCTTCTCCCTCTATCACTCTCTCTTTCCCCATATTATTATTTTTGGCAATTTTTGGTGAATTAAATTCAGGGATTAGTATTCAGGAGTACTCGTCACAAAAGCAGAGAATCTTAGCTCACACCAAAGGAAAAAAATAGAGAAAAAGTATAAATTATACGAATACACACACATACACACATGTGCCAACTATATGTTGCACTTCTCCAAAATCTATTCAGTATCTGCACATTTACTGTATATTAGCAGTAAGACCAGAAATGAGCGTAACGCTCTGTTTACAAGGCACAGAAAACAGACCCAAATATGGAAATTACCAGCAATGAGAATGGGGAAGAAAGACTACAACAAGGAATGTAGATGATATTTTTGTTTCCTAGCTATGATGCCAAATATTGAACTTTCAACTTGAGACAAGGAGGCCATAAAAAGTTGTATTAGTTTCCTAGAGCTGCCATGACAGAGTACCAGGGACTGAGGAGGTTAAACAACAGAAATTTACTCACTCACAGGTCTAGAGGCTAGAAATCTGAGATAAGGTGTCAGCAGGATTGATTTCTTCTCAAGTATCTCTTCTTGGTTTGTAGATGCCATGTTTTCCTTTTGTCTTCACATGGTCTTCTCTCTGTGCATGTCTGTGTCCTAATATTTTCTTTTTATAAGGACACCAGTCATATTGGATTAGAGCCCACCCATTTGACCTCATTTGACCTCAATTACCTATGTAAGGGCCTTATCTCCAAATACAGTCATATTACGAGGTATTGGGGGTTAAGACTTCCACATATTAACTTCAGCAGGACACAATTCAGCTGATAATAGAAGATAAGAGTAATTTAAGCAAGTAACTGTTGTTTACAGTGAGTTGCTTAAGGATATGAATTTACTCAAGAAAGACAAGAAGAAATTATATAACACTGTATGTTATACAAAGATATTAAATTAATCATCATAACATCCTGTGAGATGGGCATTAAATTAGACTAAGCAAGATTAAGCAACTTATCCAGAATTGTAGAGTTGGTACTTTCCAGAATTTAAACCAGGTATTTTCCCAGTTCCATTCTACATTATATATTCATTTCATTATTTGAAATGAATTTTGAGTCTTCATTTTGCTTAGTTTCTGAAGTTATATGGGGATAGAATGGAGTTGGATATTTTCAGTGACATTCACACATGGGGAAGGAAATTGAGTCCAGAAGCTTCAGCAATGTTTCCATGGAGAGCACTAACAACAGAACCAGAAACACCGTTATCCTTTTGGTTCAGTGATCTTTCCTGAAGCACTACAAGAATCAATTTTAAGAAGCCCAGTGTTTTCCAAACTTTCACCAATGGGCTCTGTAGGGTCCTCTAAGAGTATCTAAGAGACTAACTAGTTTCTCATCCCAAGCCATTTAAGACAAGGAGTTCTGATTGTTCTCTGTGAGGAAATCAAGTGACAATCATTTAGGATAGTTTCTTCAGGGCCCAGGCAAAACCTAATACACAGTAATAATCATTGTTAACTGCATCTTTGACAAGGATTAATCAGGTATCAAAGAGGTCTATAAATTGGGAGAAATTATGATCAAAGAGAAACATAGACCACAGATATTTAATTAATGCTCAATTATTTATGAGTTTAACTTTGGTTAACCTAATTTTCCTTCTTCTAGACAATTTCCAATTCGTCTCCACAAGGAGACCAGAATAAGCACCTTCCAATACAAGATTTATTGTGTTGCTTTAATTTAAAGCATACAGTGACTTCTACATTCACTCCACCAAGTTTTGCCAGGAGAGAAAAGGAGACGTGAGATTTTGTCTTGAATTAGATATGCCACCATACTTGACTTAGCTCATCCCACTGGAAGCACTTTGAGGGCAGATTCTACAGTCTTGTCTTACATCCTCTACGGAATCAAGCCAAGGGAATCACACACAGTTACAGCTGGAAAAACATTTGTTCTGGGTTAATACTTTTAGCCTTTACCACCAAGACTTTATCACCAAGACCTATCTTTACAGTCTCTAAACAGGAGACCTTCTTGCCTTCCCTTTTCATATTGACTAGGAAGGTAAAGGGAAGAACTGAGAAGTACCCGAAGTCAGCTAGCAGCCAGCACAGATAAATCATCTGTGGAGATATTGTTTCTTTCAAAAGATATAAACATAAGAGGAAGTCCTAGTGTTTGAAACAACTGTGCATAAAAAAATTCCATGAAAACCTAGAACTCCAGATGCAGATCAGTAACATGTTGGTTAAATAAGCTGTTATGCTCATGCAATGGACAAGTGTACATACATTAAGAAGAACGAGATACTCTTTTCTATGAGATTCTCTTTTCACTGAACTCATCAGTGCTGCAAAAACAATGCTACATAATACTTTTTCTTTAACATTATATCAGGCATCCTCATCTTGTCCTGCATTTATTGCCAGTGTTACTAAAGTCTACCACTTACCTCTTTCTCTTTTAGACATATAATTTCTTCTTATTTTGGAAGCATTCATCAATCCCTATTTTACTCTTTCTTTTAAATTACAAATGAATATTGAATTTTATAAAATATCTTTTGGGGGATATTTCAAGTGATTGTATAGTTTTGCTCTCCTTTGACCTTGTTATATGGTAAATTATATTTTGTTATTTTATATTATGTTATTTATTATATATTGTATTCTGTTTACTAATGACATTTATTATATTATAATTACATTATTTTTAAGGTAGCATTTTGTTTTAGATAGACAAAACAACCAGTGGAATAGGAAGCATCTTAAAATTAGATGCAAGAGCATAAGGGAATTGAGATTAAACTAAAATTCACGTTTTGGATCAGCAAAAGTTATTCAACAAAAGTGGGAAAATATAGCTATCATAGAATTAGTAAATTCTAGATACAGCAACGAGTTAAAAGTTAAAAAATAATGAAAGTGTAAAAGTATCAGAAACCTGGGAGACTTGAAATAAATTATTCATGAGGAATACCTTTCTAAGATACAAAGAAAAAAGGATACATTTAATTATATAAGAATTAAAATTTTCCTCATGGCAAAATGCACTACAAAGGTCAGAAAACAAGCCAAAGAAATTGGGAAATATATTTAGAAATGGATATGCCTTCTTTACAACTTTTGAGAGAAGCACATGTTTCTTTTTCCTTTAACCTGTTATGTGGGTATTAATCTATAATGTAAGTGCATGGTTCCTTTCCTTTAACCTGTAATGTGAGATTTAATCTATATGGTAAGTGCATGGTTCCTTTCCTTTCATCTGTAATGTGAGTGTCAACATGGGGCACTGTTTCCAAGCACAGACTTTGGATGTTCCTGTACTGGTCCTGTCACTGACCATCCACAAAAACTTACAAATGTTGCTTTACTTTCCTGGGGGTTAGAGTCTTAGCTAAGAAATGGAAGCAAAATAGAACTTTCCCCCAGGGATGATAGAAGGTTTAAAGGAGTAAATATGTAAGTGACTTGGCACAGTGCCTACTACAAGAGAGATCAATATAAGTACTTACCAATTTTTTAAAGAGACAGATGAAAGAAATAAAATGTGGTGATTTCAATCTATTGATATATATTCTTGACATTAAACTACCTTTTCATTCATTGGATGACCTAACTTGCTCATGCTTTTTCTTACTCTAGTGAACTTGGGTAGCTAATATCATAGTTTAAAATTTTTCCTTTTATAGTTACAAGTAAATTTGACCTGTAAATTTCTTTTTCCTTACAGTCCTAATCTGTTTTCAGTATTAGGATTATATAGACTTCATAAGATGAATAAAGGAGCATTCTTCCTTTGCTACTCTCTAGAAGTTTTTCTTTGTTAATATTGATGTTATCTGTTTAACCGAAGTTTGATAGAATTCACCTCCCAAATGATCTGGCCGGGTCTGGTATTTTCTTGGTGAAAGATTGTAAACTATTGACTTAATTCCTTTACTGGTGCAAGAACTCCAGCTACAAATTGCCTCTTGTGTCAGTTTTGGTAAACTTTAGGAGCTAGGAAATTGTCCACTTTACAGAAATGTTCAAATTTACTGGCATTTCATATATTCTCTGTTTGTACTCTCTGCTATAACATTGTCCTGATTCTTTCTGTATATTATTTACTTACGTTTTTGTTTTGCTTAATCAAAGTTTGTTTTTTTAAATCTTTTCAAAGAATATTCTTTTGACTTACTAAATCACCTCAATTTTATACTTTTTTCTGTTTTATTAAGTTCTGCTCATATCTTTATTGTCTATTTTTCTATGTTCTCAGGGTTTATTGTTTTACTCTTCTGATGTCAATTAAAACACTTGGTTATTCATTTTAATAAATCTTTTTACTTATAAACAGTTGAAATTTTGAAGGTTCCAGCTTAGTTGTACGTATCTAAGGGTCAGCTCCTCCTCATAGTTGCTGGCCTAAGGCTTAGTTCACCCTACAGCAATGTATATATTGACATTTTTTCCCCTCGACTTTCTGTGTTTTGCTACTTCTCACTTTTCTTTGCAGAGAAGCCCTTTGAAATACCCTCAACTTATTTTACAGCCAATAAGTCTTTAAAATACTGTGTATTTTTAAAGATAAATCAACTTATATAATTAGGCAGGAAATCTGATCTGCCATATTTTTGAAAACAGCATAATTTCACTCTTCTCCACGATTAATCTGCTGTATTACAAGACCTTCGAGTTTTTAGCTTTATCAATGACATGTACTTTAAAAATGTTTGAAAGATCCTACCCAGTCTTTTAAAACATCCTTGCTCCTTGTTTCAGTTCTAGTTTTATGTATATTTTCTGCCTGGCACCTGATTATTCCAACATCTGATGGATGGCCTTGGGAATTTCATTCTGCCATTGATTGTTTTTGCTGATTCTCTCCACTTGTAGCTGATTTCTTCATTATTGTGTAAATTTAGATCATGAGCTCACGTTTAGCTAAACTTTATCTGTGGGAGCGCTATAGGCCTGTGTTGAGGGTCTACCTCTCCAGAAAGGGTTTAGTTTTGTGTTTGGAATACCACCGATTTGGGAGCATTTTAAGTTAATTTCTTGGCTTCTGTTTGCAAGACCGCAAATAAATTTGCAACCCAAACACTGTGAACACAGATCGGCGGTTCAGAATTCTCAAGATTTCCTACCTGTTTCCTACCCAGAGCAGAGGCCAAGAGAATTTGGTCTTAGTCTCCCTTTGCCAGCAGATATTTTTTTCTCCTGGCACACCCTTTCATTAAAGGTGAAGCTAGGGATAGATAGGTTTAGTTCTAACTTCCCATCTAGTAGGGATGGAGTCTTACCTCCTGCCTCCCATGTGGTCATGGCCATTTAAAAACAAGTCTCTATACCAGGTGTGTCATTCAACTACGGCCTGTATTCCAAATCCAGACAGCTGCCTATTTTTTATGGCCTACGAGCTAGGAATAATTTTCACGTTTTAACTGGTAACATTTTAAATGGTTACCTAAGTACCTAAATAATATCCTCAATTTTGCCTCTTTGGTCTACAAAGCCTAAAATATTTGCCATTTGGCTCCATAAAAACAGGATTTCCAGCTTCTGTTCTAAGCTATCAAGATCTTCAATCCACTCTTAATAGAGCTATAACTCTTACACATGTACCACCCTTCCTTCATGGGTCCTGGAAATTTCGACGGCACACTTCCAAAATCAACCACGCACTTAAAAATAAGTTGTGTACATTTAACCTAGCATATCTAACCCATTTCTTTTAGGAGAGTTTTTCAAGTAATCTTGCCCACCGTATTCTTCAGAACTTCATTAATAATGGCAAAAAACTGGGCTTACCTGGTGGCGCAGTGGTTGAGAGTCCGCCTGCCGATGCAGGGGACACGGGTTCGTGCCCCGGTCCGGGAAGATCCCACATGCCGCGGAGCGGCTGGGCCCGTGAGCCATGGCCGCTGAGCCTGTGCGTCCGGAGCCTGTGCTCCGCAACGGGAGAGGCCGCAACAGTGAGAGGCCTACGTACCAAAAAAAAAAAACAAACAAAAAACAAAAAAAGGCAAAAAATTAAAACAACTTAACATTCAACAAAAATGGGAAATGTTCATAACAATTATAGAAGCACATACAGTAGAAAACTATAAACTGTTATTGAAAAAGTGAGACATAACTTTTTATTCTTAGAGAACTATGTTTACTTAGGTCCCTTTTGTTTAAATAAGTATATTTCTGTGTATGTATGTATACAGTCATGTATTGATATACACATACATTATTTGTATGATATATTTATATAAACATATGAAATACATACCTATACACATACCTTTGATTTATATTTGTATACATACACAGGAATATAATTATATATTATATATTTATATACATTGAACTGAAAACTGGTAGTATACATGTATATCGTGTATAAATGTGTGTCTACGTGCATGTGTAGAAAAGCCGGTTGAGAGATATGGAAGCATGAGTTAGACAGGGTTCAAGATTTTAAAAGTAGTTATGTGTAGGTAGTGAGGTTAAGGCCCATTTGATTGAAAATATTGCATATTTTTACATCAATTGTTATGATGACCAGATTCCTATGTAAATAAAATTATAAATAGCTATACATACTCGTATGTGTAATGTATAACTAAAAGATATATCGTTTTATATATGTATTATATTTATATTATATAATACAATTATACTAATACATTATATATTGTGTTATATAGAATATATTAACTATAGTGTATTATATCAGGTAATAATATATATTTATATATTATGATATAATTGTTTTATAATCAATATTACAGGATATATCATATTAATATTATGAACATATTAACCATAGAAATACATTTCATTACTCATATATTTTGTATACAACATATGCTAGGCAAAAATATATATTAATATAATACATAATTGTTATACACTAATATAAATATTAGTATATCACATTTATACATCAATATAATATTTAATATTGGTATATTTATATTATTTTTAATATATACAGAGCTAATGCTCTTTAAAGCCATCTGCTACAAGTAGAATAAGACCAGGAGTATGGCCAAAGCAAATTGTAAAAATATTAGATTACTTATATTCATTTATATGTCATCTTCCTGGAATCTGCATCTGGCTACTAGAGAGGACACACAGCAAAATCAACAAAAAGTGCCCAGGACATAGGATCCTTTATTCATTGGAACCTCAAAGGAAACACAGTGCTATTCAGTCCCCCTTCAAAGAGCCAAGAGCAAACCTTGAAGCACCCAGTAAAAGCCAATTCAAACAAAAAAGCTTTTCCACTTAAACTGGAAGAAGTTAAGTTCCCAAGAGACCCCCTACATCAACCACTGAAGCTCATTTGGCAGTAAAAACAATAATGTTCACCGAACAACAAGAAACGCAAAACAATAGGTGTTTTACCAAAAACACAAAAAAGCAGCTAATTAGTGTCTTTCCTGTTTGAAAGAAGGGGGTGGGAAGTGGGCAGAAGACCTGATAGGAAAGATAAAAAGAAAAGGAAAAGAAAAATAACAGTTTCCAGTTTGACACTCAAGCTGTCTTCTGCATCCATTTCGTCAAGACCACCAAGTCAATGTGGAGGCTTTTTCCTCCTTCCCTTTTCTTTTCATGAGACCGATCACAACCAGCACTGCAGATTCCATCCAATTAAGGAATGCTGTTGCCTACATGTGTGAATGAGCTGTGAGTAAAGTACTGAAGCAGAGGACACCTAAAGTGAAACGTCTTTATGAATGTCCACGTGGCTGAGCAGCAAGTTAACCTTTCACAGATGTGCTGAAGAAGAAGAGTTGGGTTTTATTTTATTTACTTTTCCCTGGACTGTGTTGAATGACTGTCATCGACAAGTTCAGGCTACTTTTTGCTGAGGATTAATGCACTGGGAGAGCTGAGAGAACACTGAAGTAGAGCTGTCTTTTTCTTGACCAGTTCACCTTAGTTTCCCAAACTCTTAAGTCTTTCCCTAATTCCTTCTCCTTTTTATTGTAGTAAAATGAACATAACACAAAATCCACCATTTTGATCATTTTACAATTCACTGTACCATTCCGTGGAATTTACTACTGTCACAATGTTGTGCAACTATCACCACTGTCCAACTACAAAACATTTTCATCACCCCAAGAGGAAACATACACCCATTTTGAGGAGTCATTCCCTATTTCCCTCTCTTCCAAACCCCTGGAAACCACTAATGTATAATATTTTCCGTGGGTATGGATTTGCCACTGCTGGACATTTCATAAATATGGAACCATACAATATAGAGCCTTTCGTGCCTGACTTCTTTCACTTAGTTGCATCCATGATGTAGCATGTATCAGTAATCCATTCACTTTTATGGCTGAATTCCCTGATCCTGTTTTCTTCATACTGTTTGAATACAAAATTTAAAATAAGTTGAGAGTGAAGCTCTGTTTTAAGGGCACATCTACGAGGCCAATTCTTTTAAAAAAGGTGAAAATGGAGATATTGTTGTGAAATGATAATCGTTGAGAAGCCTCAGCCAATTTGATAATGAAAAGTTTGGGAAATGTTGCAAAAAATTATCTGCTTTATATTAAAAGCCTTTTAAGCAAGGATTCAGGAGGTTGTCTTTTTCTTGCAGGTAACTTAAATGAGTCAGAAGGAAATAAGTGCGCTTTAAAACAGATTTTGAAAGGATTCTATTTATTCTTAATAGACGAATGGGAGTACAGGTAGTTCACATCCAATATGGACTCCCTGTCCAAACACTGTTTATCGTTTTAGCCACCACTATCGAATTATATTTCTTGAGAGTAAGGCAGCTCAATTCCTGCATATTACTTTTTTTTCCTGCATATTACTTTTTAAAATTCATCTATCAAATTATCAAATTCATCAATCCATTAATACAGTATAAACAAGAGATGTTCATGTTTCAGTGCAGTTCAAATATCAGGTATAAAGAACCACCAGCAAGAAAAAGAATCCTATAGCTCTTGCCAGAATGTGGTCAGCTCTGGGGTGCTTTGCTAGCTGAAACACACTTTCATTGTTAAGAGGATAGAGGCTGTTTAAGAGGGATGAGAGCCAAAAAATGTTAACTACGTGTATGTGTTAAGAACAGTGCTAGGTTATCTCATATTCTAGATCAGCCAAGGCTCACCATTTTACATATGTGAAAAGCGAAGTTAAAAGTGTTTTAGTAGGGCTTCCCTGGTGGCGCAGTGGTTAAGAATCTGCCTGCCAGTGCAGGGGACGCGGGTTTGAGCCCTGGTCCGGGAAGCTCCCACATGCCACGGAGCAACTAAGAGCATGTGCCACAACTACTGAGCCTACATTCTAGAGCCCGTGAACCACAACTACTGAAGCCCACACACCTAGACCCCGCGCTCAGCAACAAAGAGAAGCCACCACATTGAGAAGCCCGCACACCGTAACAAAGAGTAGCCCCCGCTCACCGCAACTAGAGAAAGCCTGCGTATAGCAAGGAAGAGCCAACGCAGCCAAAAATAAATCTATTTAAAAAAAAAAAAAGTGTTTTAGTAACTTCCTAAAAGGCACGCAATCAGTAAATTTGAGCAAGAATTCAATCCCAAATCTGTCACACTGAAGTTTAAGCTAATACATGAGATTAATAAAAACAGCACTAAATTAAAAGTTCAGAGATATTTTTAATTTCATACTCTTTCACTAACGCTCTTTGGAGAGAAATCATTTCTTTTATATGGGCCTTAGTTTTCACAACTATAATAGTTGGAAGCTTGACTAGATGATCTGTATGTAGTCTTCCAATTCTAAAATGTTCCACTCATTTGGATTCCTACAATAATTGCCCTTGCAATACATGCATGCTGCCACCAAGTAGCCGTACAGACTATTAGTTCCTTTTATATCCCTAGTGGGGAGTGCATTTTGACATCAGACTTACCAGTCAATAGTACAACCTGTTACTATAACTATAAAATAACAAAATAATCTGGTATTATTTCCTGTAAAGCAGAAGCTTTACATTGTCTGTGAATCATATCAGAATCACCTGTAGGTTTGTTTTGTTGTGTTTTAACATATATATTGGAGTATAATTGCTTTACAATGGTGTGTTAGTTTCTGCTTTCTAACACCTGTAGGTTTTTAAACATAGAGGAAATCCATAACCCATTGAATGAGAATCTTCAGAGACAGGACATGGGCATCTGGATTTTTGGGCTCCCATCATCCGTATATTTTATTTTATTTTTTGCCTATGTACAATATTTGTCACATCCTCTTGAATCTTTAAATGTTTCTTTTTGTTTTAAAATTTTAGAATATTCCATAATCTTCACCTACTTTTCATAAGGTGTTATCTGTTATGTTTATTCGATCTTGTGCTTCTCCTGGTTAAGTCTTCTTTTTTTCCTTTTTTTTTGGGGGGGGGGGCCCTGCCTCATGGCTTGCAGGATCTTAGTTCCCTGACCGGGAATTGGACCCCAGGGCCCCAGCAGTGAAAACGCCAAGTTCTAACCACTGGACCACCAGGGAAGTCCCAAGACTTCTGTTTTAAATGACTTTTTTCCCCACTCTAATTCATTCCTGGGATCACTTTCATGTTCGAACATTAAACCAACCTTGCATTACTAGAATAAAGCTGCTTTGATTGTGATATATGATTGTTTTACATACCATGGATACAGTTTGTGCTTCTGTTTACATATTTTGCATGCATGTTCAAAAGAGAAATTGGCCTGTGATTCTATTCTTGTAATATTCCTTTTAGTTTTGATCTGAAGCTTATGTTGGCCTTATAAATATTTTGAGCAATATATACTTTTCTGTTTCCTGGAAGATCTTTATGTAAGATTACCAATATTTCTTCCCTAAATATTTGGAAGAATTTACTTGGAAAGCCATTTATCCCTGGAAATCATTTTCTGTAAAGGTACTTAATTATACAAACAACTTTTGCAGTAGATATAGGGTTTTTAGATATTTTTTCTTTCTTGGGTTAGTCTTGTTAGCTTGCATTTTTAATGAATTTGTCATTTTCGATGAATTTTCAAATTTATAAATATAAAATTATCATAATTTTAACAGCTTTATTGGGATGTAATTTACATACCATAATTTCAACACATTAATGTATACAATTCAGTGGTTCTCAGTGTAACCACTAAAAGACTTGTGTAAGCATCACCAGAATCCAATTTTAGATTTCTGTCCCCCCACAAAAAACCCATTACACATTAACAAGCTTTCTTCAATCTCCTCAACCCTCTCAGCCCTAGGCAACCACTCATCTACTTCCTGTCTCTACAGATTTGCTATTCTGGGCATTTCATATAAATGGGACCGTACGATATGGGATCTTTTGTGAGTGGCTGCTTTTACTTTACATAATGCTTTCATGGTTCATCCATGTTGTAACATGGATCAATAGATCATTCCTTTCTATAGCTGAATGCTATTCTATTGTATGGATATTCCACATTTTGTTTATTCATTTATCCGGTTGTCATTCGAATTATTTCCACCTTTTGTTTTTAGAAATATGCTTCTATGAACATTCACGTAGAAGCTTTTGTGCAGACATAAGTTTTTATTTCTCTTAGGTATATATTTAGTAGTGGAACTGCTGGGTCACAGGGTAACTCTATGTTTAACACCTGCAGGAACTCTCAAGCTGTTTTGTAAAATGGCCGCACCATTTTACATTCCCACCAGCAATGTATGTGGGTTTCAATCTCTTCTCTTACAGCCTAGCATGTCATCTATGCTGCAAAACGTTTCACATGTAGTTGAGCAGGATGAGTATTTTACTGTTTGGTTGAGTGTTCTGTAAACATTTATTAGGTCTTGTTAATTCATAGTCTCGTCCAAGTCTTCTATATCGTTGTTGACCTTCTGCCTAACTGTTCTATCCATTATTGACTGTGGAGTACTGAAGCCTCTACCTAATGTTGTGCAATTATCTATTTCTTCCTTCAATTCTTCATGGATTTTGGTATTTTCTTCTTCATGTACTTTGGTTTTACCTTATTCAGGGCAAATATGTTAAAGATTTTTGTATCTTCCCTTTCTTTATCATAAAAGGTCCCTTTTCATAGCTAGTAACTTTTTTGTTTGTTTTAAAGTCTATTTTGTCTGGTATTAGTATAGCCACTTCAGCAATGCTTACGGTTGCTATTTGCATGATGTATATTTTTTCATCCTTTTACTTTGTACACATTAGACTTTTGAATCCAAGCAGTGCCTGCTATAGAAAACATTTTTTAATACCCAGTTCGACAATATCTGCCTTTTGATTGTATTGTTTAATTCATTTACATTTAGTTTTTATTATGGATATGGTAGGATTTATTTATGTCTATCATTTTACCTTTGGTTTTCTACATGTCTCATGTTTTTGTTTTTTTGTTATTGTTCCTCCATTTTCCTTTTATAGTAAGTAGATATTTTCTACTGTAACATGTAATTCCTTTAATGATTTTTAACCACATTGTTTGAGTAATGGCTGCACTAGGGCTTATGTAATACATCTCAGAATCTCTTCAGATTTTTACTAGGTTCATTCCAGATAGAAACAGAAACTGTACTTTTATAGAGCTGTATGCCTTCCCCTCTTTTTTGTTTTTATTATATTTATATATGTTACATACTTAACATATTATAATAATTACTTCTCACAAGCTTATTTTTTCAAAGAGCTTAGAGAAGAAAGTTGAGCAAATAAATATTTTTGAGTTTGTCGGGTTAATCTATTGACCATTTCTGGTTCTCTTCCTTTCTTCCTGCGGATTCAGTTTATGATCTACTGTCATTTTTATTCTAACACAGCTTTGTTCTCACTGCCTTCGTTGTGCCATATCATCAAATATATGATATTTTTTTATGTTATATAGAGAACAATCCAAATATAGTCATATTGTTTAGGCACTTACTTTTTAAGTTAGTTAAGAGAAGAAAGGAGAAGAAATTTGAAATTACAGTATCTTTTATAATTCCCTACACAACTGCTCTAGTCAGCATTCTTTGTTTTGTTTTTATGGCTTGAGTTACTGTCTGCTATCATCTGAAGAACTTCCACTAGTATTGCTTGTGAAGCCCGTCTGCTAACAATGAACTCACTCAGTTTCTTTTTCTGTTTCTGAGTTATGGTGAAGTATTGATGATAAGTTGCGGAGTGGTAGGAAAAACTAAAAATGCGATGTGCTGTACGATGTATGTTTCACTGAAGTGTCTTGGTCAAATTCTAATGATTTATGATAGAAATCACATAAAGCAAGCATCACAATTCTCCAGGAATGTTCTGTAGAATGCTAATGTTAATGATGAATATGTGATCCCAAATCTTTCACTTGTATTGACCTTATCTCATTAATTCTTCTCCCAACAATGCCATAACTAGAGTTGAGTTCTAAAGTGTACCTTCCTCTTTTCCAATAGAAATGGTCCCACAATTTCAGAAAGTTCTCAAAGGTGGAAAAGTGCACACGGCGTTTATCACGTTTGCAAATGCCAATGAAAATGCTAAGGTAACACTGTCCAAAATGCAATATTCTTCTGTGAGGGCACCCAACTTTAAACAACTACACATATTCTAAATACAGCTTAGATCTGTGACATGTTTTGGCCAATGAAGTGTGAGCAGACATGATGGCCTTCAATGAGCAGCAGAGGCCTTAAGTGGGCTTGTGCAGTTGGGCTCACCTCTTATGTTTCAGTGAACTTTGTGAGAAGACAGGGCCTGGGAGCTGCGGCCTCACAGTTGGGCTCCAGAGGAAGATGTGTGTTACAGACCTCAAACTGACCCAAAACACAGAGCAAAACCAGCCATCTAGAGGTCTAAAAGAGAGCCACTGCAGCTAGCCAATAGGTCCAAGAAAAATAAATTCTTGTTTATGGAACTGAGTTTTGGGTCGATTTGTTCCAAAGCTTTATCACAGCAAGAGCTGACTAACACAACATCCTCCAAATCATTGTTATGTAAATGGCTGCCACCATGCCTACAAGTAAGGCAATTGTGTACTCAAATTGTGAGAGTTCTTGAACTCTTGGTGCCTCTCCAACACAATGTACATGGCTAAATTTCCACAAATAAGTTCACTAATATACCACAAAGATCTCCCTAAGCTTTTATTAAATGTAATGCAAAGTTCTTTCTTTTCATTTCCTGCTTCTACATAGTGAAAATGCTTTTTAATCAATGTAAGATGGCTCTTACCTTTTGGCTTCTGTCGTGAGAGTCTTTTGAACTCTGAAACACTGTAGGATATCACCTATATATGGAATCTAAAACATACAACAATTGAATGAATATAACAAAAAAGAAGGAGAGTCACCGATAGAGAGAACAAACTAATGGTTGCCAGTGCGGAGGGGGAGGAGGGGGCAATACAGGGGTGGGGAAGTGAGAGATGTAAACTACTGGGTGTACGACAGGCTCAAGGATGTACTGTACAACACAGGGAATATAGCCAATATTTTGTAATAACTGTAAAGTAACCTTTAAAAAGTATATAAAATTTTTTTAAAAAGAAATCATACTTAAAATTCGAAACAATTTAAATGTCCATCAACAGGAAAATGCACATATAAATTATTGTATTTCCCTACATGGGAATCCTACGTAGCGAGGAAAGTACATGAACTAGACAGATCTTTACATGTCAGCATGGATGAACCTAGCAAAGATAACACTAAATAAAGCAAGTAACAAGAGAAAACAAAACAGAATACGATATGCAGTTTAAGAATACTTAAACATGTAGCCTACATAGAAAGACATCCATGCCAGTGATGGAGACCAAGTTCAGAGGAGTGGTTACCCAGGGTCAGCTGGGGAGTGGCTGTGTTTGGGAAAGTGGTCACACCAGAGACTCTTCAACAGGAATGGTAATGTTTCACTTCACACGCTGGCTGGAGGATGGAGGAGTATCTGCGATGTTATAATGCGAGCACGCTGCATGTAAAAGCCATTGCTGACCACATCTAGGGGAACTGATGCGTGGGAGCTGGTAGTGGGTGGAGGTATCCAGAAGGTGGTGGTAGAAGAGGAACGTTGTACACGTAACGCCTAAGGCCTGACCAGAGGCCAGGTCTAGAAACTGGACACAAATCCAACCTCTACGGCCAATCTTAGAAGACAAACTGAGGCATATTTAAAATTTTAACACTTTATGTGCGCAAAAATAGATTCAATTCACGCACCACAAAGCGCAAGAGGTGAGGAGCACTCCAGCCACAGGAGATGCAGAGATGTTTATTTTAAAAGGGCAGAAGCAAAGCAAGGAGACGAGTGATTTGCTATGGCTTTAACGCCTAGTTGGTGGTTTGTGACCGGGTGTCCTCGGCGCTGTTCGTCACCCTGAGGCGTTCACAGGCTTAGATTTTGGTTGGTTTAACTAGGCGGCCGCATCGCTAGAGCCACCGCAGGCTAACGGCCTCCTTGCAGGCTTAATTTACTAACACCAATTGTCTGAGTCCTTCCTCTTACTCAGTCACTTCACTTCCTATGCCTCAGTTTCTCTTCTGTAAAGTGGATATTCAGTAGTAAATTCTCTGTGGACGTGTCAGTACAAAACAAAGTGATTATTAGTAAGCACGATCATGTCCTGAATGCACGGAACACGTCACCGTTTGCCAACCACCGTGTCAAGTCAGCAGAAACGACAGAAATTAAGAGCTCTCCACAGAAATTCACACACCCGTGCACCAGGTAAGGGACCACAAGCAGACGTTCACTCAGCCTTTCCTGCGTCCCTCACGGAGTTCACGCTGTCTCCTGGGCGGGGCGAGCACAGACACTTTGCGGGAGTTTAACTACTTTTAAAATGCGCTGATACAACCATGTCTCACTTTTGTTTGGATCAGTCAGCAAACGCTTTTTGGAAACCCCAAATTCTCCACACCTCCTCCCTTTCGCGCTGCCGTAGCCTCGAAGCTGCCGACACCGCTACTCAGGCCGCGTCGTCATGGGAGGCGGGCCTGCGTGCTGCTCCTCAAGCCGCGTCGTCATGAGAGGCGGGTCTGCGTGCGGACGCACGGCGAGCGCGCAGAAGTCCTCGAGCCCCGCCCCCACGGGCCCGCCCGCCCGGAGGCTTAAACCGCAACCCCGCGGCTCGGGAGAGCGTTGATGCCCGCGACAACACTAGGCCGCGCGTGGCCTCCGGAGCGCGGCATGGAGGGCCCGGCCTAGCTGGGGCCCGTGGCCCTATGTCTTCTGGCTACGACGCCGGTCCTGCGCACGATGCGGGGCCGCAGCCGCCGGGCGGTGGGCGCCCGAGGGGCCGGGAGGCGAGCCGGGACCCACAGGCGGGTGTGGGCATCCTGTCTGCCTCCAGCGTCGCCGAGGCCGCGCTCAGGCCATGAACACTCGGTGAAGCTGCGCCCGGACAGCGTGGCCGACTCCTTCTCGCGCTCTGAGGACCTGTGCACGATGCAGGACTCGGTGCCTCCGCCCTCCGTGCGGGCTTCCCTGAGGGAGGGCCTGCTGGACTTAACGCCGACCGCCTCCGCGGGGTAGACTGGGCGCCGCTCCTGATCTGTATCCAGAGCTTCTTCCAGCCACGGCTTGTCGAGACAGGTTTGTACTTCCCGCTTCCAGGGGCCCTCATATGGGCGCTGAGAAGCGGGGTTTTAAATGGTTAAAGGTGGAGGGTGGGCACTAGAACCGGTGCCCAGTGCCCGGGTGTGCGTGCACTAGACGGGGCGTGCGGCCTAGGACTCCTGCCAGCTCGGTGACCCAGGCCGAGTGCCTTAAGGCTTCAAGGTCTCAGTGTTCTCATCTGTAGCATGGGCTTAACAGGACCCAGCCTCCGTGGCGGTTACAAGGATGCACTGTGTTAATGCTTCTAGACTCTACAAAGTAGAACACTTAGCACAGTTTGGAGCATCGTTAATTGTTGCACAGATGTTACCTGGTCTGTTGAATGACTTTGCCTGATACACACCAAAGCGATTAGGAAATGGATATATCCTAGCTTCATTTCCTTTCCATTCAAACAGGGCTCAGGAAAAAAACATTTTTTTTCAATAGGTGTATCATATATAGTGGAAAGAGCACCGGTATCAAGGCAGCTTAGGGTTTGAATTCCAGGGCTTATGCTCTCTGTGGCCTGGACAGGTTTCTTTTGCACTACAATCCCCACACTTGTAAAATGACATTAAAAACCACTCTTTCTATGGGTTCTTAGAATTAATTAAGCAGGTTATGTGTGTAAAGTATCCTGGCACTTGAATGAGTTGTCAGAACCAAGGGCTGCTGGAGACGATGCTTCTGCCCTAGGCAATCTTCCCTTCTACTGGGCAGCAAGTAAACACAAGCACAGGAGTCAGTGCTCTGGAAGAAGTGAGTTCTGCTGCTACAGAGCACAGAATCTCTTTTTTCTTTAATTTAATTTTTATTCTATATTGGAGGTTAGTTGATTTACAATATTGTGTTAGTTTCAGGTGTACAGTAAAGTGATTCATTTATACAAATATCCATTCCTTTTCAGATTCTTTTCCCGTACAGTTTGTTACAGGATATGGAGTAGAGGTCCCTGTGCTATGCAGTAGGTCCTTGTTGATTATTTTATATATAGTCGTGTGAATATGTTAATGCCAAACTCCTAATGTATCCCTCCCCACCATCTTTGCCCTTTGCAGAGCACAGAAACTTAGAAGGGAAAGTTCAGGGTAGGATTCGTGGAGGAAGTGCTATCCTTTCTAAGGATATGTAGAAGCTCCTGGGGTGGCAGGAGAAAGCAGTGTGTGTTGAAGTTTGAGAAATGTAAGAAAATATGGCAAAACTAATGTACAGGACTGGAACTCAGGGTTTGGGAAAGAAATGAGAGTTGATACTGAAAACTTAGTGGGGCCCAACAGAAAGACGCCTTGTTTGTCCTGTCGGAAGTTTGTATGTTTATCCTGAAGGCTGCGGGAAACACCAAAGAACAGTGAAATGGAATTCTGATTTAGAGGCTCGCTTGGATCTCCACGTGGAAGGCAGTTGATTGGGTGCAGGGTGAATTGTAATCTAAGGGTCCCACTTAAGTTATAAAAGGTGGGACCGGGTTTTGCAGATCTGAGAGAGAATGGGTGAGGCCTGGTGACCAGTTAGAAAAGGGAGGGCAGCAAGCGTGGGTGACAGTTTACAGCTGCATCTTTTTGAGAGATACAGAGCACACTAGAAAGGGATTGGGGGTGGCGAGAGGATCTTACTTCATCTTCAGTGCTTTAGAGGGGCCTGGTAGACAGGTCTGGGCCCAAGGTACAGATGTGGGCTTTTGGGAGGACAGGTGTTTGAAGGCATGGTAGAGACTTAGGTTATCCACAAGAATATGCAAAGAATCATAGGTCTGAGAGTTTTTTTAAGTGGGTATATTTGAGGATGTTTATAAGCTGCGAGAAAGTAGCCAACACAGGAAGGGTGTAAAGATCTAGGAGAGGAAGTGATTGTTCATTTGTTTTTGAAAAGCTGAACACTTATCGTGTGCCTGGCCCGTTTCTAGGATCTGGGGTTCACACCATCTATTATCTCTTCTGCAAGGACAGGTCAGTTCATCCCCTGGTGAACAGAAGTCAGATTATTCTTTGCATCCCATTCAGGTGTAAGAACTGTTTTGTGCCTCTAAAGGGAAGCAAGCTCTATCCTTTGGTTACCTGCTGATGATAATAGCATTGGCTGAGACCTGGCCATTTACAACGAAGGCACTTCTGTAGGTAATAAGTTCCAGGAGGGCCCGAACTGAGTATGTCTGTTTCAGCATTGAGCATGGTTTAGCATCTGAGAGGCCGGTACATTATTGGCATATAGTAGACTTAAAAATGGATATTTGTGGATTGTCTGAATGAGTGGATGTGTGTGATTCACATCCTATTTGCAGGTCCTATGCCCTACAATGGATTTTCAGTGTCAGGTTGTGAAAGAATTTATGATGGGGATTGGCATTGTTCCCTATCTAATGGATAAAGATTACACATGAAAGGACTTTACACTGACATCCTAAAAGCCTCATAGGAATTACTTAACAAAAAAATAAAATTGGATTCTGTATAATTTCTAATTTGTAAGCTGGCCAGAACACTGGTATTTCAGCCAGTTCTCTGGTAGTTCCGATGACCTCCCCATTATCACCCAGGCATAATCAGAATGGCTTTAGAATTTGGGAGCTAAAATGTTCCTCAGTATTTACTGCCTTGCTAGTCCATTTAAGAAAATGGACTATTGAAAAAATAGCTTCAGACACAATATGGCATTTTATGATTTAGCATGAAACCTGAGAAATATAGAGGCTATCGGAAGCCTGCAATGGTAATGTTCCCTCTGCTATTGAAGTTATTGTCTTTAAACAAAGATTCTACATCACTAATGCTATATATATATATTTTATCATATTCAGGTTGCTTGGTATGAGAGATGGTGTGGCTTCTAAAGGTGAAAAGTATTATTTTGTTGTAATTTCCAGCTACCTAAGGATGGGAGAGGCCCAGGACACTGCAGTCAGTATATTATGTGGAGCAGGTTATATTGTAGTTTATTTATGAACTTTTACATGTTTATTTTCTTCTTTGCGGTATGCGGGCCTCTCACTGTTGCGGCCTCTCCCGTTGAGGAACACAGGCTCCGGACCCGCAGGCTCAGCGGCCATGGCTCACGGGCCTAGCCACTCCGCGGCATGTGGGATCTTCCCAGACTGGGGCACAAACCCGTGTCCCCTGCATCAGCAGGCAGACTCTCAACCACTGCACCACAAGGGAAGCCCACATGTTTATTTTCTATGCAAGTTTGTGTGCTCCTTTTTGAGTTTTGGTAGATAAGTGTTTTGTGACTTTGGAATACTTGGAGTTGTATATATATATATAAATATATAACTTATATATATATATATATTTTTTAACGTAGTAGTTAAAGCCATGGAGAGTGTACTAGTCTACCTAGGTTCAAATTCTGGCTTTACACTATGACTTCCCTGTGGCTTCCTCTGCTCACCTATTAAAAAGGAGGATAATAAGACTGCTGTGGTGAGTTACATACTAAGTGCTATTTAAGCATTTGCTATAATGATCATGTATACTCGAAGGCAAGGAACTTGCCCCTTGATCGTCTCTGTATTCCTAGTGCTTAAGAATTCCTAGTGCTTAAGAATTCCTAGTGCTTTCCTAGTGCATTGTCTTAGGATAGAGATAGCTCAGTATAGTTCTTCTCACTATGAAGTACGGTTACGTTGAAAGTCTTTGCTTATGTACTAATAATCTATGACATATCTGCTGAGGACAAGGAAAGGAATAGTTTTAAAACTGCAATGGATAACAAAAGATTGTATGATGTAATGCCTTTATTATGTAATTATAAAACTAACAAATGATCATGGTAGAAAATTTGAAAAACTCCTAGACAAAAGAGAGATCAACAACATTTGGAATAACTTTCAGAGTGTAGAGTTGTCCATGAATATTAGTGCTTTCATATTTTCCAGGACTTTAAGTAGACTCTGCTTCTTAAGAGTGTATTCATGATATTTTACTTTAATGATGTTTTCATCATGGGGACACACACACACAGAAATCTGTTTAAAAAGAAAAAAGAAAGGCATGTAAATCACTGATGTTTCAGATAGCCACATGAAATCAAGTGAGAAAGGTCAACAAGCTGAAGGAATGTGGAGTAGCATCTCCTTAATTGCTTACATAACTCTGATAATTACCTCTTTGTGGATAAAGTAATTAATGGGGAATCTAATTCAAGAAAAATTGTATGAACTTCAAGCCTTCTCAAAGCCAAGTATTTCTTTCCACAAAAGGTTACTTTCCACGGCCATTCTTCCTTATTACCAGACAGGGAAAGACTATTGTATGGCAAAGGATCTTCCTGAAGGAGGGTGCTTCCCACACTGATTGTCATAAATGACTTCGGAATTACTGTTGCTGTATTACCAAAATCTTAAACTAGGATATTTTTGACAAATGTGGTCCTTAGTTAATGTTTAGAGCTACAAACTGTCAGATGGCTCTGAAATAACAAGTGTCTGGCTCTTCTTCAGGGTGATCACAATATGGTAATGACCCTGAGGTATCACTAAAAAGCAGGAAGGTGTGAGTCTTCCTTTGGTTCCAGAGTGAAATGCGAGTTGGAGTTGGAGTTGGAAAAGAGGCCCACAACCAAGTGATAGAGAAGGAAATGTGAGGTCGTTAGTGAAAAACCAGGTTGAAGTTAAGGTGAAGAGGCATGAGGTAATTGTCAACTGTTACAGTATTACAAAGATCATCAAGAAGCATATCCATGAATGTGGTTTGTATTGCAATCTGCTGAAAAAGAGACAAATATCCTGGCCTGGCCTTCATGGAGATTATATTTTTTTGATTCTGATAATAGATTATTGTTGAAAAGGGCCTCCTATAAATTATAACCATGCAAAGGCAGCAAGATAATTTTTTTTTCTTTATGTATGTGTTTCTCATTCGTACTCACTTCTCTCTTAGGGGAAGAGAAACTCACACACACAAAAAATGTCAAGTCTCAGCTATTCCTTTTCAAAATAATTTTTTTCCAAATTCCAGTGGAGGCAATAGGTTAACTGTTAAGATTTGTAAGGCTCAAAAAGCTAGATTTTTACAAAGTGTAGCCAAATTTTATTCCATAAATAATAGCTTTGGAAAGAATATATGATGATGCAAAGTTGGCAAAAGCTGGTTTTTCTTCCGTGAATGACTTCACTGTGTTGGGAGAAGAGGCAGAGAAGAAATCAAAGTAATTAAACATGGGGTGAGTTTTCCTGATAGGGGACTCTAGTGCTTTAAAATAAACTAGATAATCCTAGAGATAATCTGAGGGTAGAATAGACCAATGCCTCATTTCCAATCTGGTACCCTGGAAGAAAACAGTGTATTTCCTTTGAGGTCTTGAGAGGTTTTTCTTCTGCTTTGTTTTGGTTTTGGTTCATTTTGTAATCAACCTTATTAAGGTATCATTTACATACAATAAAATGCAGACATTTTTAGTCAACGGTTCAGTGACTTTTAATTAATGTATACATTTGTTTAACAACCCCCCCCATAAAGATAGATAACAATTCTAAAACCCTAGAAAGTTTCCTCCTAGGCTTTTGCAACAGTATCCCCATCTCCCACCCCAAGGCAACCACGGATCTGTTTTTTATCTTTAAAGATGACTTTTGCCCAGTTTAGAATTTCATGTAACTTGAATAATACAGTAGGTGCCCTTTTGATCTGGCTTCACTTGCTCAGCATATGGTTTTTGAGATTCATTCATGTTGGGATGTTTTAAACCAGGACTTTAGCCTGGGTGGCTGATGTTGTCTGAAGGCACCTATAGGTACATCTGAGTCTCTGGCATTGTCACTGTCTGTTCTTGGCTCAGTATTTTCAACTTTACTAAGAAGCACAAGGTTGAAGTAAGGAAGATCATTGTCAGTATAATGGAGGTGAAGTGGGTTCTGTTATATAATATTCTCAGCATAAATTGACCTGCTTGGAATCATTGTGTTGATAATAGACAAGGATACTCTTCCTCCAAAAACCTTGATACTATAAAACTTCTAAAGGACGCTGTCCTAGGACTCTTTTAGTTTTCATTTTTTGGGAAACATTTTTGGAAAAATCAAATGCTCGCAACCTGAAAGAAGCAATTATTCACCTGAAGGCTAACTCTGCTAAATTTGAGTTGTCCGACCTTTACATGCTGATAGAACCCAAATAGCCTTGCAAAACAATGCTCTCTTATTGGATATAAGCATATAGGTTGTTTAAGATGGACGTGTATATGCAGTAAAGTGAAAAAACAAAGAATCTTTGAGTTTCCGTTGCTGGGTTTTTTTATTTTTTCATTTAAGTTTCTATAGTGTATGCTAATACTTCAGGGTAACCTCATGTTAGTTTTAGGTTCACTCTTTACATAAATGTTGAAGTACTCCATACCCACCTTTTTTCTACCTTCCTTCTTTTCTTCCATCTTTCCTTTCTCACTTCTTATAATCCATTATACTTAATCCTGCATTTGCTGAGGTGGCAATTAGTGTAGGAAAATACTGTGAAATTTTGCTGTTCAGAATGCATGTTGACCAAATTCTATATTGAGAAAAGGTCTGAATTTACCCAGAGTAACCCTTTCTCAGAGTCTTTGAATAAAGGCCATAGAAAGTGGGCTATATATAATATCCTGACAGGTATGTAGAACTCATAGCAATTGCCCTAAAGAGCTTACCTAGCATAGATGCATATGAATGCATTTAATGATTGTTTTATTGGCAGCAGTGCCAACATACACAGTCTGTTTTGTTTTATATCATTCTCATTACCTGCTGTTTACCGCTGTATACATTGCTAATGGCGTGGTTTCTATGGCTTGTGAATTTCACGGCCAAATAATATGTAATTTATTGCATACTTCAGTGTAGAAGATGGAGACTCCATAACTTCATGTGCTCTATGCCCCTTTGGAATGTATTACACTGAGATCAGGCAATGTAATAAATTTATTTGAAATGTGCATGATAGCTAAACATCAATTAGAACTGATGGGCAATATTTCTTCTTCCAGCAACATAACAGTTTTTAAAGACTAAGCCATTGAACGTGGAGTTACTGAACATGGGACTCAGTTCACTGGGATCCTTCTTAGAAAAATAAAGGACAACTTGAATTGGATTTGTGTGGCTTATTCAAGTAGTAACTAATCACCTACATCTTGGTGAACTTAATTTGTCACAATCGTTTTGTATTTTATTAACTCTCTTCCCCTTCTTCCCCCGACTCTCACGAGAACGGATCATGAGTATCTTAAAACATACTAAGTCGTCTTCCATCCCTGTTAATCTAACTACAAAAGCACACTTTCTTTTCCAATGCAACTTACTGTCTTTTAGAGTAGCTGTGGTTTTAATTCTCTACAAAATTAAAACCAGCAAAGAGAAACATTTTCAAGGAGCCACACATTGTAGAGCTTTAGAAAGAAGACTTTAGAATTAAGGGCAAATATATCAATTTATAGCTAAAGCACCTGAGGCCTAAAGTAGGAAGGTAACCATCAAGGTCAGGGAAAGGGGTGGAAGATCAGGTTTCCAGCTGAGAAAGAGTCTAGAGGGACTCAATCTGAGCAGGTCAAAAACTGAAATGAGACCACGAATGTTCTGGGAAGGCTGGCATCTGGCCTCCAGTGTGGGATTCAGACGGGGAGTGGGTCCTGGGGGAACTGAGCTTCTGCAGTAGGCAGAGAAGTCCACCTCCTCTCCGGAAAGTGCCACTGACATCAGGGAGTTGAAGGGAAAGATCAATGAATTCCAGTCCACCTGAGAAAGCAGGCCAATCTGATTAACTCTGAATTTAGGCTTATTTCAGATACTTCTTGAGAAAGAACTTGGACAAGAGCAAGTCCCACGCAGCCTCTTTTAAATCCATGCCCAGTATTTTCTGGTGGAGCTGCTTAAACCCTCCAAGTGACTCCAGTATTTTAATTTCACTCTGTATTTAATTCCGACAGTTCTATGATTATTTAATGGGCAAATAAGTAGGGTCACAAAAGAGTGTGAATGTATTTTACAGGGTGAGGATGGGCGGGGTGGAGCCGTCTGGAATAGGACACCAATAAAAAGGGATCTTGGTAAAGAAGAACGTCTATTAGAAATGGAGAGGAATTCGCAAGGAAATTAGTGGTTGACACCACGCCCTTCTCTCTGCATGTTTAGAAGCTAGTTTCTAATTCTATTTTCATAGGAGATGTCCCTGTGATGAATTGTCTTTTACCTCCACACTTTTTATCACATGGACATATTGTGAAGTTTGTGGAGAGAAAGCAAGTATTAGAATTTGTCTTGCAAGCAGCTATAAGCACTGCCTGGAACAGTCTAGGATAGAAGGAAAAGGAAAGGAAGGTGGAAACAAAGGAGAAAGACAGCTAAAGATGCTGGAGTCTCTCGCTGGGATTTGTGGTATCTCGTTTTGAAACTAAGTACAGAAAGTCAGAACTTGACTGATTGTTTCTTGATCACGGTTTGTTTTCATTTTTGCTTTTTTCTTGCTCTCTCATCAGTTATTCCAGCCAGTGCCAAGTCATTTTCAGTTTCAGTAAGCATGCCTGTCTTGTTTCCATTTGCATTATTCATGCAAACGTTGATTGAACTGATGACCCCGAGTTATCACAGAAACATTAGATTCACCAGTGTATACATTTCTTAATTTTAGAAAAAAATTACCGAGTGAAGGTTAAAATAACTCCTCTTCAATTTGTCATTTAAAAAAACTTCTCCTAACATACAATACCTCATTGCCTAACAATGCCAGATAAATGAAGAATTCCTATGTATTCATGAATGCAGGCTAGTCTGTATATTTTTTGGCAGGTATGACCGTTACCGAGGGTAACGGCCTGGTTTGCTGGCCATGTCCTGTCTCCTAGAAAGTTGTACTTTCTGTTGTCTTTCAGTTGGTCCACTGGATATCAGAGGTGAATTTATAAAACTATACTTCCCTTTACACTTACTTTGTTTTGTTTTGTTTTGTTTTACTTGAAGTATAGTTGATTGACAATGTTGTGTTTCAGGTGTACAGCCAAGTGATTCAGATATATATATTTCTTTTTCAGATCCGTTTCCTTTATAGGTTATTACAAGGTATTGAATATAGTTGCCTGTGCTATACAGCAGGACCTCGTAGTTTATCTACTTTATACATAGTATACACTTACTTTGTGTGATCCACGCTTGTCAGACCACATAATTATTTTCACTTCTGATATAATTTTTTCCAGTCCAACCTCAAATCTTTGATGAGAAGATATTTTAAAATAAGTTTAGCATGTGTGTGCTCTAAATCCAACAGTAGTTATTAGAGATATGATTTTGCACTAGGTATTCCTCTCTTTTTTGTTCTTGGCCAACCAATTGAAAATTAGTTTTTATTTTCTGGTTGGTTTGCTAGATGTTTATGACTATAATAAAAGTCTTAAATTTTGTCTCATATCTTAAAACACAATCTGAATTAGCAATGGATATTGTGCTATACATAGGGGCTGTGATATAAATATAGTTTCTAACTTCAAAAACATATAACCTAGAAGGGAACACAGACACATATGCAGCAATTATGGCAACTGCATTTATTTACTAAGTGAAATAGTACTGAGATGGATAAAGTGCTAGCAAGCCTTGAACATCCAAATCAGCTTCAAAAATAGTTGCGCAGTTCTTTAAAAATCTTTTTAACATTTTTCCAGCTACATGTAGAATATAACTTAGCATAAAAACGGTATGGGTTTGAGGATATGGGGAGGGGGAAGGTTAAGCTGTGACAAAGTGAGAGAGTGGCATGGACATATATACACTACCAAACGTAAAATAGATAGCTAGTGGGAAGCAGCCGCTTAGCACAGGGAGATCAGCTTGGTGTTTTGTGACCACCTGGATGGGTGGGATAGGGAGGGTGGGAGGGAGACAAAAGAGGGAGGGGTTATGGGGATGTATGTATATGTACAGCTGATTCACTTTGTTATATAGCAGAAACTAACACCATTGTAAAGCAATTATACTCCAATAAGGACGTTAAAAATAAATAAATAAGTAAAAGAAGACTGACTCATCCAATTAAAAAAAAAAAGAAATTCTCTTGTCCTGGATTCAAGAGAAGGGATGAAGTAAAAGGATGAGGAAGAACAAGAGGAGGAAATGTGAGCGTGGAGAGGGTAGGAGGAAGAGCAGAAGGCAAATAAGTGTATGTGCTTCCCTTGCCATCCCTGACTTTTTTTTTTTTTGCGCTTCAGGAAAACCCAAAAGCCAGAGAAGAGCACGGATGTGGTCACCACTGCATGTGAACAAAAAGGTGGAGAGAAGAGAATGGTGGTAATCTGCACAGGCAACTGGAGGATGACCTGAGTGCATCTCGCCAGGGAACAGTCCCCGTTCCATAGAATCCCTGAAGACGCCAGGCTCTTATGTTTAGATGGGGGGGCGAAGGCGTCTGTGGGGTCACCACATGCATCACTCCTGGAGGTGTTGTTCACATTGTGTTCTTTGTAAAGAGTGTCCCTGGTGAGGTTCAACATCTCCCTCTGCAGGACCCAGCCTTGCCCTCCCAACCCGCCAAGGTCAGCAGGCAACATCCCCAGTAAATCACCAGGTGTGGTGAGATATCTGGAGTGGCCCTGGTACCCCCCAGTTCAGGCGTCCTGGGGAAAGGGTGAGGAGGACAGAGGCACCGGGGCTTCTTCTCATGCAAGCAGACAGCGCACCTGGCCCAGCACTGCTGCATCCCTGTGGGCACGCGGTAGCCCTGGAATCCGGTAGGGGACACTGCAGGATCCACACCTGGCTGGGATTTGCCCAACCCCTGGGGACCCCTCAGCCTCTGTGGAGCCCCACTGAAGGGCCTGGGTCACCTCATGGCACCATTTCTCAACCTGAGGTTCTATAGATTTTTCATAGATGTGTAAAAATTGAATACAATACACACAAAATGAAGGCAATTCAAAGCAATGCTAATTTAGGATGAGTTAAAGGGCCAGGATTCCAAATTAATTATGACCTTAAAATTAGATAACAAATACATCTGGTTTTATTACACGCTGAAAAGCAGTGTCTTCTACAAACTTTTCATGTTGGGATACAGCAAAGCTATAGAATTTATGATTCTATGACCACAGCATCAGGATATTTTTAAATTAAAAAGCACAGGCAAGTTTGGCTGGGGTGTTAAAGAAAGAAAAATGATTATTAGGGGAAAAGGGAACATTGCGGTTCTCTGCCCACTTCCACTGTGCTGGTCTCATGATGGGCCGTGTTGCGTGTGGGCTGGAGGGACAGGGTCACTACTCCCACCTGTGTCATCAGACCTCCCACTCCTCACAGCGCCCAGATGGGAAGGACCCACACTTTTCACCCTGGAGCCCCAGAGCCTCCCCTTTCCTCTGCATCACTTTCACTGTTCAGGGGACCAGTCGCTTGAACGCCGCCCGGCCAAATGCCCAGGTTAAATCGCCCCTGTAGGACAGGTCTCTCTGCTACCAGAACACACTTGGCAAAGAGCAGCAAACAGGCCCCAGTGCCCTGGGGATGTGAGCCCTGGGGATGTCAGGGCCCAAAGTCACTTGCAGGGTCTGAGTAGCCCCCTGGGTCCCACACACAGACCCCAGGGAGCCCACCTCCCCACTGACTCCAGTCCCTGCCTTTGTGTGGCAGGTTCTGGTCTGACACCTGTGAAGACTGTGACCTGGAGGCCTCAGCCTGAGACTCAGAGGGGATGGAGTTTGTGCAGCGTCTGGCAGCTTAAATGAGACACGAGGCCAAGGAAGGAGGGCCGCCTCTCTGCTCCGCCTCCGCTCCTGAGTCAGCTAGTGGGTGCCGGTTACTTCCTGTCGGAGCTGTACAGATTTAGCATAAATTTTAGATACATGTCTTACTTTTAACAGTGAAAGGCTGTTACATCAAGCAAAATTGATCTCCTCCTCGGTTTTTTTTTTAAACACTTCTATGTAAAATAACACACAAGTATAGAAAAGCACCCTCTGCGAAGGGAGGGCTCAGTGAATTACAATGGGCGCTGCACTCTGGGGAGCAGTAGTTTTTCCCTCTGTAAAAGCCCAGATGCTTCAGAGAAGCTCCTCTCAGCTTCCTTACTCTGGCCCGACCTCCACAGCAGAAATCCCAAAGGGACTGGATTCTCCCAGCCCTCCAGCACCCTCCACTACTTTCTCATTGTGCTGCCACACTCATTTTGAGTTATTTGTGTGTAAATCACTGCACTTGGAATATACATGGAGTAACTGATTTCATTCTTATAACCGAATAAGTTAGCACTTATTCTTCTCCCCTTCTACAGGGGGCAGCCAGGGTGCTGGGGACGTCCTGTATATTGAACTGGGTGTTGGTAACAGATGCGTTTATATTTACAAGAAACCATAAAGCTCTATGCTTAAGATCTGTGCCCTGTACAATACACCAAGTAAACTTCAATTAGAAAGAGATGCCAAAAAATTTCCCCACCAAACAAACTTCAGGGCCCGGTGGCTTCCTCTGTTTCTACCAAACATTTAAGACAGAAAGGATGCCCGTCTCCTACACACTCTTCCAGAGAACAGATGCAGAGGGAACACACCCACACTGCTTTCATCGGACCAGGAGAATACTGATGTCGTACCAGCAGCAGATATTACAGGACAGGAGAAATTACAGGCTAAACACTTCTGAATGTCGATGTCAAAATCCAAAAGCAAATATTAACAGTCTAAATCTAGAGGTTTCAGAAAGGAAGGAAACTGGGATTTCATGGCGGTATTTCCAGTGGTTGATGTGGACAGGATCACTGGGTGTTTGGGCGCTGCCTGGGAACGTGGAGAGAAGGGACAATGCCGTCGGGTTAGTGGAATGAACATCTGGTGACAGAGATTAGGAGGGCCTGGGTCATCCTCAGAGACAGTCCTGGGATGGGGTCTCTAGGCTGTGGCTATGGAGGGGTCCCTCTAGAAGGGCATGGGCCTCTCTCCTGTGCCACTGCAAGGTCTAGGGATGGATGAGGAGTTTGTAGGGGCTGGATTTTGATGAGGAAGGATGAGCAGGGAAGGTGCGCCCTCAGAGCCAGTGCAGCCACGGCCCCTCCCCAGCCAGGCCGTAGCCCAGGCTACTCAGACAGTTGCTCACATCAATAGTCAGGCGACAGTGGGGCACGCCAGCTTCACCCATTAAACCACCAAGCACAGCCCAGCAGGCCACTGTCCTAATTAATCAGCACTAACTGTGCATCCAGGGCTGGTTGTTGAAGACCAAGCTAATTTGTTAGAGACGTGCCATGTGGGCAACTGGCTTGGAGAGACCAGGGCTCTGAGCCACGTGGAGACAAGCCGACCACTGGTCAGACCACCAGGAGGCTCACCCAGTGTGTGAAGACGCTGAGGGAGGAGGGACGTAGATGGGACCCCCTGATCCTTCAAGGGACCTTCTTTCAGGGATATTTAAGAGCTGTAGGGTCAGGGATCAACATGTAAGGGAGGCAGCGGGTCAGGCATGGGCCCTCCTGTTGGCTCAGACCACTCCTGTCCTTGGAGCAACCATGGGGCAGGCAGGAGGATTGGGGGGATGGAGGGAGGGGAGCCCTGGGCTCAGGAGTCCAGGGCACCATCTAGAGGATTCAGGGGTTCAGGGATTTCTGTCCCAGGGAACCAACTACATTCCTGTCCCACATCCATCTGTCATCAGCTTTGCGACTCCGGGAACGTCACTTAAAATCTCAACATTTTAGTGCCATGTACCATAAAATATGGTTCACAGCACCTGCCATGAGTTCCCCACGGGGCTGATGTGGGGATCACAGGAGATGATGACAGATATTCTTCACAAGCTCTAAAGCATCACACCCATAACCTTCCCCACTCCCCTGCCCTGTGGCATCCAGGTCCCCTCTCTGGAGGCAGCACTACCACATTTCTTGCTTATTCTTCCAGACATTTAATATTTGAACACTTAGGTAGCGCTTAGGAAGTAACCATCATTTTTCATCAGGGTCTACCTGATTTGCTGTATTAAGCTTCATCATGTAATACTAATAAGTGGACCCTATTAACATTTCCACTATCACAGAACAAGGAACTGAGGACAGAGGGTCTGCATAACCTTCCCAGGTTCATGTGGCTTCTGGTATGATTTGAATCCAGACCATCAGGCACCAGCCCCCACTCTGTCGGTCACTGTGCTGTGCTCCCTTTCTATATTATCTCACTAAATAAAGTCATGTCCCGTGCAGTCAGCCTGCTGGCTATTTTAAGTGCACACCACATTGCAACACCCTCTTCTCAGCCCAACTTCGATTCACTTGACTCCCCTAGACTCCCCTAGGAGGCTGGTGAACAAAGAGAACAGACGTGTGACCTGGGAATGAATTGACACCTCTGCATGGTCTTCTCCCAGCAACATATCAATAGTTCTCTCAGTTTTTGTTGTGTTTTCCAGGATCATGACTCGGGTACCAAGAAGAAAGGAAGATTATAAAGGAATCAAGCACAGGATGCACAAGAATATCATCTGTGATCAAGATAATCTGCTGGCCATCCGCAGCGGTGGTTCAGGCACATCAGAATCAGCATCTGGCCAAACAACAGGGTAGGGACCCAAATAGCACCCCCACTAACCACTCCATTAAAGGTACTGTGGAAATAATACCAGCAAGTAGATTCAGGAGCAATGGCTGTAGTTTGTACAGCAGAGCCTGGATCTGGCGGAGGGAGGATTGGGCAGGGAAGGTGCCCACTCAGAGCCCGTGCAGCCACTGCCCACTCTTAGCCAGGCCTTAGTCCAAGCTGCTCAGACGATTGGTCAGTTTCTAGTCAGTGAGACCCTGGGGGCCTGTAACCTTCATCTGTTAAGCCACCAAAACACCAGCCCAGTAGACCCTGTTCCCAGCTAATGAATATTAACTGCTCATCATCCGGGTTTGATCAGTTGAAGATGATGCTAATTCCCTGTGCAACTGTCATGTGGGCAGTTGGTTTGGAATGTCCTGGGTTTTGAGTCAGTTAGGGAGTCAAGTAGACTACTGGTCATTCAGGGTGGTCACCTGACCACCAGGAAGTCTCACTGCAAATCAGCTGCTAGAATCAAGTGCTGAGGGGGAAGGGAGGGGAGATGCACACATATTTGGATACCCCGGTCCATCAGGGGGTCTGCGTTTGGGGGAAAGACATTGTATTTGGGGTCAGGGATTGAAACGTAGAGCCAGGAAGTGGGTCCAGATTTGAGCCATTCTCTTGGGCCAGGCACCTCCTCCGAGTACCAGCTGTCTCCCTGCAGCATCCTTGGGGCAGGAGGATGTGGGAAAGGGAGTGAGGAGAGCTCTTGGTTTGTGTATCCAGGGCATGATCTCATGTCCATGTGTCCAGGAATCTCTATCCCTCCCCTGCCTCAGACCCATCACTCATCAGTGTTGTGATTCTGGGCAAGTTACTCAATCTGTCTAAATTTCAGTGCCCTGAACCATAAAATATGGGTCGCAGCCCCTACTCTGCCCACCCCACAGTGCATCACAAGAAATAATATTCTTTCCATGAGCTCTAAAACTTCTTACTCATGTCATCAATGTGAAAAAGTAGGCTCTATCCTCCTGTTTGTAGCCTCCTAGGTGCCCTTTCTGGAGACAACCTACTTATTCTTCCAGGCATTTAATACTTGAACATTTATGTAGGTAGCACTTATGAAGTACCCATCATTTTTCTTCAGGCTTTATATTTACTAATTTTTAGCCTCAGAACATAATACGAATAAGCAGATCCTACTATTATTTCCATATCACTGGCCAGGGAGCTGAGAAAGAGAAGGGCTAAGTAACTAACCTTCCCAGGTACACATGGCGTTCAAATAGTCTATCTATCTATCTATCTATCTATATCTATATGTCACATTTTCTTTATCCATTCACCTGTTGGACACTTAGTTGTTTCCTAGTCTTGCTTTGCCTTATTTATTTTATTTTTTTACACACACTGCATGACATGCGGGCCTTAATTCCCTGACCAGGGATCAAACCCATGCCCCCTGCAGTGGAAGTGTGGAGTCTTAACCACTGGACCACCAGGGAAGTCCCCCGCTTTGCCTATTTTAGAATCAGATTATTTGTTTTGGTTTGTTTGTTTGTTTTTTGCTATGGAGTTGTTTGAATTCCTTATAGATTTTGGATATTAACCTCTTATCATACATGTGGTTTGCAAATATTTTTTCCCATTCCTAGGTTGCCTTTTCATTTTGTTGATTGTTTCTTTTGCTCTGCAGGAGCTTTTTAGTTTGATGTAGTCCCATTGGTTGCTTTTTGTTTTTGTTGCTTGTGGTTTTGTTGTCATACCCCAAAAATCATCACCAAGACCAATGTTAAGGAGCTTTCTCTTTATGTTCTCTTCTAGGAGTTTTACAGTTTCAGGTCTTACATTTAAGTCTTTAATCCATTTCAAGTTAATTTTTACAAATGATGTAAGATAGGGGTCCACTTTCTTTGTTTTGCATGTGGGTATCCAGTTTTCCCAACACCATTTACTGAAGAGACTATCTTTTCCCTGTTGAGTATTCTTGGATCCCTGTCAATTAGTTGCCTGTATGTGTGTGGATTTATTTCTCGGCTCTTGATTCTGTTGCATTGGTGTATGTGTCTGTTTTCATGCCAGTACCATACTATTTTGATTACTCTAGCTTTGTAGTATAATTTGAAATCAGGAAAAGTGTTGCCTCCAGCTTTGTTCTTCTTTCTCAGGATTGCTGTGGCTTTTGAAGTCTATTGCAGTTCCATACGAATTTTAGGATTGTTTTTCCTATTTATGTAAAAAATGTCATTGGAATTTTGATAGGGATTGCACTGGATCTGTAGATTGCTTTAGGTTGTATGGACATATACTCTCTGAGTGAGATGTGCATGTAAATGATTTGCCTAAGACTTATTAAAGCAAAACAAAAAAAGTCAAAGAAACTGCTACATTAGAAAATACTAAACATGTAGAGTATGGGCGGCTGGTGTGTGCTCGGGATGACCCAGCCCCCTCCAGGCCAGAGAGGTGGGTGGGAAGCAGCAATTACAACAGACAAGGATGACCCTCCCTGTTTACCCCTCCCTCTGGGCCCATTTTATTCCGGGCTACATCGTTTAAACTCAAAACACACTTTTAATATAGGGCCCTTGTAGCCATCTTGTTGTGCTACTCTTCACAACCCATGAGCGGGGTCACAGGAAACTGTAAACAGGTCTGGCTTTCCATGTTACCACTCATACAAGCCAGTGCTTTTCCACACTTGATCTACAGATCACAGACACGTGAGGATTATGCAAAAGAACAAGAACAAAGCTTTATTATAAGTTTCACATCGAAACAGGGTCCACACGAGGCCCAGCCTGGGAGGAGGTGGACACTGATGGCCTCGCCACAAAATTATTGGCTCAGGCCAACTTCCTCCTCTTAAACCCCAAGGTAATGAATCGCGACCTGGAGGAGAATGACTTGGTCGATGGCGCAGTGGTTTTTTGTCCAGCCAAGTGCTGGGCAGGTGATGAGGGGGCCCTAAGAGCAAGGCTGCACCTTGCTGTGCCCACTGCGGAGCTGAGGCTGATAGGAGTAGAGGCCGGAACCGACACACCCCTAAAGTCAGCCTTGGCTGGGCATGGGCTGCGCCCTCTGCTGGAAGTAGGGGGGCCCTGCCTGGGTGTGCCCACGGGGATGTGACTTAAGATGGGGGCAGTGGGGCCTCCAAACCCAGGCTTCTTCTTAGGGCTGGGTCCCGTGGTCACCATGGGGTGGTTCTGGTGAGGAGGGCCCCAGGAGTTCAGGCCCACGCTGCCCCCATTGCTGTGTGTGGTGCTCGGGGTTCCCCTCGTTCCTTCTGTAATGCTCAGGGCTGCAAACATGCAGCTCAGATCTAGGAGAGAAGCTGTGCTCCCAAAACCGAGCTGTGTGCTGGCATGGGTGTCCACGGTGGAATTTGTGGATGATGAACCCCCAAAAGATGCTTGTGCGGGGCCGCCCGAAGCTGGGGGGCCTGTAGCAGAGGCAAAGGCTGGAGCTTTCCGTTTCCTATGCTCGGAGAGCTGCCACAGGCGGTGGTTCCTCACTGCTGCCAATCAGGGCCCCCAGGGATGTGACTTAAGATGGGGGCAGTAGTGCCTCCAAACCCAGGCTTTTTCTTAGTGCTGGGTCCCGTGGTCACCATGGGGTGGCTCTGGTGAGGAGGACCCCAGGAGTTCAGGTTCCGACTGTCCCCACTGCTGTGTGTGGTGCTCGGGGGCCCCCTCGTTCTTGCTGTAACGCTGAGAGCTGCAAACATGCAGCTCATATCAAGGGCAGCCGCTCTGCTCCCAAAATCCAGCTGTGTGCTGGCATGGGTGCCCACAGTGGAATTTCTGGATGATGAACCCCCAGAAGATGCTTGTGTGGGGCCGCCCGAAGCTGGGGGGCCTGGAGCAGAGGCAAAGTCTGGAGCTTTCTGTTTCCTATGCTGGGGAGAGCTGCCACAGGCGGTGGTTCCTCGCTGCTGCCAATCAGGGCCCCCAGGGATGTGACTTAAGATGGGGGCAGTAGTGCCTCCAAACCCAGGCTTCTTCTTAGTGCTGGGTCCCGTGGTCACCATGGGGTGGCTCTGGTGAGGAGGGCCCCAGGAGTTCATGCTCACGCTCCCTCCATTGCTGTGTGTGTTGCTCACGGGCCCCCTCGTTCTTGCTGTAACGCTGAGAGCTACAAACATGCAGGTCAGATCTAGGACAGCAGCTGTGCTCCCAAAACCCAGCTGTGTGCTGGCATGGGTGCCCAGGGTGGAATTTGTGGATGATGATCCCCCAGAAGATGCTTGTGCGGGGCCGACCGATGCTGGGGGGCTTGGAGCAGAGGCAAAGTCTGGAGATTTCCGTTTCCTATGCTGGGGAGAGCTGCCACAGGCGGTGGTTCCTTGCTGCTGCCAATCAGGGCCCCCAGGGATGTGACTTAAGATGGGGGCAGTAGTGCCTCTAAACCCAGGCTTCTTCTTGGTGCTCGTCCCCGTGGTCACCATGGGGTGGCTCTGGTGAGGAGGGCCCCAGGAGTTCAGGCCCACGCTGCCCCCACTGCTGTGTGTGGTGCTCGCGGGTCCCCTCGTTCTTGCTGTAACGCTGAGAGCTGCAAACATGCAGGTCAGATCTAGGGCAGCCGCTCTGCTCCCAAAACCCAGCTGTGTGCTGGCATGGGTGCCCAGGGTGGAATTTGTGGATGATGAACCCCCAGAAGATGCTTGTGTGGGGCCGCCCGTAGCTGGGGGGCCTGGAGTAGAGGCAAAGGCTGGAGCTTTCCGTTTCCTATGCTGGGTAGAGCTGCCACAGGCGGTGGTTCCTCGCTGCTGCCAGTCAGGGCCCCCACGGATGTGACTTAAGATGGGGGCAGTAGTGCCTCCAAACCGAGGCTTTTTGTTAGTGCTGGGTCCCGTGGTCACCATGGGGTGGCTCTGGTGAGGAGGGCCCCAGGATTTCAGGCCCACGCTGCCCCCATGGCTGTGTATGGTGCTCAGGGGTCCCCTCGTTCCTTCTCTAATGCTGAGGGCTGCAAACATGCGGCTCAGATTTAGGACAGCAACTGTGCTCCCAAAACGGAGCTGTGTGCCAGCATGGGTGCCCACGGTGGAATTTGTGGATGATGAATCCCCAGAAGATGGTTGTGCGGGGCCGCCCGAAGCTGGGGGCCCTGGAGCAGAGGCAAAGGCTGGAGCTTTCCGTTTCCTATGCTGGGGAGAGCTGCCACAGGCGGTGGTTCCTCGCTGCTGCCAATCAGGGCCCCCAGGGATGTGACTTAAGATGGGGGCAGTAGTGCCTCCAAACCCAGGCTTTTTCTTAGTGCTGGGTCCCGTGGTCACCATGGGGTGGCTCTGGTGAGGAGGGCCCCAGGAGTTCAGGCTCCCACTGTCCCCACTGCTGTGTGTGGTGCTCGGGGGCCCCCTCGTTCTTGCTGTAACGCTGAGAGCTGCAAACATGCAGCTCAGATCTAGGGCAGCTGCTCTGCTCCCAAAACCCAGCTGTGTGCTGGCATGGGTGCCCACAGTGGAATTTGTGGATGATGAATCCCCAGAAGATGCTTGTGCGGAGCCCCCGGAAGCTGGGGGGCCTGGAGCAGAGGCAAAGTCTGGAGCTTTCCGTTTCCTATGCTGGGGAGAGCTGCCACAGGCGGTGGTTCCTCGCTGCTACCAGTCAGGCCCCCCAGGAAGGTGACTTAAGATGGGGGCAGTAGTCCCTCTAAACCCAGGCTTCTTCTTGGTGCTCGTTCCCGTGGTCACCATGGGTTGGCTCTGGTGAGGAGGGCCGCAGGAGTTCAGGCCAACGCTGCCTCCATTGCTGTGTGTGTTGCTCAGGGGCCCCCTCGTTCTTTCTGTAACTCTGAGAGCTACAAACATGCAGCTGAGATCTAGGGCAGCCGCTCTGCTTCCAAAACCCAGCTGTGTGCTGGCATGGGTGCCTACGGTGGAATTTGGGGATGATGAACCCCCAGAAGATGCTTGTGCGGGGCCGCCCGAAGCTGGGGGGCCTGGAGCAGAGGCAAAGGCTGGAGCTTTCCGTTTCCTATGCTGGGGAGAGCTGCCACAGGCGGTGGTTCCTCGCTGCTGCCAATCAGGGCCCCCAGGGATGGGACTTAAGATGGGGGCAGTAGTGCCTCCAAACCCAGGCTTCTTCTTAGTGCTGGGTCCCGTGGTCACCATGGGGTGGCTCTGGTGAGGAGAGCCCCAGGAGTTCAGGACCACGCTGCCCCCATTGCTGTGTGTGGTGCTCGGGCGTCCCCTCGTTCCTTCTGTAATGCTGAGGGTTGCAAACATGCAGGTCAGATCTAGGACAGCAGCTGTGCTCCCAAAACCCAGCTGTGTGCTGGCATGGGTGCCTACGGTGGAATTTGTGGACGATGAACCCCCAGAAGATGCTTGTGCGGGGCCGCCCGAAGCTGGGGGGCCTGGAGCAGAGGCAAATTCTGGAGCTTTCCGTTTCCTATGCTGGGGAGAGCTGCCACAGGCGGTGGTTCCTCGCTGCTGCCAATCAGGGCCCCCAGGGATGTGACTTAAGATGGGGGCAGTAGTGCCTCCAAACCCAGGCTTCTTTTAGTGTTGGGTCCCGTGGTCACCATGGGGTGGCTCTGGTGAGGAGGGCCCCAGGAGTTCAGGCCCATGCTGCCCCCATTGCTGTGTGTGGTGCTCGGGGTCCCCCTCTTTCTTGCTGTAACGCTGAGAGCTGCAAACATGCAGCTCAGATCTAGGGCAGCTGCTCTGCTCCCAAAACCCAGCTGTGTGCTGGCATGGGTGGCCAGGGTGGAATTTGTGGATGATGAACCCCCAGAAGATGCTTGTGCGGGGCCGCCCGAAGCTGGGGGGCCTGGAGCAGAGGCAAAGTCTGGAGCCTTCCGTTTCCTATGCTGGGGAGAGCTGCCACAGGCGGTGGTTCCTCGCTGCTGCCAATCAGGGCCCCCAGGGATGTGACTTAAGGTGGGGGCAGTAGTGCCTCCAAACGCAGGCTGTTTCTTAGTGCTGGGTCCCGTGGTCACCATGGGGTGGCTCTGGTGAGGAGGGCCCCAGGAGTTCAGGCCCACGCTGCCCCCACTGCTGTGTGTGGTGCTCGCGAGTCCCCTCGTTCTTGCTGTAACGCTGAGAGCTACAAACATGCAGCTCAGATCTAGGGCAGCTGCTCTGCTCCCAAAACCCAGCTGTGTGCTGGCATGGGTGCCCACAGTGGAATTTGTGGATGATGAACCCCCGGAAGATGCTTGTGCGGGGCCACCCGAAGCTGGGGGGCCTGGAGCAGAGGCAAAATCTGGAGCTTTCCGTTTCCTATGCTGGGGAGAGCTGCTACAGGCGGTGGTTCCTCGCTGCTGCCAATCAGGGCCCCCAGAGATGGGCTGGGTAGTGGCTCCAGGCTGAAGAGGAAGTCTCAGAGTTTAGGTGCAGAACCTGAGTGCAGGCAAGCTGGTGGTGACTGTGACTGAGGATGTGCTGTCACTGGGGGGCGTCTGCCGGGCCTGGGTCGAGGAGAAGAGGCTCGCACTGGAGCCAGGCTAGGACCCCAAGAGGAGAGGATGGGAGGGTGGAGTGGCGTCCATGGGGTTGACCTCAGGGTCAGAAGCGGCCTGGGGTGGCAGGCCCGCAGATGTGCCGGGTGAGGGTCTGGAACTGATAGTACACGTAAGGGTCAGGCTTGGGGGAGGGCAGTAGGGCTGGTGACGGGAGGGAGGTTCTGTGGGGTGAAGACAGGAGAGTCCACACACATGGGTGTGCGTGACTCCATTTCGCAGGTGCTGGGAGCTGCAGGGAAGGCAGGTCTGGCATCCATGGCAGCTGTGACTGATGCCTTGGGCTGTAAAGGGCCTCGTCCTGCCCCATTCATAGGAGGCCCCGAGATGAACTTCAACTTGAAGCAGGGAAGGGAAGCCGCAGCAGCGGCAGGAGCGGGCCAGTCAGGAGCCAGGCTTCTGATCGCACCGGCCATGCCTGGCACGGGGGAGGTAGTAGGGGCGGAGGGGTCTGGGGGCCTAGCAGACAGGCCAGCCTTGCCTGATACTGCGGAGGAAGTGAGGGTCAGCAATGTAAGAGGGGCTGAGGGCCGTGAGTGTGAAGAGGTGCCTGGAAGAGGCTGCGGCAGGGAGAAGAGGCGGCCCGGTGAGCTGTGCTGTCTCTCAGACAAAGGATGCACAGAGGAGGCCCCTCTAGCAGACGCCCGGATGTCCACTGGGGCTGGGGAGTCCTGCTTCCTACCGCATCTCTCCAGCTGTGGATCCCTGCTGGGGTCTGCAGGGACAGCTGGCAGAGAAGCAGCCTCTGCGGCAGGCAGGCGGAAAGGACAGGAAAGCTGCGTGGCGCCCAGGCCCCCGATGGCATAGGTCTCACCCCGCAGCGCACTGCTGATGCGCCGGAAGGCTGCTTGCTTCTCTGAGTCTAGGTCTTCGGCGGTGACCCGGAAACCCGGCTCAGGGGCTGGGGTCAGCCTCAGAGGCTCCCCTCGCCTGTGCGGCAGCAGAGGAATCCTGCGTTTTCGGGGCCTGGGACTGTCAGATGTGCGGGAGCCCTTCCTCCAGGGCCCTTTCTGCCCTCTTGCTGCCTCTGCATTTTTGTCAGGCTGGCTTTTCCTCCGGTAAACCACGGGAGCTGCAGAGGGCGATGGAGGGCCCTCCTCGCCCCCTGTCTTTGCAGACTTCTGGGGCAGCCCTTGCGGTATGGCGGGACCCCTCCTTCTTTCCACTGGCAGGAAACCTCGGGTGGAGCTATATGAGCTCGTGATGGCGTTTCTTTGGGGGCAGGAGCTCATACAAGAGGTCTGCTGTTTCCTGGCGGATCTGTCCTCTGCCCACTTGGCGTGGAGGTCTCTCTGCAGAGGTCCAGGCCTGGGCACGAAGAAAGAGCCCCCCAGGGGCCTAAATGCAGATCGTGCGTCCCCGGTGTCATTGGGGCCGCTTCTCTGGTCATCGTTCCTCCCTGTGACTGTGGGGACTTCCTCCTGCTTGGCCATCCCTTGCCCGCTCTCTCCCAGGGCCCTCAACACTGTCTTCTCGGTGCTGTAGTTCGGGACACAGCTGGGTGTCGTGGCCGGCACTGGCTGCCCCTGCGCCACACTGACAGTGACTGTGTCCACTGCGGACACTGAGCTGCGGGACGTCGTGGAGGTGCGAGCACCCATCACTGCCTTCTTCCGATGGCCTCGCCTGAAGATGGAAATAAGGACCCCCAGAAAGGAGATCAGGGTCTGCGGGATGGTAGAATGGGGTCTCAGAGACTCTGTGGCAAAGCGCAGATGCAGAGTCACTGGACAATTGTGGGCTGGTCTGCGAGTGGATAGCCGGCCATAGACAGCTGGGTGACCCGGGCCGGCCACGGGAAGTCGGTGGGCGCGGGGAGCGGGCTGGGGGCAGCCGAACCCTCCTGGCAGGTGCTGGTCCCCCAGTGCCCGGGGCGGGGGTGAGGGGCAGGGCCTACCTAAGTAACTGCCCCTAGAGAACTTGGGTGAGGTTGGTCCGTGGATAGAGAGCTGGGCTCCGAGCACTCTCCTTCAGCTGCCAACTCGGCCAAAAGCGGAGTGCGCTCTCTTTGGCCTGTTGCTGGGATGCAGCTCTGGAACCTGTGAGCGAACAATGGGCGTGCGTTGGCGGGGCGCAAAAGTTTAGGGAGGGGTGGCGCATGCGCAGAGTACACGTCAGGCCCTGGGGCGCACAGGTGAGGATGCGCGCCCCTGGACCATCTAGCGCTTCTGAATCTCCCCGGGCGCCTGAGGGCTGGAGGTGTTTGCCTTGAGGGTGATGAGCTTCTTGGCCGGGCAGCTGCCCCTTCTCCCCCGGCCGGCTCTAACTGTACAGGATGGGTCCCCGGCCACCAGAGCAGGAAAGCTGGAAAGCAGGGTACCTGGTTCAGCAGCCACCGTCCGAGGTGGCAGTTTTGGCATCAGCGCCTGTGCGTCCACCTGCCCTCCCACCTGGTAACATTGGAGGAGAGAGCCGCTAAGAACAGAAGTGCAAAAAAAAGAAAAAAAACCCAGAAGTGCCCAAGCCAACCAGATCCTGCTGGGGTGACAACTGAAGGGGCAGGCAGGGCGGGCTGGGAGGGACATATATACCAGGTCCAAACCCAGAAAGATCTGAAATGCACGAGTCAGAATAAAAGTCCAGAATCATCCTTGGGCTTTGGGCTGAGCTGGAAGTATAGCCAAACTCTTCAAGGTCTCCAGCTCCACCTGCACTTTCTGCCTGGCTGGGACATTGCCCCAGAGTGGGGTTAAGTTGAAGGAGTCGAAGGAGGCATACATTTCCATCCTCTGGATCACTGCTCACCAAAAAATACATAATGCCAGGCACATATGTAATTTTGAATTTTCTAATGAACACACCAGGAAAATAAAAATGGTGGAGTCAATGTAAATAATAGATTTTTAATTCAGTATCTGCAAAGTGTTCGAATGTTTACATGTGGCACGAGAACTGTGGTCATATTACGAGGGCTTGAGAGCCGCATGGAGCAAGATAGAGGACAAACAGCATGCACTTGAAACTCTAAGAAGTGAACGCTAACAGGCAGATGGGGCCTGGAAGTCCAAAGTTTGAATAACAGCCCGTAACAGGGTGATTATGGTGGGTTTTTTTCCTGCCTCTGTCTCCCAGCTTACGCAAGGCATGCAAAGTCCAGCATCAGCTGAAAGTTAAAACCATGGGATCAACCTTTTATTTCTAGCCAGACAAGTGAGAAAGTGGGGGGCTTGGATGTTGAGTGAGGGGGTCACCCCCATTGGTCTTTTTCTCCCTAGCTACCACATCTCCCCTGCAACCTCAGTGATGGCAGAGGCCTTCACTGAGAAATGGCCTGTGTCTCTGGACAAAGGAACAGGTTAAGAGGCTCCTATTGTCTGAAGAGTGTGGGGGCATGCCCGTTATTTTCCTTTCTTTTCTCTTGCTATTTCACCTGAAAGGTCTACCTGGTCATAGGGAACTGCATGACAGCATGGCGGCTTAAACACTTTAAGGAACATGTAGGAGGGGCCCCTGAAGCCTGAGAATGTGGGTAGAATTCCAAAGAGGAGAGAGCTATAGGAGGAGACTATTTAGGTCTGTGTATGAGCCCACATAAGGCCTGGGATCCCCCTGAGCCTCATGCACAGACAGAGCCAACGAGGCAGAATAGAGGCTTGCAGAAGTGAACTACAGTATAAACTGCCACTCAATTCCGAGATTAACCCCTGAGTGGTACGTGCACCATGTGGACACAAACAGCACAGCAGTGTCGTGAAAACTGCACCAAGACTGGAACAACTCAGAAGACAAGGCACAATACCTGTTTGACCATAGGTTCATGAATTGCTTAATAAAAACCACAGAAAAAGAAAAAGTATCAATCTCCTGAGGATTTTAATAGGAACCAGAGTCTCGAAACATAATAAGCAAACTTTCCAGGATACCACCCAAAATCACACAACGGAGCATACAAAGAAGTAGGAAAATGTGACAAATTCTCAAGAGAAAAATGCGATCAACAGACCCAGCCCTGAAATAACCCACATGGAGGAATTAGCAGACAAAGCATCCATTACAACCATGCTCAATGAGTTAAAGGTAAATCCTCTTGAAATTAATGGAAAGGAGTTCTTCACTGAGAAGTACAAACTATGAAAAAGAAGCAAATGGAAAGTTTAGAACTTAACATGCAATATCCAAAAGCAAACATTCACTGGATGGGCTGAATAACAGAACAGAGAAAACAGAGGAAAGATTCAGAAAACTTATGGATCAATAGAAATGGCACAATCTGAAAAACAAAGAGGATACATGACTGAACAAAAATTAAGTCTCAGAGACATGTGAAACAATATTGCAAGTTCTACCTTTTGTGCCGTTGGAGGGTCTGAAGGAAAGGTGCAGAAGAAAATATATGAGGAAAAGAATAGTTGAAAACGTCACTGATTTCGAGACACAGACCTAAGCTCAGAAAGCCTCACCCTGACACACAATCTGATAAAAAAGCCAAGGTGAAGAATAATCTTGAAAGCAGTCAAGGAAACCGACCTGTTATACATCACAGAATGTCAACTTGAAGGACTGTGGTTTCTCATCAGAAAACAGAGACCAGAAAAGAATGGAATAACATCTTTAAAGTATTAAAGGAAAAGACCAAACCAGGATATGATATCCTTAAAGCAAGGATATCCTTAAAGACTGAAAGCCAAACAAAAGCCAAAATGAAGTCTGATGGAGATGAGAGAAAACTAAGAGAATTCATCACCAGACAATTTGCTATAAAAATATTACATGAAAGGAACTTCTTCAGGCTGAAGTGAAATGACACAAGAAAGAAGTAAGCTTGCAACTTCAGGAACAAAGGAAGGGCAACAAAAATGGCAAGTATCTGGAAAAATTATCCTCTTACATTATTTTATATATGTATGACTTTTTTTTTTTTTGGCCACGCCTGCGTGGCCTACGGGATCTTAGTTCCCCTACCAGGGACTGAAGCCGGGGCCCCAGCAGTGAAAGTGCTGAGTCCTAACCACTGGACCGCCAGGGAGTTCCCTGTATATGTATGAAAAAAGGATACCACAGTCTCAGAGGGTGGCGTTGAAGTCATATAAAGGTGACACATATGACAGCTATAACAAAGAGTGGAAGGTAAAAGAATCTATATGGATGTAAGCCTTCTGAATTTTATTTAATTGGTAAAATATTAACTCTAGACTGTGAAACAATACGTATACATAGTGTTATTCCAAGAACAATTAAAAAATGACAAACTCAAGAAAATTGGATAACCTCAATAGTCCTATATTTAGGAATTGTGGACAAGATAGCTAAAACATTCACATATGTGTTTTGTGAAAAGTTTTTCTCTTGGTTAACTGCCTAGGAGTGGGTTTTTGGGTCATATGGTAAGTATGGCCCTCTCAGCCAGCCCTGGCCACCACTTCAGGTGTCACCCCAGCAGGATCTGGATGGTGTGGGCACTTCCGTTCTTAGCGGCTCTCCCCTCCAGTGGCGCCAGGGGAAGGCAGAGGCTCTGCTGCCAAAGCTGCCGCCTCTTGTGGGAGCTGCACAGCCAGCAACCTTGCTCCACGTTGCTGGGCGGGTATCCCGTCCAGTACAGTTAGTTACCCCGACAGCACTGGGGCGCGGCCAGGGGAGAAGGGCCAGCTGTCCTGCCAAGAAGCTCATCACCCTCAAGGCAAACACCTCCAGCCCTCAGACCCCCGGGAGATTCAGAAGCGCTAGACGGTCCAGGGGCGCGCATCCTCACCTGTGCGCCCCAGGGCCTGACGTGTACTCTGCGCATGCGCCACCCCTCCCTAAACTTTTGCGCCCCGCCAACGCACGCCCATTGTTCGCTCACAGGTTCCAGAGCTGCATCCCAGCAACAGGCCAAAGAGAGCGCACTCCGCTTTTGGCCGAGTTGGCAGCTGAAGGAGAGTGCTCAGAGCCCAGCTCTCTATCCACGGACCGACCTCACCTAAGTTCTCTAGGAGCAGTTACTTAGGTAGGCCCTGCCCCTCACCCCCGCCCCGGGCACTGGGGGACCAGCACCTGCCAGGAGGGCTCGGCTGCCCCCAGCCCACTCCCCGCGCCCACCGACTTCCCGTGGCCGGCCCGGGTCACCCAGCTCTCTATGGCCGGCTATCCACTCGCAGGCCAGCCCACAAGTGTCCAGTGACTCTGCATCTGCGCTTTGCCACAGAGTCTCTGAGACCCCATTCTACCATCCCGCAGACGCTGCACTCCTTATGGGGATCCTTATCTCCATCTTCAGGCGAGGCCATCGGAAGAAGGCAGTGATGGGTGCTCGCACCTCCACGACGTCCCGCAGCTCAGTGTCCGCAGTGGACACAGTCACTGTCAGTGTGGCGCAGGGGCAGCCAGTGCCGGCCACGACACCCAGCTGTGTCCCGAACTACAGCACCGAGAAGACGGTGTTGAGGGCCCTGGGAGAGAGCAGGCAAGGGATGGCCAAGCAGGAGGAAGTCCCCACAGTCACAGGGAGGAACGATGACCAGAGAAGCGGCCCCAATGACACCGGGGACGCACGATCTGCATTTAGGCCCCTGGGGGGCTCTTTCTTCGTGCCCAGGCCTGGACCTCTGCAGAGAGACCTCCACGCCAAGTGGGCAGAGGACAGATCCGCCAGGAAACAGCAGACCTCTTGTATGAGCTCCTGCCCCCAAAGAAACGCCATCACGAGCTCATATAGCTCCACCCGAGGTTTCCTGCCAGTGGAAAGAAGGAGGGGTCCCGCCATACCGCAAGGGCTGCCCCAGAAGTCTGCAAAGACAGGGGGCGAGGAGGGCCCTCCATCGCCCTCTGCAGCTCCCGTGGTTTACCGGAGGAAAAGCCAGCCTGACAAAAATGCAGAGACAGCAAGAGGGCAGAAAGGGCCCTGGAGGAAGGGCTCCCGCACATCTGACAGTCCCAGGCCCCGAAAACGCAGGATTCCTCTGCTGCCGCACAGGCGAGGGGAGCCTCTGAGGCTGCCCCCAGCCCCTGAGCCGGGTTTCCGGGTCACCGCCGAAGACCTAGACTCAGAGAAGCAAGCAGCCTTCCGGCGCATCAACAGTGCGCTGCGGGGTGAGACCTATGCCATCGGGGACCTGGGCAGCTCTCCCCAGCATAGGAAACCCATGTGTGTGGACTCTCCTGTCTTCACCCCACAGAACCTACCTCCCGTCACCAGCCCTACTGCCCCCTCCCCAAGCCTGCCCGTTACGTGTACTGTCAGTTCCAGACCCTCACCCAGCACATCTGCGGGCCTGCCACCCCAGGCCGCTTCTGACCCTGAGGTCAACCCCATAGACACCACTCCACCCTCCCATCCTCTCCTCTTGGGGTCCTCCCCTGGCTCCAGTGGGAGCCTCTTCTCCTCGACCCAGGCCCGGCAGACGCCCCCCAGTGACAGCACATCCTCAGTCACAGTCACCACCAGCTTGCTTGCACTCAGGTCCCGCACCCAAACTCTGAGATTTCCTCTGCAGCCTGGAGCCACTACCCAGCCCATCTCTGGGGGCCCTGATTGGCAGCAGCGAGGAACCACCGCCTGTGGCAGCTCTCCCCAGCATAGGAAACGGAAAGCTCCAGGCTTTGCCTCTGCTCCAGGCCCCGCAGCTTCGGACGGCCTCGCACAAGCATCTTCTGGGTGTTCATCATTTACAAATTCCACCGTGGGCACCCATGCCAGCACACAGCTGGGTTTTGCGAGCAGAGCGGCTGCCCTAGATCTGAGCTGCATGTTTGCAGCTCTCAGCGTTACAACAGGAACGAGGGGACCCCCGAGCACCACACACAGCAAAGGGGGCAGCGTGGGCCTGAACTCCTGGGGCCCTCCTCACCAGAGCCACCCCATGGTGACCACGGGACTCAGCCCTAAGAAGAAGCCTGGGTTCGGAGGCACTACTGCCTCCATCTTAAGTCACATCCCTGGGGGCCATGATTGGCAGCAGCGAGGAACCACCGCCTGTGGCAGCTCTCCCCAGCATAGGAAAAGGAAAGCTTCAGCCTTTGCCTCTGCTCCAGGCCCCCCAACTTCGGGCGGCCCCGCACAAGTATCTTCTGTGGGTTCATCATCCACAAATTCCACCGTGGACACCCATGCCAGCACACAGCTGGGTTTTGGGAGCAGAGCGGCTGCCCGAGATCTGAGCTGCATGTTTGCGGCTCTCAGCGTTATAGCAAGAACGAGGGGGCCCCCGAGCACCACACACAGCAATGGGGGCATCGTGCGCCTGAACTCCTGGGGCCCTCCTCACCAGAGCCACCCCATGGTGACCACGGGACCCAGCCCTAAGAAGAAGCCTGGGTTTGGAGGCCCCACTGCCCCCATCTTAAGTCACATCCCCGTGGGCGCACCCAGGCAGGGCCTCCCTACTCCCAGCGGAGGGCGCAGCCCATGCCCAGCCAAGGCTGACTTTAGGGGTTTGTCGGTTCCAGCCTCTACTATCAGCCTCAGCTCCGCAGTGGGCACAGCAAGGTGCAGCCTTGCTCTTAGGGCCCCCTCATCACCTGCCCAGGGCTTGGCTGGACAAAAAACCACTGGGCCATCGACCAAGTCATTCTCCTCCAGGTCGCGATTCATTACCTTGGGGTTTAAGAGGAGGAAGTTGGCCTGAGCCAATAATTTTGTGGCGAGGCCATCAGTGTCCACCTCCTCCCAGGCTGGGCCTCGTGTGGACCCTGTTTCGATGTGAAACTTATAATAAAGCTTTGTTCTTGTTCTTTTGCATAATCCTCACGTGTCTGTGATCTGTAGATCAAGTGTGGAAAAGCACTGGCTTGTATGAGTGGTAACATGGAAAGCCAGACCTGTTTACAGCTTCCTGTGACCCCGCTCATGGGTTGTGAAGAGTAGCACAACAAGATGGCTACAAGGGCCCTATATTAAAAGTGTGTTTTGAGTTTAAACGATGCAGCCCGGAATAAAATGGGCCCAGAGGGAGGGGTAAACAGGGAGGGTCATCCTTGTCTGTTGTAATTGCTGCTTCCCACCCACCTCTCTGGCCTGGAGGGGGCTGGGTCATCCCGAGCACACACCAGCCGCCCATACTCTACATGTTTAGTATTTTCTAATGTAGCAGTTTCTTTGACTTTTTTTGTTTTGCTTTAATAAGTCTTAGGCAAATCATTTACATGCACATCTCACTCAGAGAGTATATGTCCATACAACCTAAAGCAATCTACAGATCCAGTGCAATCCCTATCAAAATTCCAATGACATTTTTTACATAAATAGGAAAAACAATCCTAAAATTCGTATGGAACTGCAATAGACTTCAAAAGCCACAGCAATCCTGAGAAAGAAGAACAAAGCTGGAGGCAACACTTTTCCTGATTTCAAATTATACTACAAGCCTAGAGTAATCAAAATAGTATGGTACTGGCATGAAAACAGACACATACACCAATGCAACAGAATGAAGAGCTGAGAAATAAATCCACACACATACAGGCAACTAATTGACAGGGATCCAAGAATACTCAACAGGGAAAAGATAGTCTCTTCAGTAAATGGTGTTGGGAAAACTGGATACCCACATGCAAAACAAAGCAAGTGGACCCCTATCTTACATCATTTGTAAAAATTAACTTGAAATGGATTAAAGACTTAAATGTAAGACCTGAAACTGTAAAACTCCTAGAAGAGAACATAAAGAGAAAGCTCCTTAACATTGGTCTTGGTGATGATTTTTGGGGTATGACAACAAAACCACAAGCAACAAAAACAAAAAGCAACCAATGGGACTACATCAAACTAAAAAGCTCCTGCAGAGCAAAAGAAACAATCAACAAAATGAAAAGGCAACCTAGGAATGGGAAAAAATATTTGCAAACCACATGTATGATAAGAGGTTAATATCCAAAATCTATAAGGAATTCAAACAACTCCATAGCAAAAAACAAACAAACAAACCAAAACAAATAATCTGATTCTAAAATAGGCAAAGCGGGGGACTTCCCTGGTGGTCCAGTGGTTAAGACTCCACACTTCCACTGCAGGGGGCATGGGTTTGATCCCTGGTCAGGGAATTAAGGCCCGCATGTCATGCACTGTGTGTAAAAAAATAAAATAAAATAGGCAAATCAAGACTAGGAAACAACTAAGTGTCCAACAGGTGAATGGATAAAGAAAATGTGACATATAGATATAGATAGATAGATAGATATAGATAGATAGATAGATAATGGAATTTTATTCAGCCACATGAAAAGAAGGAAATCTGCCATTTGTGACAACACAGATAGACCTTGAGGGCATTATGCTAAGTGCATTAAGTCAGAGGGCGAAACATAAATACTGTATGAGATCACTTATATGTGGAATCTTTAAAAGCAAAGAAGAAACAACTCACAGATACATAGAATAGACTGGTTGCCAGAGGTGGGAGGTGGGTGAAATAGCTGAAGGTTGTCCAAAGGTACAAACTTCAAGTTATAAGATAAATAAGTCCTGGGGATGTCATGTATAGTGTAGTGACTATAGCTAACAATATTGTTGTGTATTTGAAAGTTGCTAAGAGAGTAGATCTTAAAAGCTCTCATCACAAGAAAAAAATAATTTGTTACTGTGAGTGGTGATGTATGAAAAGCCATGGAAGAAGCTTAAATGCATATTGCTAGTTGAAAGAAACCAGTCTGAAAAGACTACACACTGGATGATTCCAACCATATGACATTCTGGGAAAGGCAAAACTATGAAAACAAGAGGACATGTGGCCCCAGTGGACACCACTGTCTCTCCTTTCAGGAGCCTCCAGGTGCTGGAGACCTTCCCCCCTGAGACCCAGGTCTTCATGAAGGACTCCAGTGGCCAGGGCAAGCCTTACACCATTGACCCTGATGACTCCATCCACGACTTGAAAGAGAAGATTGAAGAGGCTGGAGGACCTTACATGGAGGATCAGATACTCAGGTTCCAGGGCCAGAAACTGTGGAATCAATAGCTTCTCAGACTGCACATCAAGGATTGTGACACCATCATGCTCGTTAAGAGAGGCCCCACATCCCCACGAGTTCCAAGATCAGGCTGTTCATTTTGTAGACTTCTATGGTCATGTCCCCCTAGCTCACCCCTTTCTACCCAGACCACTGTGCTCTTTCTGAAGCATAAATAGAAACAGAATCCTCCCCTGCTTAAAATTCTCCAATGGCTCCTATTACCTACAGAATCAAGTTCAAGTTCCTTTGCTTGGCATTCAGGGTTCTTGACCATTTAGCTCTTGCTGACCTCTCAGTCTCTCCTCGTCACTCTCAAAACATACCAGACGTGGCCAAACACTTGCAATTCCAGAACACTGAATGCTGGCTCACAACTCCATGACTTTGAGTCAACTTTCCTTCTCCCCCATGTTGTCACCTTTCAAAGCTCAAACCTCTAAGTTATTGATTCTCAAAAGTAAGGACCCCAGACCAGCAGAATCAACATCATCTGGGAACCTCTTTGAAATAAAAATTCTCAGCAACTAGCCCAGAATTACCTGAGTTAGGTTCTCTGGTAGTGGGACTCAGCAATCTGTGTCTTAACAAGCCTTCCAAGTAATTCTGAGCAAATATGGAAGTTCCAGGGAGTTAACACCCCAGGGGGTAAGCCTTGGCGCATTGAAAGACAGGAACCAGTGAGTGCAGCGAGTGCATACTCCCCTCCTCCACCTCTCAGGTGGATAATTTTGAGGCGCGTTCTGCATTGCTCCTTAGAGGGTCCCCAGTGGGATCAAAGCTCAGCTGCCCACAGTAGTGATCAATTTCATGATATTTCTTGGACTGTTTTTTCCTCCTTCTCAATCCCCCACACCTGTCCCTTGGGATCATTTCCCAAAACAAGTCTCATGCAACTCCTTGTCTCAGGCTCTGCATTTGGAGGAACACAAGCTAAGAGAAAACCCATCTTTATGTATCTTCCTCTTCCTAAAACCCAGCCCACACCCTTCCTAACTACTAGCTCTTCCCCCACCGCCATAGAAATGTGCCCAACTACGTGGCATTTCTACAAACCATAAAACCAATACACAATCGACTGCATGTTCCCTTTTTTTTTTTTCTTTTGCGGTACGCGGGCCTCTCACTGTTGTGGCCTCTCCTGTTGCAGAGCACAGGCTCCGGACGCGCAGTCTCAGCGGCCATGGCTCACGGGCCTAGCCGCTCAGCGGCGTGTAGGATCTTCCCAGACCGGGGCACGAACCCATGTCCCCTGCATCGGCAGGCGGACTCCTAAACACTGCGCCACCAGGGAAGCCCCATGTTCCCTTTTTAAATCGTTTTTTTTGGCCACTCTGCGAGACCTGCAGGTTCCTAAATACCAGACCAGGGATTGAACCCTGGTCCCTGGCAGTGAAAGCCCAGAGTCCCAACCGCTGGACTGCCAGGGAATTCCCCCTTTCGAAATCTTGAAAGCTGCTGAACTCCCAGATATCTCATGAAAATGAATAATGAAATGAATCAAAACTAATATGTAAAGTCTGTTGAGCAAAGTGGTGGCTACCAGTGGGGAGAGGCAAAATAGGAGGACGGGATTAAGAGGTACAAACTACTGTGTATAAAATAGATAAGCTACAAGGACATATTGTACAGCACAGGGAATAGAGCCAATATATTATAATAACTTTAGTTTTTCAAAAGTTTATTATTTATTTAATTTACTTTTGGCTGCATTGGGTCTTAGTTGCGAGACGCAGGATCTTCACTGAGGCGTGCGGGATCTTTCATTGCAGGACATGGGCTCTTCGTTGTGGTGTGGAGGTTTCTCTCTAGTTGTGGCCTGCATGCTCCAGGGCACATGGGCTCAGTAGTTGTGGCACGCGGGCTTAGTTGCCCTGCCACCTGTAGGATCTTAGTTCCCCGACCAGGGATCAGACCTGTGTCCCCTGAATTGGAAGGCAGATTCTTTACCACTGGATCACCAGGGAAGTGCCTATAATAACTTCAAATGGAGTACAACCTGTAAAAATATTGAATAACTATGTTGTACACCTGAAACCGATATAGTGTTGTAAATCAATTATACTTCAAAAAAAGTTTTAAACTAAGATGTAAGGTCTGAATGTTTGAATAGCTTTTGTTTGAATAACTTTTATATTGCCTTGAAGCTCATTATCTGTCATTATAAACATAGGACAAATGTTTGGAATCTCACTTTATTGTTGACTTTGGTTTGCGAAATTGCCACTGCTCTTTAAACAGTTATAATATAGGACTGTTTAAGGACCAGGCACTACCAAACTTTGAAAATATGGAGACTTTTAGAATTTATGTAATTAAAAATGTGATTCTTTCCGTTTGGGGTTAGCCAGTTGGAAAGTTTAAATTGAAACGTGTCATGATTGAGGGTTTTTTTTTTCCCCCAAATGGTATTTAAGACAACAAACACCCTCCACCCCACCACTTCCTCCAGCTAACACCTGGTCTTTCTCCTCCCTTTGACGACAAAGTTCTTGAAAGTGTTATCTACACTCCTGGTCTCCATCCTCCTCACCCAACTTACTCTTCAACCCCGCACCTAAAATCTGGCTTCTGCTCCCAGCTCTCCCTTACATTTCACCCACAATGATCACCAGTAGCCTCTTGGGTGCTTCTCAGACCTATATTCCTGAACTTATCGGAAGCATTAGGCAATGTGGACAACTTTTTTAAGCTCTCTGGCTTAAACAGCTACCCTTGTAGACCTCCCCACTTCCCACTCCTCCTTTTATCTTCCTCCCTTTGTTAACAGTACCCTCCATCCATTACCCAGGTACCCAAGCCAGAGAGCTGATAGCCATCCTGTCTTTTCCCTCACCTCCTACCTGTAGTCACCAAGTCCTGTTCACCCTTCCCCCAAGGTAGACCTAGAATCCCATCCCTTCTCCGGCCAAGTCCGGGTCACCTTCCCTCTCACCTGGATCACTGTACAGTGTCCTGACACGTTTCCCTACATATCTACCCCTGGCCCCTGCAATCCATCCTCCCCACAGAAGCAGCCAGACCAATCTTTCCAGAATGGTCCTTTCACCTCTGGTCGCTCCTCTGATTTGCCACTGCCCTCAGGACAAAGTCAGCGCAGATTCACCTGATATGTGACCCAGTGGATCACTTTCTCTTTCCTAGAACAATGTTTCCACTTGGCTATCAAAACACACTGCTGATTTTTCTTCCACCTCCCTGGCTACTCCTTCGCATTCTTGTTTGCCGGATGCTTGCCTCTCCCCAATCACTTAATACTATTAAGTGTTTCAGGGCCCAGTCACTGGTCCTTTTCTTGTCTTGCTCTATACTCACTCCCTTGGTGAACCCATCCAGACTCGTGGCTTTAAATATATCTATGCTGATAATTTGTATCTCAACCCCAGACTTCGTCCCTGAAATCCAGACTCAAATATGCAACTCCCTAGCCAACTTGGATCTCACTAGACACTCAAGTTTGCTTCCAAAGCCGAGCTCCCGACCTTCATGCCTACACTGTGCCCTGGCCCAGTCTTTCCCTTCTCAGTTAAGGACAATTCCATCCTTCCAGTGCTAAGGCCAAAAGCCTTAGAGTGGTCCTTGACTCTAATTTTTCTCTCACATCACACTCTATCCTTTAGCAAGACCTGTTTATACTCAAAATATAGCCAGTGAAATGATATGAGGTCTGGGATTCACTTCCAAATAATACAGGAGGGGAGATGTGGATGGAGATATCATTGAAACAAGATTGTCTGTAGGTTGGGACTTCCCTGGTGGTCCAGTGGTTAGGACTCTGTGCTTCTACTGCAGGGGGCATGGGTTCAATCCCTGGTTGGGGAACTAAGATCCCGCGTGCCGGGTGGCCAATAAAAATAAAAATGGGCAGAAGACCTGAATAAACATTTAAAAAACTGTCTACAGGTTGATAATTGTTGAAGATGGGGGATGGTACATGGAGGTTCATTGTATTATTCTACTTTTGTTCATGTTTGAAATTTTCCATAATAAGAAAATTGAATCATACCACTTCTCCCTACCTTTCACTGCTACCATTCTGATCCAAGGCGCCACATCTCTTGCCTGGACTGTTGTAGTAGCTTCTTAACTGAATTCCTGCTTCTGCTCTCACCTCCACTCCCCACCCTCTGCTTTTAATCCAATCTTCCCACGAACAGCCAGTGTGATACCGTTAAAATGAAAGTCCATCCATGTCCCTCTTCTGCTTGGAACTCCCCAGTGGCTCCCCATTTCAATCACAGAGTAAAAGCCAAAGTCTTAGTAGTCTTCAAGATCCTACACAATGTGCCCCCTACACTTGTACTCAAACCTCATCCCCTCCAACTCTCCCCCTTTGATCATTCCATTCCAGTCACACTGCTATTCCTCAATCCCACCAGGCATACTGCCGCCACAGGGCCTTTGCACTTGCTGTTCCTTCTCCCATTCTTCTTTAATTTTTTTTATTTATTTAATTTTTTTTAAATTTTTGGCTGAGCCGGCTCTCAGTCGCGGCACACGGGATCTTTCGTTGGGGCGTGTGGACTTCTTAGTTGCCGCATACAGACTCTTAGCTGCGGCATGCATGTGGAATTTAGTTCCTCGATCGGGGATCGAACCTGGGCCCCCTGCATTGGGAGAGTGGAGTCTTACCCACTGGACCACCAGGGAAGTCCCACTTTCTCTCATTCTTCCCTCTGACATACATACCGCTCACTCTTCGCCTCCTTCATGTCTTTGCTCAAATGTCTCCTTTTCAGACCTTCCCTAGCCACCTTTCTTGAGACTGAACCCCTGAACATTGCCACTTCTCACCCTCCCCACACACGTAGTCAGTATCTTTTAACCTCTTTCCCTGCTTTATTTTCCTGATTAGCACTTATCACCGTCTTAATTATTATAATGTTACTTATTTATCCTGTTTATTATCTGTCTCCACCATTAGAGTGTTAGCTCTCTGCAGTCCGAGAATTTTGCCTATTCACTGCTGTATCCCCAGGACACCTGCCTGGCACATAGCGGGCACGCAACAAATGTTTGTTGAATGAATGAATGAATGGCATTCTGAGTTTCAATCCCTGCCCACCTGTCCAGGCACAGCTCTCACCTCTCCCCTCCCTGCCCTCCATGCCAACGTGGATCTGACAGCCGAGTCCTGGCACATACCAGGATGATTCACACTTCTCAGCCTTATCCTGTCTTGTGCCCTCTGTCTCCTGGCCGCATTCCCAGTCTTTTAAGACTCATCTCAAGCAGGTGTTCACTGACACCACAGGTGACCCCAAAGAAACTCTTCTGCCTGAATTTCCACCAAGTTTCTGTGCCCTCTTTTCTCCTAGTACACAGGACACTGGACTCTCTGTGTCTCCTCCGTCTCCCCCACTGCTCTGGGAGCCCCTGGGGCAGGAACCACATCTTACATTGTCTCCTTAGCACAATGTCTGGCACCCAGCCAGCACTCAATAGATGTACAGTGAACGAATAACAATACTTGCATTTACTTAATGTTTTCTCTGCTAAATGTTCTCTTGCTTAATCCACACAACCTATGGGGTAGGTATTATTCTTAAACCCATTTTAAGGATTATTTCTGTGAGGGTCAGAGAGGTTAAGAGTCTGGCAAAGGGCAGACTGGAATTCCAGAGTTTGTTCTGCGGAACCCTAGAATTCCCACTGTTCAGCCCAACCTCCAGCGAGTGCCTGCTCTTACTGAGCCTGTTTTGGGTGACAAGGTTGTGGGGATGGGATTGGTGGATACCATCCAACTCCCATCTCCTGGGGGAGTTGCCTTTCCCAGGGCCATCCTCAAGCCAGTTTCAGTTTCCAAGTTGTAAAAGGAAAACTAAGAGGCGAGAAACGAAACCTACAGCAGAAAGGGTGACTAAAAGCCCCGCCTGTTAAGGTGGTTTCACCCAGTGTCCCTCGATACCCCAGCTGCAGTGAATGGCCTCCAGGAAGAGGATCCCCTGGTCAGCCAGACACCCCTTGTTTCCTCTCCACTCTGGTCCTTTATTCCACAGGGTGCTGGAGGTCAGCTGAGGAGGAGTCCCCTTAAAGAAGAGTGTGTGTGCCAGGAGCTGGGTAGGTGTGTGGGTATATATCTAGCCACCAGTGGTACTCTCAAGACAGAGATGGCAGTGCCCCGGAAGCTCTTTGTCACCCCAGCTTCCAGGCTGAACTCCTTCGTGGCTCACTGCCTGCATCCCAGCCAGAAGTGGAAAAAAGAGGTGTTGGAGACTGTGCAGACTGTGGAGCAGTTCCTGAGGGAGCAGAGCTTCCAGGGGGAGCATGGGCTGGACCAGGAATCGGGGGTGCTGAAGGTGGTCAAGGTGAGACTGGTTCCCTCCATCCCCAGGCCAGGGCTGGGCAAAATGCAGCTTGTGGGTCTACATCCCTGAGGATGCTGGGACCTGTTGCCTCATTATCTCTAGCCCATGCTACTGACATCTCAAGACACTCCATCCCAATGCACTGCTGCCTTGAGCAGAGCAAGTCCAGTAAGGAAGCTAATAATAATAGTGTGCATTTTTGGATGCACTAGCCTAACCCCTTAACATGTATTATGTCTAATTTGTGTACCCTGTGAGGTATGTATTATTCTTTTCCCATTTTACAGATGAGCAGAATGGAAACTCAGTGATTTAAGATCCATAATGACCAAATGCAATGCAAGGTCTCTGATTGGATCTTGGTGTGAATGGACCATCTGTAAAATATAATTTGGGAACAGTTGCGGAAATTTCAATGTGGCCAGAATATTAAATAATATATATATAAGAGAATTGTTATTTTAATATTTATTTATTTTCTTGGCTGCGTCAGGTCTTAGTTGTGGCAATGCGGGATCTTTTGTTGCAGCGTGCGGGCTCGGGCTTCTCTCTAGTTGTGGCGTGCGGATTTTCTCTCCCTAGTTGTGGCGCGTGGGTTCCAGGGTGTGTGGGCTTTGTAGTTTGCGGCACACGGGCTCTCTAGTTGAGGCGTGGGAGCTCAGTAGTTGTGGCACGTGGACTTAGTTGCCCTGCAGCATATGGGATCTTCGTTCCCTGACCAGGGATCGAACCCGAGTCCCCTGCATTGGAAGGTGGATTCTTTACCACCAGACCACCAGGGAAGTCCCAGGGAACTGTTGTTTTGAGGCGTAATAGTTTTGTGGTTATGGGGGAAAATGTTCTCTTTTGTTGGACACAAATGCTAAAGTATTTAGGGACGATGGTCCTTAGCGTTTGTAATTTACTCTAAAGTGGCTTAGTTGAAGCAAATATGGCAGAGTTTAGACTTGTTGAATCTGGACGGATGTATAAGTGTTCATTGTATTCTCTTTCTATTTTTCTGTTTAAAATTTTTGATAATGGAAATTTTTTTTTAATGGAAGCTCAGAGAGGTGAGGTCACTTGCCCAAGGTCACACAGCTAGTGGTGAAGCTGGGATTTCACCCAGGATCTATCTTACTCCACTCCAGGCTGCCCTCACTGAGCTTTTTTCCCCAAGCCCTTCCTGCAGCTGCGTCATGTCACCTGCTGTCCTAGCTGGGATCATAATGCAGGAGGGTCAAAACTAGAAAGGGGTGATGAGGAAAACAACTTTGAGGAAAACGATTTTGTTTTTCTGAGTGGCTGCCTAGGCATTTTACAGTATGGTGACCCTACTAACACCAAAAGTTCAGAGTCTGGACTTTTAGATAGGTTTAGGGTATCCCCACAGGTTCCTGCTTTGCCTTCCCCGGTGGAACCTTTTAATATAACCACTGAGTGGGCTTCCCTGGTGGTCCAGTGGTTAAGACTCTGAGCTTCCACTGCAGCGGGCATGGGTTCGACCCCTGGTCAGGGAAGTTCTGCATGCCACACTGTGTGGCCAAAAAACATAAATAAATAAAAGTTTAAAAAAATTTAGAGCTAAGCGGGTTTAAAATAAAATTTTTTAATGTAAATTGATACAGCCACTATGGAGAACAGTATGGAGGTTCCTTAAAAAACTACAGCTAGAACTACCATACGACCCAGCAATCCCACTACTGGGCATATACCCTGAGAAAACCATAATTCAAAAAGAGTCATGTACCAAAATGTTCATTGCAGCTCTATTTACAATAGCCAAGACATGGAAGCAACCTAAGTGTCCATCAACAGATGAATGGATAAAGAAGATGTGGCACATATATACAATGGAATATTACTCAGCCATAAAAAGAAACGAAATTGAGTTATTTGTAGCGAGGTGGATGGACCTAGAGTCTGTCATACAGTGTGAAGTAAGTCAGAAAGAGAAAAACAAATACCGTATGCTAACACATATATATGGAATCTAAGGGGAAAAAAAAGAAGGTCATGAAGAACGTAGGGGTAAGACAGGAATAAAGACACAAACCTACCAGAGAATGGACTTGAGGATATGGGGAGGGGGAAGGGTAAGCTGTGACAAAGTGAGAGAGTGGCATGGACGTATATACACTGCCAAATGTAATATAGCTAGTGGGAAGCAGCCGCATAGCACAGGGAGATCAGCTCGGGGCTTTGTGACCCTCTAGAGGGGTGGGATAGGGAGGGTGGGAGGGAGACGCAAGAGAGAAGAGATATGGGAACATATGTATATGTATAACTGATTCACTTTGTTATAAAGCAGAAACTGACACACCATTGTAAAGCAATTATACTCCAATAAAGATGTTAAAAAAAAATAACCACTTAGAGTTAAGCCTGTGAAAAGTTAGTAGCCTCTGCCCCAATCACCTTGTAAGGACTAGGTGCTTGCTACCCTGCTCTATCTCCTGCTGGCTTGTTACCTGGGGTGGAAGACTGCCCTTCCCCCGGCTCACTGTGTCCCTTTGCTTCTGGGATATATAAGTAATAAATCATTTTTTTTATGTTTTAAATTAATTTTTGTTGGAGCACAGCCGCTTTACAATGTTGCGTTAGTCTCTGCTGTACAGCAGAGTGAATCAGTTACACGTATACGTATATCCCCTCCTTTTTAGATTTCTTTCTCATTTAGGTCACCACAGAGCATTGAGTAGAGTTCCCTGTGCTATACAGTAGGTTCTCATTAGTTATCTATTTTTGAAAGTAATAAATCTTATGACTCTACTCCCTTTGTATGGGTGTATTGAAACTGCACCTTTCCTCCAAATGACCCCGGGGGTTTCATTTCCCCACAGAGGGAGTTTGGATGCTGAGGGAGCTACCTGCCCACACTGTGTGGGCGGCTTGTGGCCCCGGCCAACGAGAAATTAACACTTTATTTGGGCTTTAAACTCTCCCCCAACCCCTGAAAATCTGGTAAGCTGTGCTGGTCCACAAGAGTGAATGCTTGTCCCTGGGTTTGAATAGGTTTGAACTGAAGCAAGTCATGAAGCCTGTTCTAGAACGCTCTTCCCTCTCTGCCTATATCTTACCACTGGAAAAGGTGGGAAGGGCAGCACAGGCACAGCCTTCAGCGGGATGTGCTCTGTGCCATTCCCAGCCCTCTCACATAGGGCAGAAACGCCCCGCCCCCACCAATTCCTGAGTTAAAGCCCTCACCCCTAATGTGACTGTATTAGGAAATAGGGTCTTTAAGGAGGTAATTAAGGTTAAATAAAGTCATAATGGTGAAGCCCTAATCAGACTGGACTCGTGTCCTTATAAGAAGATAGAGACATCAGCGGCCTCTCTCTGTCCATGCACACACACAGGTAAGACCACGTGAGGACTCAGTGAGAAGGCAGCTGTCTGCAAGCCAGGAAGAGAGGCCTCAGAAGAAAGCAACTCTGCTGGCACCTTGATTTTAGACTGCAGAATTCCAGAACTGCGAGAAAGGAAATTTCTGTTGTTTAAGCCTCCAGTCTCTAGTATTCTATTACGGCAGCCCAAACAGACTAATGCACCATTGTATGTTGGCTTTTTTCCCCAGGAGAACGGTACCTAGAACAGTAGACTAGCATCCTGGTCCCCAGGTCATTTTGGTTCAGTTAAATTCTTAAAGTAGCACTTACATCTTACCTCACACTGAAATAAATCCTTTTGTAGCACGTGAGTGGCACAGAGTGGAGCTTAAAAGATTTAGCGGGCCATCATGCTCTCTCTAACCCACCCCTCGAACCTGCCTTATAGCATCCTCTTTACTTCCCAGTCCAAACCCTGTGTTCCAGTCTTTTCCCTGTCCCCCATTTATAGTGCCCACTCCTTCCTTGCCCAGTTGGAATTTTCTCTAGCTTCCATGCCGACTGCCCAAACCCCACCTGTTCTTCAGGGTCATCCTAAGCCTTACATCTTTGGGGCCTCTTCTCAACCTTCCATCCAACCTCTGCATCACTCTGGTACTTCCTGCCTTTGCAGAAATTTAACAGAAAGAGAGGAGGGGATTGGAGGCACTGTGCCTAAGATCTCAGGTGGATGAGATTCTTCCCTGCAAGCCAAGTGTCCGGCTGTAAACAATACCTTAAGGGCCTAAACAGTGAATAGAGGGATAGAAAGTGACTTGACTTTGGTGTATGTATGCGTTTATACCCATATATGTGAAGTCTGTGTTCTTGGAGTAGAGCCCCATTCATTTAGAGAAAAAAGAGCCTGCTCCAAATTCCCCATCTGGAACTAGAAATTTGTCCTTAATGAGGCACATGTATAACACAGGTTATAGATGAAGACTGACCTGAAGAGAGCACACTGACTTTTGTCTAAGCACGTCACACGTCAAAGACAGCTAGACGTGGAAGAAACCAAGAAATCAAGTGTAGGATTTCCCAAACTGCAGTCAGTTACTAACCACATTAATAACTTTTTTAAACCTTATTCACATTGCATCAAAGGGATGCTTTGATGCACTGCTGAGGTCTTCTCAGCAAAGCTCATGGGAATTTGGTACATGAGGATCCACAATAGCCATCCATTTCATCGGTGTCAATCTTTCTGGACAGTTTGGGTGGAAAGGACAATTCCTGAAGGTGCGATACCTTCACCGCATGTACTAGCATTGGGTCTTGCTTGTGTGTGTGTCACCGACTTCAGCCTTGCTGTAGCAATAATAGCTAAGATACTGTAGAGCTGAGAGGCTATTTAAGTATTTATAGATATATACATAAGATAAAAGCACCTAACTTTTTTCTACCTATTGCTTACTTTCCACAGCGGTGTACACACCACACTTTAGGAAACAGTGATGTTGTCCAATTTGTCTTCTCATTTGAAGATGAGAAATGAAGGTCTGGAGACCTTTCATTGCTCAAGGTCATTCGAGTGTTTAAGGGCAGGATGCTGGGGTTCCTGACTTCCAGAGAACCTAACTTTTCTCTGAAATTATACTGCCCCTTAATCTCTTAGCAGTACATAAAACAAATATTGGCGACCTCGTGACCTGCCAGCCCTCGGGTGAAAGGGAGATCTGTGACTGGCTCTCCTGTTAAACGTTTAAGAAATGAGAGTCTAGGGAAAAAAACCCAAAACAGCCATGCAAAGACTCACTCACGGAAGGGGAGCCCGTGGTCGTCTAGCTCAGTGCTGGGCTGAACCCTGGATCGTCCAAGGAGGGTCTTGGAGGCCTCTCTGCAGGCCAAGAAGTCAAGGCATAAGGGGGAATAAGGCAGGTTTGCTTCTGTGTCTTCATGTTATTTTCATGTAAGATAGCACTGAAAATTTCAAAAGTAACACTGGAAATGTGCTGTGCTTGTCCATTTTCATCTTATAGATAATGACATGAAGGCTCAAAGGGGGATCGTGTTTTGCTAGTTAATAACAGACAACATTCCTCATCCAGCATTCCTATAGCTTAAAAAAGCAATAGAGGCAAGTGAGTCCATGAACGTGGGTTTTGTGGTCATGCAGATTTGAACTTGCATCCCAGCAGGGCTTGAATGGAGTTTTTCTCTCCAAATTAGGCAAATTGTTTCTCCAAGGCTCATGGAGTGGTCAGTGTTGTTATAGGGGAGTGAGGTAAAAGCATTTTCTTCACCATATCCTTTCCCAGACATGTTATCTGAAAGGAAGGAAGGAATGAAAAATGGGAGGGATATATGGAGAAAGAGGGAGGAAACTAAGGTGGCAGAGAACATTCCTAAAAGTCCTCCATGTTACTTCTGCTGTGTTTCCACATGCTCCTTGGGACCTCGCTTGCCAACAGAAATGTTGATTAAGCACTCTGGTTCTTATGTACTTTCTGCATTGGGAACACTTATAGTTAGGTTTCAGGGCTCTGAACTCCCCAAACTGGGGAACTTGTCATTAAAAGGTCCTTTTAAAAAGCACAAGTGCCCCAAAGTTTAATGGCATTAGATTTTGGCAATGATTTCTTGAATATGACACCGAAGGCACAGGCAACAAAAGGAAAATAGAGAAATTGACTTCATGAAAATTTTTAAAACTGTGTGCATCAAGACCCTATCAACAGAGGAAAAGGGCAATCGCAGAATGGGAGGAGATGTTTGGAAATCACATATCTGATAAGGGATTAATATCTAGAGTGTACAGAGAACTCCTAAAACTCAACCACAAAGCAAACAACCTGGCTAAAAAATGGGCAAAGGACTTGATTAGACATTTCTGCTAAGAAGATACATAAATGGCCCATAAACACCTCAAAAGATGCTCAGCATCAGCGATCATTAGGAGAATACAAGTCAAGACTACAGTGAGATACCACCTTACACACATTAGGGTGGCTACTGTGAAAACAAAAAATAACAAGGGTTAATGAGGATGTAGGAAATTGGAACCCTGTGCACTACTGGTGAGAATGTAAAATGGTAGAGTCATTGTGCAAAATATGATGGTGGTTCCTCAAAATTAAAAGTAGGATTACCATATGGTCCAATTCCACTTCTGGGTATATACCCAACATAACTGAAAGCAGGTTTTGCAAGATACTTTGTATACCCCTGTTCATAGCAGCATTGTTCACAATAACTAAACTATGGAAGCAACCCAACTGCCCACTGACAGATGAATAGATAAGCAAAACGGGGTGTATACACAACAGAATATTATTCAGCCTTAAAGAGGAAGTTCTGACACAGGCTACAACATGGATGAATCTTGAGGACATGATGCTAACCTACCAGTCACAGAAAGACAAATGCTCTCGATTCCACTTGTATGAGGCACCTAGAGTGGTCAAGTTCATACGGACAGAAAGTCGAATGGTGGGTGCCAGGGGCTGGGGGTAGCGGTTGCTGGAGGGCAGAGAGTTCCAGTTTTTCCAGAAGAAAAGAGTTCTGGAGATTGGCTGCCGCACATCGTGAATCTCCTTAACGTTTCTAAACTCTACACTCATAAGTGATATGATGATACAATTTTATGTGCATTTCACTACAAATAAAAACCAAACATGGACTTCCCTGGTGGCGCAGTGGTTAAGAATCCGCCTGCCAATGCAGGGGACACGGGTTTGAGCCCTGGTCCGAGAAGATCCCACATGTTTCGGAACAACTAAGCCCGTGCACCACACCACAACTACTGAGCCTGCACTCTAGAGCCTGCGAGCCACAGCTACTGAAGCCCGTGTGCCACAACTACTGAAGTGCATGCACCTAGAGCCCGTGCTCTGCAACAAGAGAAGCCACCACAGTGAGAAGCCCACACACCGCAACGAGGAGTAGCCCCCGCTCGCCGCAACTAGAGAAAGCCCGCGCACAGCAATGAAGACCCAATGCAGCCAAAAATAAATAAATTAATTAATTTAAAAAATTATTTAAAAAATAAAATACCAAACACAAGTGCCCCTCGGAGACACAGTAAATATTTTTGTCGTTCACAGTTTAGAGCTGCCTCATTGTCAGGGTGCTAGTCTTCAGTCAACTAGCTAAGAACTGGTACGGAGGGGATGGGAATTTCCATGAAAGAGCTTCTGAAGCTAAGTAGCCTGGTCCATTTCCTAATTTCTTTAGCGAATATCTGAGTGCTTGCTGGAGCCGGGCACTGTACTTGGTCCTCGAGATAGACAGCTGTGAAAAAATTATACAGAGATCCTTGCAATCTGGGAGTGAGAGGTGGGGTAGGGAAGGACCCGCAAATAAAAGCATGGAAGTTTTTAGCATGTTACCAGATGATGTAGGTTACGGGAACAATAAAGCATCAAAGGGAAAGAGGGCTACCCTAATTTGAAGGGGACATGTGGACAGACTGGAGAGAGCAGCCCCTGTAGTTATGGAGAGAAAGAACATTCTAGGCAGAGAGAATAGTAAGTGCAGGAGGCTATGGGGAGGGAGCTGCTAGGAACAGCCAGGGACAGCTCACCAGTGTCTCTGGAAGGGCTTGAGGGAAGGGGAGGGACGGTGTGTGTGTGTGTGTGTGTGTGTGTGTGTGTGTGTGTGTGTGTGTGAGAGAGAGAGAGAGACAGAGAGAGAGAGACAGAGAGAGAGAGGAATGGGGAGGGGGAGAGGGGGAGAAGACTGCTCTTGTTCGAATCCAGATGGGAGCCTCTGAAGGGTTTTGAGCTCCGAGCAACACGATCTGACTTGGGACTTACCAGGATCACCGTGACTGCTGTACCTAGAACGGATTGAATGGGAGGGGGCAAAGCAGAAAAACGCATTTGAAAGGGGTGCACAGAAGGGGAGAGCAGGGCTGGTGGGACCTGAGGGGAGAGGTTTTCTGTCTCTTGCAGGGTGCCAGCTAGGGTTTAGTCTGGGTGTGGCCGCCCCGCTCCCCGTCTGCAGCACTCTGCCCTCCTCACCTCCTGTAAACGGAGGCTAAGTACATCCTTGAGGCTCTCCCAGAGAGTTGATGGCCTGCCTGGGACAGTCCTGAGTCACAGCCCCTTGGCTGTCACCAGCTCCAGGGATGCTCCTGTCCTGAGCATTAACCTCCCTCAGGGGGAGTCCTCATTCTCCAGGGAGGAAATGGATATCTCACTGCTGCGGGATCTGAACTCCTGTAAAGCTGCAGGACAAATGACTTCGTTGAACATGCTTCATGCAGGGAAGAATGGGTAATCTCAGAGAAGGGAATAAAACTTCTCAAAACTCCGAACCAGAGGATTGCAGAGAAGCTCGCTGTCTTTTCTCTTGGCTGTGTGTGTGTGAATCGGAGAAGGAGAGGGCGGGCACCGACTTGGGTCTCGGTTCGCCCCCGCGGACCATCCTTCCAGGGCAAGTTTTTCTTAGTGTCACTCGATTTCCTGAAGTGGGAGAATGAATACCCAGTGTAGAAAAGGGGGAAGAAAAGCGTGTTAGCATGAAATATGGTCATCTGATGACTTGTCCATTATGTATTTGAGGAAGTGGAGATTCTGAAGACCTTCACCTACTCAAGGAGAGGAAATTGCCTCTGTCTACACCAGGACCTCTTACTTTTGCCACTGGTGACATTTTGTGTCCGATAATTCTTTGCTGTGGGCTGTCCTGGGCATTGTGGGATGCTCCTACAGTATCCCTGACCTCTGCCCAGCGGACGCCAGCAGTCCTTCCCCAGCTGTAACAGCAGAAATGCCTCCTGAACTTGTCAATTGTCCCGGGGGCGGGGAGCTGGGGGGAAGGCGGCAGAGTTGCTCTGGGTTGAGAGCCCCTGACCCAGGCTCAGCAGGCACATGGGTGAAGTCAAGACTGTGTATGTCATGTCCTCTCTGGCTAACAATAATTGATGGAGTTAAAACTAGTAGTGGCTTCTGTTTGGTCACTGGGACAGCAGAGCCTTCACTGCTCTGCCTTGAGAGAACAATTTTCCTGTGTTTTAACTAATAAGGCCCTTGTGATGGCTGGATTCTGGGCACCCCAACTAATAAGCGTGCCTATAAGGCAAAGAAACCAAAAGCAACGTCCTCCCTGATTGCCAGGGAGGGGGCATGTTTTCTTTCCTCTCCCTCTCCTGGATCCATGCAGTAATTAGCCAAAGTAAAATGAATTTTAGCTCATGCTTAATTGCCTTTACAGCGTACTCGCCAGCACGGATGCAGTAGTGCTAAACTAATTTTTTTAATAAATTAAAAAAAATTATTTATTTTTATTTTTGCCTGCCTTAGGTCTTTGTTGCTGCGCGCGGGCTTTCTCTAGTTGCGGTGAGCAGGGGCTACTCTTCGTTGCGGTTCGCGGGCTTCTCATTGGGTGGCTTCTCTTGTTGCAGAGCACGGGCTTTAGGCGCGTGGGCTTCAGTAGTTGTGACACTTGGGCTCAGTAGTTGTAGCTCGCGGGCTCTAGAGTGCAGGCTCCGTAGTTGTGGCGCATGGGCTTAGTTGCTCCGTGGCATGAGGGATCTTCCCGGACCAGGGCTCGAACCCATGTCCCCTGCACTGGCAGGTGGATTCTTAACCACTGCACCGCCAGGGGAGTCCCTAAACCAATTATTTTTTTAACTTTATGGCTTTAAATAATCCTTGGCTCTGAAATTCCCTGTACCCCTCAGCTACGTAACCACAGGCCCCTCTGCCCTAAATCCTTTTCTTATACTTTTGTAGCTTTTTAAGCAAGTTCCCTCTTTAGGAAGACATAATCCCTTCTCTGTAGAAAACATGAAAGACCTGAACAAATCAAGATTTCTCCATGGAGAATTCAGCTAGTCCTGTGCTTAGCTCCAAACAAGGAAATCCATCTCTCTACCAAGCATGCCATTACCCGGACTAATGCCTGACTTGAATAACAAGCAAATTGTTGTGCTTTTAATTGTACCCTGCTGTGTCACAAAGCTTGTGAGAGAGGAATGTGCCCAGCTTCTCCAGGAGAAACAGGTCAGGCCTCTAATCCTCCTTTTCTGTCACCTTCCCCTCTCCCTTTCCAATCCTTTCTCTTCCCAGCAGAGCAGAGGGACAAAAAAGAGACAGCTAAATTATGTTTAAAATGGAAGAGTCTAAAAGAAGAAAAACGGTGGTCAGTACTGACTTGGGAGAGGATGCATTATCTATCCACAGCCTCTGCAGTGTGGGCCATTTGAGGACAATCAGTGCTCTCACCGGCTTGCTGGAGGGTGATATCTGAGAGCCTAAACCAGGCTTTCTCAGCTTCAGCACGACTGCTGGGTGGGGTTGGATGCTTCTTTGCTGTGGGCCTGTCCTGTGATGGAAGAACATTTAGCCTCGCGTAAGCTGTGACCATCCAAAGTGTCCCAAGACACTTTCAAATGTCTCCTGGGTGCAAAATTGCCCCTGGTTGAGAACCACGGCCCCAAGCCCTTCCATATTGGGATGTACTTGCTCTCTCTCCCAATCTCTTCCCCCTCTCCCCAGTACACAAAACCCAAGAAAATCATGGTTCCTGTGTTAAAACTGGGGAGATCAACGTGCTCTTCATGTAGGTAGAATGAGCGGAAAGGAAAAAGACACTGACTTGCGTGTAGTCAGGGGACAGAGTGGGAACCTCCTCAAAGCCAAGAGTGAAAAGAGTCTTAGGATGTGGGTGTGTTTGTGGCTCCGGCTGGGAAGTGGCAATGCCCCTGGTTGAACAAGCCAACTTTCGAACGCCTCTACCCTGTGCACTTTGGAATCGGGCTTGCTGTGGGCGAGATGAGGAGTGATGGCGAGGCTGCAGAGATGAAGGCGCCTCTGAAGGTGCTGACTGTCTCCTCCCACACTACTTGGGACAGGGCAGAATTACCCAGCTTCACAGAGATACCCATTGCTCAGACAATGACAATCCTGTCTTTGACCTAAACATCGGGATGAAAGAGGGCTACTGACAAGACAGACGTTGTGCAAGCATGGGGTTGCAGATTCATTACAGACGTTGAGGCAAACATTTCACTCCTGGTGATATAATGAGACCTCCCTAATTTTAGGAATTTACAAGAAGCATTATTGCTTGTCCTTACCGGCCAGGAGGAAAGGCGGGAGAGGGAGCACACTGCAGTGAGCCCCCATATCCACTAGATGGCGGAGTACATCTTCCTCAGAAGCCAGGCGGGCAGCGCTCCGGGCAGCTCGTTGGCCTAATCAAGACAAGGGCCGCTCTTCTTTTGGGAGACGGGCGTCTCCTGTCATTGTCGGCACCAACAGCCCCAAACAATTGCACTGACCACACAGCTCTAAGTCACGTTCCAGGGCACTGCCGTCTGTTCAGGAGTGAATGCTGGGAAAATGAACCACGCTGCTAATTTGCTTGATTGGGGGCAAAAATAAGATCTCAAGTGACAGTGGGTGTGATTTATTTTTCCAACAAGAAAGGGGCAAAGCCATTTCATCCCCCCCCCCCCCGCCCCAACTGCTACCATAAATGAAAGCAATCACCTAATTAGTCCTGAATTACTAACTGGCAGGGTAAAGATCTGCTGGAATTCAAGCTGAAGTGGGGAGTCTGGAGAAAGGGATGTGATTTCTGCAGGGGAGGAGGGGAGGGGTAGGGCGGGGTGGGAGGGGTAGGGCGGGGTGGGAGGGGTAGGGTGGGGTGGGAGGGGCGGGAGGGGAGGGGAAGGCCTGAAGCCCATTGTGAGGTCCTGCGCCCCTGTGGTCTGGGGGCCGTGCTGGCCCTGACCCTGGGAGAAAAAGAGGCTCAGTGATGTCTACAGGCCGTTCATTTTGTGCAGGAGAATGACTTTATAAAGTGAAGGAAAAAGAACCTGTTGGAGAAAACCTATCCGAGAGTTTCTCTGAAAATGCTACAAATGGAGATGAACTGGCTTGGGAAGGAGAGCACAGCCCTGTGGCGCCTGGCCACCCCGCTGCTGGTGGACCCCCCAGGAAGGTTCTGTCACGGAAACGACAGGCAGATCTGAAACCAAGTTGGGCTTTACGTCATTAAGAAATCCCCCAAAGGAATGGAATAAAGGCCTCCTTTCACACTTTGGGTTTTGCATGTGTCCTGAGGAAGCGCCTCTTCCCCAGCTGAGACAGCGCGCTGTCCCCGCGACCCAGTGAGCGGCCCTCATCCTGCGGGGAAAGCAAAACAGCAGCGGGGTGGGTGCGCGCCCAGAGCTGCCCCTCTCCCAATTGATTTGTTCAGGGGTGACTTCTTGCGTTCTAGTTAGATGTGACTTTAATCGAAGTGCTTTCCTAAGGAGATTTACCACAACTGTGAACCGTCAGTTTGCACAGCTGCTGCTCTTTTAGGGAAACGCACAGGCTCGGGAGGCGGAGGGGCCGGCGCGGGCTCCCCTCTTTCCCACGGACCGGCCCGCGTGCCCCTCGCCCACCAGAAATATGTGCGCCGCGTCCTCAGAGGCCGCCGCTTCTGTGCTCGGGCTCCTCTGCTGTTTCTGGCTGCTGAACAGCCATCTCCTCTCTCCTGGGAGGGGCAGCTGGTTTCCTTTTGGGGCGCTCCCCTTCTCCCCATCTCAGCTCCTGCAGCGGAGACGAGGCTGCCCCTCTCTCCCTGCACGCTGTGGGCTGGGTGTGCAAAACGGCTCGGGCCACAATTCCCCCACCCCCGTCCCCGCCGACCCCGCTCGGCGCCCACCACAGCCGGCAAAGCCCACACGGGGCGCTCAGTTAAAGCTGAACCTTAGGTGAAAACCACGACTTTTTAGGGTGTCTTCAACATTGCATGCAACATACTTCTATAAAAAAATTACTGTTTATCTGAAGTTCAGCTTTAACGAGGCGGGCATCCTGCATTTTGTCTGGCAGCCTTCTAGGTTCTAAAGAAAATGTTTGTCCAGAGCAGATCAAATTGGAATCAGCCTAGGACTTTTAACTGGAGCTTTGGGGAAAAAATACTTAAAAGGTATCTGTTGGGACTGCTAGGCTGGTAGGATTCATGCTTGCAACCGCTGGGAGCCAGCTTTGCTATCATGTGGGGAGAGCTGCTTGAACTAGAAGCCAACACCACAGAGAGCAGACCTGTTTCATTTGAACAGGTGGATCCAGCTGTTCTTGAAGCTGGCCCGGTGGGTGGTAGAGGTCAGGGTGCTGATGGCCAGGAGGGATAATAATTTCCTACCCCTCAAATCTGGGAAGTGAAAACAGCAGGGCTGAATGTGCCCACGGGGCATGGCTTCTATTCAACTGGAAGAGTGGTGAATGGCTATTGGGTGACCAAAACAGTCGGTCTACTACATTCGTACTTTGTTTGCTAATTGTTTTGCTGCATGTAAACTCTTTGTTGCATTAGCTCTTGTTCATGACATCATGTCTGGAAACAGGGTCTGATAGACTTACATGTGGAATTGGAGACTTAAATTTCAAATCTGCCTCTGCCTGGTTGAGTGGCTTTAGGGTTCTCGTAACCTCTACAAAGTTGAGTTTCTGGGTCTGAAACCTAAGGACAGAGGTTATCGTAATCCATTTGGGCTGCTATAACAAAATACCAGAGCCTGGGTAGCTTATGAAAAACAGAAATTTATTTCTCATAGTTCTGGAGGTTGGAAGTCTAAGATCAGGGTGCGAGCAGATTCACAGTCCGGTGAGTATCCTCTTCCTGGGTCACAGTTGGCGTGTTTTCTCTGTAACCTCCCATGGCAGAAAAGTCGAGGGACCTCTGCGGAGTCTCTTTTATGAGGGCACTAATTTTGTTCATGAGGGCTCTACTCTCATGACCTTATCACCTCCCAAATGCCATACCTCCTGATACCATCACTTTGGGGGTTAGGATTTTAACATATGGATTTTGGGGGAGGCAAATGTTAAATCTATAGCAGAGGTACTTTCCCCATAGGATAGGGGAGAGGGAAAGTATGTAAGCACCTGTCATAGGGCCTGGTGGGGAGCAGGTGCCCCATACAGATGTTATTACAAAATATTGAGTATAGTTCCCTGTGCCATAGAGGAGATCCTTCTATCTATTCTATGCCTTCTTTGAACGACCGTAGCACTTGTTGTCTGTATCATTTTTATGTCTGTTGTTGCGTTGTGACTGAAAACGAAAAATTTCTATTTGTCCATGTCCTGGCCCTTACATAAAAATGTGTTCATTTATCTATTTCATATTTATTGACTACATCTTAGACACCGTGTTAACTGCTGGTTCTAGATGTTAGTAAAATATAGACCTTCCTGCTCAAAGGGTCACAATATTTGTGGGAAACCAAAAAATGAACAACCTATGTCTCTAAGAGCTTTGTACTTCCCAAAGAGAACACACCTCATAGGTACAATGAATACATGTATCATACGTAAATGTATAAATAGTTAATGGGATTATACACCTGAGATAACTGCTTTTCGATTCTGACGAAATGATGATTATATTTCACCAGGAGCTCAATACCACTCTGAGAATGAGGGCTGAACCCCCGACTTGACTCACTGCATCTCTTTCCTATATAAAAATACACAAGTCTGTACATACGCTCTAGAAAAAGGCTTATCTGGCATGAATTTCAGATAGCAAGAAGAAAACTTCAAGAGGTTCAGAGAAGCATCCAGAAGCTCAGATGATTGTCTGGCACTAATACAACGTGCCTGACAGGAAAATAGAACTGTAAATCTCACAAAATTAAATGATCTTTTAATAATTTCAAAACCTCCTGCTATTAATTGGAAATCCTAGAAGAATAGCTTCTTTTAAAATGTACTGATAATATGCTTTACAGCTTAATATTCAGAAGCCTATGTTTTGGCTAAGTGAGCTTCAGGAAGGAGGGAGATTTGTGGTTTTCCTCCACTTACTTTGGAACCGCTGGTTCCAAACATCTACTTCTATGCACAGTCATCTTATCATCTGTAAAATGGAGGCAACTCTAAGACAACAGAGTTACAGAGATGTTGCACAGCTTCATGTGTCATTGTCTTCATTTGTTTCAGAATACCAATGACATCTAAGCTACTACTGAAAGAGTGCTATATTATTTGGGGTCATCTAGTGCAGCTCTGTCAAAGTAAAGAAAAGGGACCTAGAATGACTATAATTTTCCCAAGAGGACACAATTATTTTATGGTAAATCTGGGACAAGAACCCTGATCTCTTTGATCCCATTCCATTGTTCTTTCATTGGGTTCTGAACAACCCAGAGAAATAAAGAGAAACAAAACTCCTGTGTGCTCTGTCACTGGTACAGGGCATGGCAAGATTGGAATTGGAGCACTACATGTTAAGAGGTATCTGAGAAATTCTTCAAACTAATTGAGATATATACCAGGTACATAGAAAACAGTATGTTTTATGAAGATGATTCTGTGCAATGAACAGAACTGGTAACACACACTGGAAGGTGAATTCTCGTTTTCTGGCACCTTGAAAACTCCACCTCAACATACACGTTAAAATAAACATTTGAACTGGGTCATATTTAATTCTGCATGCTCTTGTAAGTCAGCAAAATATTCCATATATCATTTAAGTTGTCACTCACTTTTTAACTTGACTTTCAATTTCTAAAAGTCTTTCCAAACATAAAACAGAGGTGGGAAAATGGTATATGGGAAGCTGCAGAGATGAAATAAGCTTATTTCATTAGGCATAAAGATGAATATCCAAACAACTTCTTCATGGCTGAAAGTGTCCAAATCTACTGTCTTCATTTTGTAGTCAAGGCTTCCGGAAAAATATGCTAATAGATTCCTTATTACCCAAATGCCCCATATCAGTTTCAGTAGGTATCATTATATATTATGGAAATTTTTCTCAGTGACAGTGAAAGACATCCTGGCTGAACATCCCCCTGCCCATGACACAGAGATGATGGTCTCAAGCTATCTTGAAGGCACTGGAGCCCACACTATCTGTTACTAATATTAATGGAGGACAAAACTTCATATTCTGTTTGCTCTATATTTGTTCAATCACTTCTTCCCTTCATTAAACTGGATGGCCCATAATTGAGTCTGTAGTGTGTCTATCATTGGAAACTGAACAAAGTTTTGTTGGTTTTATTAATGTCATGCGTTTCTAGGGAGGGTCTATTCAATAACTAAGTCTAGTTTCACAGTTACAAATAAATTATGATGTAACTTTGAATAAATTAAGCTCATCATAAAGGAAGTATACTGAGAGTTGCTACTACCCCTTCCTTGAGGGGCTCTCGTAAAGCACTAAGTAAAGTAACAGAGGTGTATATGTATGCATATATTTTCAGTGATATTTGTACAGACTTAAAAAGATTTCTACAGAATGCATTATAAAACCTTAATGCTGTGTGTCCCTAGTTCCCAGCTCTCTCATTAAAACTACTTAAATGAACACAATCTTATCTGTTGGGATAGCTATCAGAGTACTCCAAATATTACTTCTTGCAGTACCCTGTCCCAACCATTTGCCATCCTCTTCCCATTAGTCCTCAAGTCAGAAGCCCCGAAGATCTGTTTATTAATTTATGAACACATTTCTTCATCCAGCCAAGGAAATTGATTGATCCCTTACCAAATTTCAGGCACCATTCTTCAGTATGATTTATAGGCATGTTCAGGAAACACAGCAGTGATTAACACAGATGAATATAGTCTCTCTTGAGCTGAGGGGGGAGACAAAAGTAAATAAGCAAATATAAAATCATAAGTATAGTGCTTCCCTGGTAGCACAGTGGTTGAAATTCCCCCTGCCGATGCAGGGGACACGGGTTCGTGCCCTGGTGCGGGTAGATCCCACATGCCACAGAGCAGCTAGCCCCGTGAGCCATGGCCGCTGAGCCTGTGTGTCCGGAGCCTGTGCTCCACAATGGGAGAGGCCACAACAGTGAGAGGCCTGCGTACCGCAAAAAAAAAAAAAACAAAAAAACTCATAAGTATAAATATGTAAATAAAAATTAAATAAATGGATAGAATAGTATATCAGGTAAATGTTGGAGAAAAACAGCAAGCAGGGAAGGGAGATGGAGATTGTTAGCTGGTAGGAGGAGGCTGCAATCTGAAACTAAGTGATCGATGAGGGCTTTCTGGGGAAGATAAAATATAAGAGGGAACTTAAGCTTGTGAGAGGGAGCAAGGTGCATATCTGGGAAGTGAATAGTACAAGCAGAGGGAACAGTCAGATGGAAAGGCAATGAGGCAAGAGTGGGTTTGGAGTATCCAAGGAGCAGAAAGGATGTCAGTGTGTGGAAAACAGAGGGAGCAAAGTGGAGAAGAGAAGGAAACAGTCAGAGAGGAAACAGAGGCCCACATTTCTAGGGCTGTGGACGCACTTTGATGACTTTGCTTTTCCTGTGAAGGAGCCATTGAAGAGACTTAAGTGACATGATCTCACTTATGTTTTAACAAGATTTCTCTGGACGCCATGTTGATTAGAGGCTGTAGGAGAGTAAGGACAAGCCCCAGGAGACCAATACTTGATTCAAGGAAGTGATTACTCAAACATGGTCCCCCTCCTCTGCATCAGTAAGGACGCAGAGCAGAAATCGGCAAAAAATGGCCACAAATCAAATCAGGCTCTCAGCCTGGATCTGTGGGACTGTGAGCTAATAATGGTTCTCACGTTTACAAAGGTTGTTGAAGAAAAAAGCGCAGGAGAAGTTACAGAAACTGTATAAGGCCCACAAAGCCTAACTGCTTAATTCTTTTTTTTTTTTTGGGCAACTCATTCATTTATTGTTTAAAGATTGCAAGACAACTTCTGAATTTATGTAGCAAAATTTAAATGTTTTACTTTTTTGATAAATCAGAGTATAATAGAGAAAACAATTAGTTTCCAGTAATATCTATATCTCTATTCAGAATTAAGTCTTCCACAGACACGTAACCTGGAAACAAAAGCCTGTTACAATAAGCAAAGCTTCAACAGAGCTGCTACTTTTCGGGCCAGGGAAAGGTTCATCCCTATAGGAGAATGTGCTATGTAAAATGGCTGCAAGGTCACAGCCTTGAGGGCGCTGGAAGTCTATTATCCTATCCCACATTAAGTATTTTGGTGAACTTCAAACGTCCGTTCATCTGCAACCAAGCTGGCAAACTTTAACTGATATTTCAAGCAGGTAAAAAATAAATTAAAAGAAATCCTTACACTGATGTTCCTTGATTCACACTGTTAAATGGTTCATTAACATGTAATTCTGCCTAAGAATTACATTTGAGACTCCTTGCTCAGATTTTGGTTAACAGTACAAATCTTTCAGAAATTCAAGTTCTTATTAATCAATAATTTGTCAGCTAGGATACATTCAGGCATCAGCTGCAACTACAGAATAGGTGCACTGCCTCAGCGCTGTGGAGAGACATAATCCAGAACGCTACTAGCAGACAAAATATCTGTTACTAGACAGCACAGGTGCAGTACAGCAAGACAAAACCATATATTCATGTGTGCCGCGGACCAGCCGGAGAAAGAGGATTTCACCGCCCAGGGTCAGAAGGGAAGGGGTAAGGAACTGAAGTAGCACCGACGAATGGGGTCAGAAGGACCAAGACAACTGATGGTTGCAAGGCAAATTTTATTATGCTACAGTTGCAGATAATATAGGCTAGAAAAAGGAAGGTTGCCAGATGGTGGTTTACATTATCTACAGACTGTCTCGGCTCAAGGTTAACTTCCCTGGGAGGAAACCCATAAACCCAGAAGCATCAAAAATAACCTGCATGTGCAGGGGGGAGACAGCTTTGCTTGTCTCATTTTACATTCTTTCTGATTTCTGGACCCTGCTGATTTATCTCCCATGGAATGGAACAAGGAGGGGAACAAGTAGGGACAGTCCCTTCGAGCAGCGGCCGCATGCCTGGCATGTCCGTAGCCTGCTCTCAAGGCTGACTGCTTCCCACAGGTCTCCCTTTTTATTTTTTAACTTTTGCTGCAAAATAATTCCATGAAGTTTAGTGCCGAGAGTAGTATACTGTTGCATGAGGATACGAAACAGACATGAGAAGATCCATATCAATAATAGGCAAATTACGGCCAGGGTAATAAATCCTGACAACCTTCCAGTAATCCAAGACTGAGGATTTAACCACTTTAAATGGGGCAGTAAAGTGTGAATTACATCTTCTGGCGAAATATCATCAAGATGTGCATTTTGTATATCCTGAATTTCAGCATTTAATTTCTTAAGATCAAGACTAATATTATTATCTGACCAAACACTCAGCAGATGCATTTTTTTTCCCATTCCCAAATACAGTCACTGTACTTTTCAGGAGTAACACACATCCATGTATACTTTGCATGACAAGCTAAACGCATCCTCAATTTTAATGCTGCCATCTGATCTCCAATCCCCAAAATTGCGTTTTTAAATTCATCTAACTTGTTATTCATCTGTAAATCTATGTGACTTTGTAAAGATAAAGACTGGTATGTTGAGATAACTGATTAGCAAAGTGAGCATGATGAATACTCTGTGAAAGAGCAAGACCGGCAGTAGCCACGGTAGCAGACAGAGCAGCCGAGGCAAGTAAACTTACTATTAGCCACCCAAGAAAGCGTCTCCTTCTCTGCAAGGCTTTAGAGAGTTCCACCCATGCCTGTACTCCAGTATCTTCATACCAAGGTTCTCTCAGATGTACAGGCACCATAACATATATGGGTTGCTTTAGTATAAGCACAGATTGCGTTCCTGCAGAAGGCAACATACAACTGCTAAAAATACAATTAACACAGCTAATATTATATCCTCCTTTGGAAGAATTACCAATGTTAATAGAACCACACAAACATGTATATGGAGGAGTAACACAAGTTATAACAGGTGTATTGGAATAAGTTAGAGCGAGTTTCCATATATCCCTGTTCTTTTGAAATGTGATAAACCTATCTATGATGGGAATAGAAGAGATAAGAATTGACACCTTGGTATAATCTATAGTACACCATATTTGGTTATTATTCCAAGATGCATTGCAACGTTCAAAACTGGATCCAGGAAAGTTAACAGTCATAAAAGGAGGCAATTGATTTTTTGATTTTCTGTTAAGCATAGTAACCTTATGTCCAGCTATAAGTATCCCTTGTCCTCCAAGTAAACGCTTCATACAGAAATAACTTCCTGAATCTTCACCTGTAACCTTGGCTATAGTAATAGTGGAATCCCTAAGTGGTGAGGCGTATGAGATTTGACCTCTAATATTAATAGCTTGCCCATTTTATACCAAATGATGGTATCATTAAGATCCTCTCGTCGGCTGGTAGCCGGGCATGTAAGAGTAATGTTGGTTCCTGTAAAACGAAGGATGCCTGGAGAGCCTGACAAACTAATTGATTGATCCGTTCCCTCATAAACATCTGTATGCTCATAACTAATAGCCTTTACACATCCAGTTTCCAGATGCAATGGGCTAAGACTGACAGGATAGGTACTAAACCAGTTAGTATAATTTACATATTGATTTGTTTTATATTCCCAATAAGAGACCCATAAACAGTTATCATTGTAAAATACAGGAAACTGTGCTTCAGACCAAGATATGGGTTGTAATAGTGGAGGATCAGGTACATAGGCCCAGTAAGTTGCTGCATTAACAGAGGGAACACATGAAATGGTTGCCAACATAACCAAAAATAAAGTTACAGGTGTAACAGGATTATTCTGTTGTTTCACTGACTCTTGAGCTCGTGAAACCAGTTGTTTAATTTGTCCCCAAGTTGGAACATCACTCCTTTGAGTCGTCCTGGCAAGTGGTCTCCTCTTCTTCTTCTTTTTCTGAATCAACACTGTCAAATTTTCCGGAGAGGTGCAGAGCTTCTTCATCTTCTGAACTAGGTGAGCTGTGGCGAGCCATCTATTTGCTTGACTAAGCGCTCAGGAAGCCAGCAAGGTCCAGGCGCTGATCTGGGAAAGATACACACGTGACCACGTCCCCAAATCAACACAGGATCAGGACCACGCCAAGTGCTGGTTAACGGATCTTTCCAGAGGACCTCCGGAGATTGAGAGGCCAATCTTGGCTCAGCCACAAACCTTCCCCCTGCAGAGCAGCCAAATCTGTCAACAGTGAGAACATTTAAAATAAACAGAGCATGATTCATAAGGTTATGTGGTGTTGTTCTAGACAATTCCCCCCTTTTTATTTTTTCAATAGTTAGCTTTAAAGATCTATTTGCACGTTCTATAATACCTTGTCCTTGAGGGTTATATGGAATGCCTGTAATATGGGTAATTTTGTAATGAATTACAAAATGTTGCAAAAGCAGCACTAGAGTAAGCGGGCCCATTATCTGTTTTAATAATTTTGGGAAGGTTCATGAAAGCAAAACAGTGTAATAAATGAGTGATAACATGTTTAGTAGCTCTTCCGGTCTGTGCTGTAGCACAGAGGAAATCAGAATAAGTATCGATAGTGACATGAACAAACTGTAATTTCCCAAAAGACGGGATATGAGTAACATCCATTTGCCATAAATGTCTAGGTAATAATCCACAAGGATTAACAACATAATGTGGAACAGGAAGGTGAGGTAAGCATTGTGGGCATTGCTTAACAATTTGTCGGGCGGCTTCACGAGTAAGGGAAAATTGTGTGTGTAATGTAGCCGCCGACTGACGGTGTAGAGCGTGCAACGGCTGTGCTGCTTGTGAAGCAGTTTGATCATAACTTACCATAATATGAGGGTGTCCAGGACATGGACCATGAGTATCAACAGCATGAAGATAATGAATGCAGTACATTAGCCATTCTTGACAGCATGACGAACGGAAAGGAGTACGGTAAATTGGGACATGTCCTGCTTTAGGGAAAAGAGATTGAGGAGGAGGAGTAACTTCAACTCTATTCTTGGGAGGAAAATGTACAGGATAAAGATCACGTTTACATCGAGTTAAAACATCTGCAGTCGCATTAAGTTTAGTCAATGGCCCAGGCAAGTTAGAATGAGCACGGATATACAGACATGCAACAGGACCATCATGGGAACGAATAAGCTGTTGAAGCAAACGAAAAGAGGATGATAATTCAGGGTTATTAGTATGTCCTATGGTCGCAGTCTCCAGAAGAAATCATAAGCTAATAAGATATTTACTATCAGAAAACAAATTAAAAGATATAGAAGGCAAATGTTTAAAAGCCATAATGACAGCATACAGTTCAACACGTTGAGCTGAAGTCAAGGAAGTTTCTTTAATGAGGTTTGTTCCGTCGTCAATGATTACAGTAGCCACTCCTGAAGAAGAACCGTCCGTAAAAACCAAAGGTACATGAGGAACAGGCTGTTGCCTAATTATAGAAGGAAAGATATGAGTTAAGTTTGCTGAATTGGATCAATTTATCAGCAGGGTAATGGCATTCCAAGGTACCTGAAAATCCTGCAAGAGCAAGACCCCATTCATTACTATGTTGAAAAACCCAATTTTGTTGACTAACTGAATAAGGGATAATAATTTGAGAAGGTTCTATACTTATAGGTTGTAAGCATCTAGTTCTACCTTGCATTATTAAATTACTAATAAGTTCATAATAAGGGTTAATAACTTTAGAGGGTGTAGTTTTCATATGAATCTATTCAATAATTCCAACAGTTTGCCATAAGACGGCAGTAGGCACATGAGGAGTTGGACAAATTATTAAGAAAATTGGAAGGTGAGTATGAATTCTAGTTAATTGTGTAGAACTGATAGATCTATTGACTATTTGTAAAGCTTGAAATCCTTCTGGAGTTATAGAGCGTGAAGAAGAAGGATCTGAGTCACCTTTAAGAACATCAAACAAAGGCTGTAATTGAGCAGTAGTAAGTTTTAAGGAAGGCCTTAGCCAATTAATATCTCCAAGTAATTTTTGAAAATCATTTAATATTTTTAAATTATCAACTCGAATTTGCAGTTTTTGAGGCCTAATAGTAGTGTTATCGATATATTTTCCCAAATATAAAAATGGAGATTGTCTTTGAATTTTTTTTGAGGCAATGACCAAGCCAAATGATTGTAAGGACTGTTGTAAAAATTGAAAAGCAGTCTCTAATAAAGAAATATTATCAGTGACTAAAAGTATATCATCCATATAATGTATGAGATATAACGATGGAAACCTTTTTCTCACAGGAGTCAAGGCCTGAGCCACATATTTTTGGCATAATGTAGGACTATTTGCCATGCCCTGAGGCAATACTTTCCATTGAAATCTCCTCATGGCTTCCTTAAAATTTAAGGAAGGCAAGCTAAAAGCAAAATGTTTTCTATCTTCAGGAAACAAAGGAATAGTGAAAAAACAATCTTTTAAATCTATAACTAAAAGATGATAATTGTGTGGTATGGCTGTTGGAGAGGGTAGGCCTGGCTGAAGAGCTCCCATTATTAGCATAGTTTTATGAACAGCTCTTAGATCCTGTAATAACCTATATTTTCCAGATTTTTTCTTGATAATAAAAATAGGAGTATTCCAAGGACTACTGGAAATTTCTAAATGCCCTAATTGTTTCAGTACTAATTGTTCTGCAGCTTCTAATTTCTCCTTTGTGAGGGGCCATTGGTCCACCCATACAGGGTCATCAGTCAGCCAAGTAATTGGATCAGCAGTGAGTGGAGGAGAATCCAAGGCCCCTAAGAAAAACCCAAACCTTATCATTTTTTATTTTCACATCAATAGGATAGACAGTTCCTTGCTGATTTGTTCCCAGCCCTTTTGTGGGAAGAAATCCTTGATCCAACATCATATTAGAGACTTGAGAGTTTGGACTATAAAGTAATACTCCCATTTCTTTTAATATATCTCGGCCCCAGAGGTTTAAAGGCAGCCCAGGCAAAACATAAGGCTGGAAGTATCCTGAATGGCCCTCACTATCTTGCCATAATAAAAACTGACTACTTTGCATAGGAGAAGAACTTTGTCCTATTCTGTAAAGTTCTGTAATAGTAGGACTAATGGGCCAATGTTTAGGCCAGTGTATCTGCGTCATAACAGAGACATCAGCTCCAGTGTCTAACAAACCTGAAAAAACCTTTCCATTAATGGTTCATTTCATTTCTGGACGTTCTTTCCCTATCTTCTGAATCCAGTAGGCAGCATTAGACGATCCAAAAGCCTTTGTTTCTCTCTTTTGATGTTGTCAAATTTGTCCATGAGGTACTAAGGGCAAAAGGAGCAATTGTGCAATTTTATCACTAGGAGAAATAGTTATTATATTTTTAATAGTTTGTGCCATGACTTTTATTTCTTCTTCGTAGTCAGAATCTGTGACTCCTGGCATAATAGTTAAACCTTTCATGGTGACACTACTTCTTCCCAATAATAGTCCCATCAAACCCTTGGGTAAAGGTCCACAGATGCCCGTAGAGAGGGCCTGAAGACCCATTTCAGGAGTTAATACATATCGGGCGGAGGTACTGAGCTCCAGTCCTGCGCTTCCTGGTGTTGCTCTGGAGAGCGAGGATATTGTATGTTTTTGTTTTTGGTTAATGTCTGATTGATAATTTGAGGAGGATACACAGACATTGCCCTTATTATTTGTTGGGGCCGGGGAAGGCCCCGGGAGGAGTTCCCCGACAGTGGTGGCCCATCCTTGTGGGCCACTGAGCAACCATCTTGTGCCCAATGTTTTCCCCTATTGCATTTAGGGCATAAACCAGGGATTTTCTGACCATCTGGAGGTTTTTGAGTAGGGAAGGAAGGACTAGGGTTAGAATTAAAAGATCTACATTCTCTAGCAAAATGACCTGCCTTTCCGCATTTAAAACAAGTCTTTGTTTTCTTTTGATTGTTTTTAAACCCCACTTTAGTTAATGCTGCAGCCACAGCAGCACCCTGTATATAAGTAGGCCCAATGTCTGCACAAAGGCGAATATAATCCTCCAATGTTCCCCGTTTTCTCCAAGGTCGAATCGCAGCCTGACATGCATTATTAGCATTCTCAAAAGCAAGTTGCTTAACTACAATTGTACCAGTGAGTCCCTCCACAATGAGTCTCCCCACCGCCTGTGACAACCTATCTACAAAATCAGCATATGGTTCATCAGGTCCCTGTCTAATTGTTGAAAGATCCTCAGTTTTGTGTGTAGAAGGTCATTTCCTCCAGGCTTGTAATGCCAAATGATTTATCTGAGGATAAGCAACAAAGGGATAAGTTAATTGATCTTGTAAAGAAAGATATTGTCCTTCCCCAATCAGCATATGATAATCAACTGGAATATTATGGGCAGCATTCTTTTCTGCTTGTTCAGCAGCCCGTTCATAAAAATCAAACTTCCATATTAAATAATCTCCACCATTTAAACAAGCTCGTGCAATAGACTTCCAATCGGCGGGGGGAAGAGCTTCTCCTGTCAACCATAGCAGTAGTAAAAGCAGCAGTGGGCCCATATTGAGCACAGGCAGATTTTCAATCTTTCAAAACTTTAAAAGGGAGAGACTGATGCTCCCTAGTAGCTTGTTGAGGATTATTAGAATCAGGTCTTTCTATGACGGGACAACAGAAAATAGGATCTTCTCCTCGTTTTATTGCTCCTTGTACAGCACACTGCAAGGGACTGAGCATTTTTACAGATGTAGATTTTTGAGGAAGACAGTCCTTATTAACCTGCAGCTTTTTCACTGACTTATCTATCATAGCCATTAGAAAATCATCCTCAGGATATTTCTCTCTTTCATGTTTACAAGCCTCATCTGTTAAGTCAAAATGTTCCTCTTCATCTAAAATATTTAAATTAATTAGCTCTTTCAGTTTAGGAAGTGGCGACACAGTAGCTGATAATACAGTCTCTCCTTCTGTCAGAGGCTTATGTTTTTCTGACTTTACATTCAAATCAACACTATCATGAGAAGAATCTAAACATATTTTTATCAGAGTCCACAAACTATATGTAACAACAGGAGTATGAGTAGGCCCTCGAGACTCATAATAATTTTTTAAATCTTCTCCAACTTTCTGCCAGATTTCTATGTCAACAGAGCTGCCATCAGGAAACCAGGGAGATACACCATGGATATGCTGTAAAAATTCAGTCAACTGTGAGGTAGAAACTTTATTACCCCGAGCTTTAAGCATCAAAAGTAAAACCTGAGCAAATAATTCACACTCCTTTGAGCCCTTTTGCCCCATCTTATTTTACTTCTGACTATTGCCTTATGCCTCTATTAGTTTCACTTTTACTGGTGGCCACACATATTTTGCATAAGGGTTCTCTTACCTGCACTTTCTTTTTCTTTTAATTGCCTTCACGCTTCAGGTCCCTGTTCGAGTGCCACTTGCCGCGGACCAGCCGGAGAAAGAGGATCTCACCGCCCAGGGTCAGAAGGGAAGGGGTAAGGAACTGAAGTAGCACCGACGGATGGGGTCAGAAGGACCAAGACAACTGATGGTTGCAAGGCAAATTTTATTATGCTACAGTTGCAGATTATACAGACTGGAAATCGGAAGGTTGCCAGATGGTGGTTCACATTATCTACAGACTGTCTCGGCTCAAGGTTAAATTCCCTGGGAGAAAACCCATAAACCCAGAAGCATCAAAAATAACCTGCATGTGCAGGGGGGAGACAGCTTTGTTTGTCTCATTTTACATTCTTTCTGATCTCTGGGCCCTGGTGATTTATCTCCCATGGAATGGAACAAGGAGGGGAACAAGTAGGGACAGTCCCTTCGAGCAGCGGCCGCATGCCTGGCATGTCCTTACCTGCTCTCAAGGCTGACTGCTTCCCAAACGTATGTTGCCTTGTTTAAGCCTCAAGCCCTCGATCCTTTGTTGAAATACAATAATTTCATTCCTATGGTTTTCAGTACCAAAAACTCCACCTCCAGGAGGGCTAAAGTCTAATTTGTACTCCAAACCAAGTAGCAGTGCAGTTCACTACTACTGAGGCTGAATCCATAAAGACTTCAAGACCACGTCCAGAAGACAAGTTATTATATATAATACCCTAGAAGGTCTGAAACATAATTATCATATACATAGCTGGTCCTTCAGAGCTTTTTACCTATAACATGTTTTTTGATGAAAGCTATTTAATGTACTGGAGATAACTGTGACTTACTGATCAAATATTTGAATACTTATACTTACATGGAATTTCATTTCTGCTGAAAGAAAAAGGAAGAACAGGACTCACTAAAAAAAAAAACAAACTTTAGCAATGAAAGTAAAAATCTTGACACACACTATCACTTTTGGAAGCAGCATAAAGGGGCAGTCAACGGTAAAACACTGGTGAAATAGGTCAAAACTCTAGGCCAAAAATCCATTATTATTATCATCAGTGACAGTACCACAACTGTGCCCTTCAGAATTAATAATCGCTCCTAAGAAACTTCATTTGGCATCAGAAGATGTGTTTAAGAGAAACACTCTGGGAGGTTTTGAATCAGACTTGGTTTTTTGTTCGCCAAGTTACAGGAGAATTTTTAAAGTGGGGGGAAGGGAAGAAGGAAACGGACCAGGAAAAGAATTTAAGCCATCATCTATAAACCAACAAAGCACTGACAGGTCCAAACATTATGTCACAAACTAAAATGACTGATATAGGCTCAAGTGGTTTATAAAACCTATAAAAAGACTACACCAGCAAAGTCCCCATTTATCTGTAGAGTTCAAAAACTAAAACAAGGAATATTTTAGCTTAAAACCTTATCTCAAGAGAATCATATACACTTCACATGAATAAAAATACCTGAAACCAAACATTTTTAAAAGCTCCAATACCCAAAATATAAAGAAAAATATTAATTCAGAAGACTCAATCAATCCATGATAATCACAAAATGGCTGGGCAATCTCTATCTCCCTTCCACACTAACCATCCATCCCATGGAAGACCAAGGGAGATCAGACCTTCCAGACTTACCTTCCAGACCTTCCAGCCACCTGGATGCTGCAAAATTCTATGGAGACTCCTTGTGGAACAGCAGTTTCCCATCTCTTGTGTCTCTCCCTATCACGATCATGATCATGCAGGAAGCAAGTCTGGCTGTGCTATTTCTTATCATTGTCTGTCACCCATCTGTAACATGGCATTGTACGGATAAGGAAAAAGTAGTTCCCTTTCCCCCAGAAGGTTGAGGCTCAGGTACAGGGTAATTCTCCTGTGCACACAGTCATTATTTAGGCCGATTCAGTGACTTCAACAGGCTTAATCATGTGATCAGGTTTGTTGCCAGCTGCGTAATGCTCCCACATCTGTAGATAGAGCCGCTCTAGGTCCATTGTGTACTGTTTGGTGTTGAACAGAGGGCTAGATGTTCTCTGCTTCCAGACTTTGCCACGAATTTTCTTCAGGTATTCTAGATCAGTTCCCAGTTTCACAGCTATGTCTTCATATTCTTGTCTATTTTTAGCAATAAGCTCAAGACAGCCTAAACAAGTGAGCTGGGAAGCTGCAACTCGGGAAGCAAGAGTCTCTCCTGGCATAGTCACCATGGGTGTCCCTGACCAAAGGACATCCATCCCTGTGGTGTGTCCATTACAGAGTGGAGTGTCCAAGCAGACATCAGCCAGCTGGCCTCGCCGAACATGTTCCTCTTTAGGAGCAACAGGTGAAAAAATGATACGGTTCTGGGGAAGGCCCATATTTTGTGCGTACTGTTGAATATTAGGTTCTCCTACTGCTGGAAAACGCAACAGCCACAGTACACTATTGGGAACACGCTTCAGAATATTTGCCCACATCTGCAAAGTAGATGGGTCAATTTTATATAACTGATTGAAGTTACAGTACACAATGGCATCTTCCGGTAACCCGTACTGAGAACGTGTGGTTACAATAATGGTACGGGGAACCTCCTCTCCAGTGGCAGCCTTAATGTTGATCTGGGTAGTTGCCAGTCCATTGCTAAGACTGAATCCGTTAATTGTTATCTGAATTTGTCCTCTGTTAATCATTTCAATAACTGCCTCTGCAATAGTATTCATAGGAATGACAGGCATATTAAGAGCTGTATTACTGCTGTCTGCGGTGTCTCCTCCATCAGGACATTTCATCTTGACAATTTGCACATCTGGGAGACTATCAAGAAATGCTTTGAGGTCGATGCCATTCAGCACAATCCGATTGTCATAAATGTGCCCATTGGACTTAAAATCGATGACTGCTTTCTTCTTCAGGTGAGGGAACATATTAGCATGATCACCAATAAAGAAAGTATGGGGCATATAAGCCAGTTTCTCAGAATACTGCTCAGCAACTTCAGCAGGTGAAGTTTCCTGATCAGTGATGATATAATCCATGAAAAGCACGCCACTGGTCCCAGGGTAGCCCAGCCACATTGCCTGAATAGGAGCTGGCCTGAGAGCAAAGAGTTCATTTCGAGCACCCCTGGTATAACCATTCATATTTACAAGGATGTGTATACCATCTTGATGGATGCGATCAGCTGCTTTCCCATTGCATGGAATCTGAGAAAGATCAATGAAATGATGGGCTTCTGCCATCACCTTCGCTCGGAAGTTTGTGCCATCATCTGGGCTCAGGGCATAACAGAAGACCTCAAATTTATCAGGATTGTGCGTGCCTGGAATAGACTGCATAAGATGAGAGGTAGGATGATTCCCAAAGTCAGAACTCACGTATCCTACACGCAGTCGACCATCACTGAGCTTCAAGTCTTTTGGATGTTCGTACGGTGGTTTATGAAGGACACTGATCTCATCCAAGCAGAGGTTCCCATGGCTCTCAGCAATAGCCTTCCTGAAGCCATGAGAAAGAGGATAGAGCATACTATGATGAGGCTGCACAGAAGGCAACCTATTCTTCTCCAGCTGGTCAGCCACAATGCTGACCAACTTCTTCATTCGCTCATCATAGTCTGTCCAATCACAGACAATCTGCAGGCAATGAGCCAAATCACAATAAGCGTCAGGAAAGTCAGGTTCAAGCTTCAGAGCAGTGCGATAAGAAGCAATTGCTTCTGGAATATTCCCTGAATACTTGTGAATGGAAGCCAGATTGCTGTGGGCATCCGCAAGTGCAGGGTTAATCTGAATGGCACGAGTATAACACTGCAAGGCTCCCTGAACATCCTGCATCTCCTTTAGAGTGTTTCCCATGTTACAGTAGGCATCAGCAAAGGTAGGACTGATTCGAACAGCCTCCTTATAATGCATCAGAGCTTCCTGCAGTTTCCCCTGCTGCTCCAATACACTTGCTAAATTTGAATGGGCAACAGCAAACTCTGGGAAGACTTCTAATGCTTTACGATACAAGCGAACTGCCTCTTCAATGTTTCCCTGGTCTCCTTTGATATTGGCCAGGTTATTCAGAGAGTCTGCATGGGTGGGGCACAGCCGCAGAGCTGTATTATAACAATCTTCTGCTTCGGCAACACGGCCCTTCTCTTCCAGAGCGTTGGCTAGGTTGCAGTAAGCATCAGGGAAATGTGGTTGCAATTCAATAGCTCGCCTGTAGGTGTCTATTGCCAGATCCATCAGGCCTTGCTCATAGTATACACCAGCCAGGTTGGCACGTATCACTGCATGATTTGGGCTCAAGCTTAGGGCACAAAGGTAAGCTGCCACAGCTCTGTCAAAAATCCGTGCCTCTTTCAAGACATTTCCTAAATTGATATAAGCATCCAGAAAATTGGGGTCAAGGGTGACAGCCTTTTCAAAGTGATGAATTGCAAGCCAAATCTCCCCTTGTGCATTGAAAACACAGCCAAGATTACTCCAAGCTACTGCAAAGTTCGGTTGCGTCTCCACTGCTTTCAAATAACATGCCTTGGCTCCTTCCAAGCGACCCAGGGCTTTGAGCAGGTTCCCCAGGTCACTGCGAACACAGTACAAATCAGGATTGCACTGAAGAGCAGAGACGTAAGCTTGTACTGCCCCTTGCATGTCGCCTGCTGCTACCAAAGCGGCTGCCAGGTTAATATAACCATCGATGAAATCTGGTTTGAGATGCAATGCATGCCGGTAATGCTCCATTGCTTCCTGCAACTGCCCTCTTTCCTTGTACACATTCCCCAAATTCGAATAGGCTTCTGCCAGAAGAGGGCTCTGTTTAATTGCCAGAGTACTAAAGTGGGCAGATCTGTCCAGCCTTCGACACTGGAAGTGCAGAGATGAAAGTAATAAAAGTACTCCAGTATTGTCTGGCTCTTGTCTCCACAGCTGCATGCAGTGTCTCTCAGCTGCCTCAAAATCTCCTGCCTGATATTCTCGATGTGCCAACTCAGCTAACCCTTGGAAGGAAAGCATACGTTTCGTTGGTTCTGTGCTGTCGGCCACGTTGCCCACAGAAGACGCCATCTGGAGCTTCTGGAGAGAGTGAGAAAAGGGGGTAATTGAGTCCCGCTGCCGCCACTACTGGCAAGAATGTTTCTAGAGGTAGCAAATACGAGGGCAGCAGCCGTACCACTGCTTTGGCAGGCTTAAGCGGCGGCAACAGTTACAGGCACCGAACCTTAGGAACTCTGGTTGGCCATCTACCTCTCACGCTCTTGAAATCTTAATTCTTAACCCTGCCCTCTTCCACCATTTTTCTCCTAATCAGGGAATAAAAATTACCTATACACTTGCCTTAGAAGAAATCAAAAGTCAGTAGTCCAAACACTTTTTAAATTTTTGTTTTCTGTCCAGTTGGAAAGGAAATACATGATTGACTTTACTTCATCATTCATATAGTCAATGTGGAAAACATTAGGGCCGTGTATTTCAATACAGTAAGATCAGAAAATTTTAAATTGGCCTTCCCAAACCACTCATAAGTAACCAACGTTGTATATAATGCTAAAATCTTAGAGACTGAGTTTGATATTTTAAAAGTTCTGAAAGGATTAGCTAATTTCTCCTCATCATATTTCTCATGCCTCAAACCTGAGTATTACTTTTTTAAAAATAAATCTATTTATCTTTATTTATTTTTATTTTGGCTGCGTTGGGTCTTCAATGCTGCGTGCAGACTTTCTCTAGTTGCGGCGAGCGGGGGCTACTCTTTGTTGCGGTGCCCGGGCTTCTCATCACAGCAGCTTCTATTGCTGTTCCACAACTCTATGGGTTCCTCTTTAGGTCCTATGAAGAACCCTAGAAATTCGTTCATGGAATTATAAGTTTTTGCAAAATTGTCAAAAGTGAGATATTTTAACTTCCATCAGGTAAGACCAGTGTCTCTTTCTTTGCCAATTTTCCTTCTATCATATTCCGCTATGTTGGATCATATTGGAAGGGCCACAGGCTTTTTTGAAATCTGGCTAAGGAGATTTTCTTTTTTCTGTGGTACGCGGGCCTCTCACTGTTGTGGCCTCTCCCGTTGTGGAGCACAGGCTCTGGACGCACAGGCTCAGCGGCCATGGCTCACGGGCCTAGCCGCTCCGCGGCATGTGGGATCTTCCCGGACCGGGACACGAACCCGTGTCCCCTGCGTCGGCAGGTGGACTCTCAACCACTGCGCCACCAGGGAAGCCCTAAGGAGATGTTTTAAGTGAGGCTATTATGTGATTTTCAGACACCGCCGTATGTAATTGACTATATACTATCCCATTACAGGAATAACTTCCAGTACTCATACTGACTACTCTACTGACTTAACCTAGCACAAGACACAGAAGCATAAGGACAAAAACCACCTTACAATATAGCCATGTCTTGCACTTCACAGCTCTCAAAGCATGTGCGTTTGAAGAAGAAAAAAACAACTGAAAAGTACAAAACCAGAAGCTATTCTGTGGAAAATTATTTCAATCATCAGGCATGTGAAAGATAAGTCAAAGATTCAGTTCTCATCAATGCTTAGTCAAAACGGAAATTTTCTTCTGTCAGGAATATACTCCAGGGGCTTCCCCGATGGCGCAGTGGTTAAGAAGCCACCTGCCAGTGCAGGGGACAAGGGTTCGAGCCCTGGTCCGGGAAGATCCCACATGCCACGGAGCAACTAAGCCGGTGTGCCACAACTACGGAACCTGCGCTCTAGAGCCCGTGAGCCACGACTATTGAGCCTGCGAGCCACAACTACTGAAGCCTCCGTGCCTAGCGGCCGTGCTCTGCAACAAGAGAAGCCACCGCAATGAGAAGCCTGTGCACCGCAACGAAGAGTGGCCCCCAGTCCCTGCAAGTAGAGAAAGCCTGCGCTCAGCAACGAAGGCCCAACACAGCCAAAAATAAATAAATAAATAAATAAATAAATAAATAAATAAATGAATATACTCCATCAACAATGTGTGTAATGGAATGGTGTGAGTGAGTATTTTATCAGAATCCCTGTAATGCACAGACCTATAGCAGTACTGAAATCAGTAATGCATTTATAATAGTAAATACTTATGAGGAAGTAATCCACAGAGGTTTTCTCAAAGTTAACAATGAAAATTAATGTGACATTATCAATAATAAATTGTGAAGCTGAAATAAACTTTTCTAAACTATTAATAACTAGAAGCAAATTCTAATCAACCATGTTACAAGAAATCTATGTCTAAAAACTACAAAGTTTATTTCTTAAAATTTTATTTCGAAAATACATAAACTGTCGTATGAGGAGGCAGTTAAAGAATATATAGCTAAAAGAGTGGGAGAAAAGTTTTATAGAGACACATCTGGCAGTAGTTAATTTTTAAATGTCATTTTTCTAGATTTTGTGACACCTATAGTATTGATATTTGAAAGCATTTAAAAAAGTGTAATTTGAAGATTTGCTACTTCCAGGTAGAATAAAATATTTTGAAGCAAAACAACGTTTCCACTGAGAAAAACAAAAAAAGCCAAATAAAATAGCCAGCATTCAATCAAAAAGTTCTAGACAAACCAAGAGAGAGAATCATATGGCTAAATTTCTAAGAAAAGAACAGATAATACAAAAATATTTATATAAGATATTGTGTATCTTTAACAGGAAAAGTCTTTATCAAGAAAAGACTTCAAAATCATCAGAATTAATATTATATTTTATTTATTTGTATGTTATATTTATATATAGATATTTATATATTTATATAAAGAACTTAAAGATAAAGCCCTAGTTAAGGCAGTGACAATAGCAGTAGCAGTGGGAGTGAAAAGAAATGGTTATATTCAAGCATATTTTGCCAGGAAAAGTCCAAGATCAAATGTCTGACTGCATGCATGGGATGGATAGACGGAGTGGGAAAAATCAAAGTTAACTATAGAGGTTCTAGTGAAGATGGGGTTGCCGTCACCCAACCCAAGGGGCTGCGATCACCCCCAAGGTCTAGGAGACTCAAAGGGAAGGTCATGGTCAGAGGCAAAGTTAATTGGTGGGAAAATAAGACTCCCAGTCTCTCCATCTCCTTATACCAGTTTTTTTTTTAATATCTTCATTGGAGTATAATTGCTTTACAATGGTGTGTTAGTTTCTGCTTTATAACAAAGTAAATCAGTTATACATATGTCCCCATATCTCCTCCCTCTTGCATCTCCCTCCCTCCCACCCTCCCTATCCCACCCCTCTAGGTGGTCACAAAGCACCCAGCGCATCTCCCTGTGCTATGCGGCTGCTTCCCACTAGCTATCTCTTCCTTATACCGGTTTTGTTTTTCTGCTCATATACGTAGCAGCATTTCATTCAAGGGGAAAGTCATTGATCTGACTGGTCAAATTAAACAACATAGTTCAAGGCACATTTACAGTGGTTAGTTCCTCCACAATTTAGAAAGTCACATTCACAATTTCCCTCTTCCTATGCCGCGGAACACATTGGCCATTCCTCCAAAGTTTCCACTCCACAGAGTGGACCAGAGATGACGTGAGCCCAGAACTGAGAGCTTGGCATGAGATGGTGTCAGCCCCACGTAGAGCTCTGGCATAAGTTATAACCCAACCCAGCTCTACAGAGAGCTCTGCATGGAATCCTGGGAGTAAACTCAGCCATAATAATGTGATTCTGTTTTTCATTTGCTTTTCTTCCTTGCTTCACTTTCCCTGGCCACTCTGACAAACAAACTTTCAGGCATTCCTGGGCCACTCACTAACTTTATTCCATTTAATGTCATCCAGATTCCCAAGAAAATTACTAACTATAAGGAGGCAAATTTGGAACATGGTGAGTTTTAGATGCCTGAAATATACAGGTCATTGAATCCAGTTAAGTAGCAAATTATCTGGATCTCAAACATGCCAGTAGAATAGCAGACTAAGCTCAATTTAATGTACTCTTACTGGAGACACATGTAAATTCTGGGTCAATTTTGAAAAAGTTAAAAGCACATAGCTGAGATTAAAAGAAAGAAAGGAACACCTGCATGTTTCAGAAAGTAACAGAGAAATTAAATCCAGAGAAAGAAGAGCGGACTGATGTCTGTGGGTTCCGTTCCTTAGTATAGGCCTTATGTAAATAGGGGCTGGAGCTAGAAATCTAACATTACCTTGAGGCCAGGAATTTAGACTCAGGATGGAACAATATTGAGAAGTTGGTACAGATAGCCTACAGAAATCTCATGAGGAACTGCTTAGTCCATTAAGAGGGCCAAGGGCGGTGGTGAGGAAGATTGATAGCTCTTGAAAACCTTCAGGTACAGAAAACATCAACACCTCTGAAAAGTAGGCCTGTCCTTCCCAGCGTTGTGATGGCCAGGTTGTCACTAACCTGTAAGGCCCTGTATGAATCAGAAACTGCAAGGAGAGTAATTCAAAGAAAAACAGATGCAGGATGGGTGTGGCAATAAATCCTAGGACCCTACCAGAAACAAAATTAAAACCACTCTAAAGGGAAATTTTAACAAACCAGAGCAGATATACCCTAACCAGAACAGAATAATAATTCTGAGGAAGTTACTTTAGTTATTTAAGTAATATTCAATGCATTTCCATGGCCAGGCCCTTTTGAAGAATTCTAAAACATATACGAACAATTCGTTTACATCTTATATATCCCACCATCCAGAGCAAAATTCACTTAAGTACTGTACTGGTGGAAATTGGGCAGCACTATGGAGACAATTAAAAGGTGTTTACCATCAAAAAACGTCAAGGTAAGAAAGAGAATGTCTAATTTTTAATTATCCTGTGGTTTATTGAAATCTTTTGGAAACCCAAAATAGAGAAAACCTAGGAGGCAATGAAGACTTAAATCTTTAGAGATTTATCAACTCATCTATAAAAGCTTTATTAATCTCTTCTTTTAATATCATTCCTGAGAGGTATAAATGTGTCCAGTGATAGGGTTGAAGAAGCCTGAGAGAATTTCAATTGTTTACTATTCTTGGTCAGCTATTAAGACCTTTCAGGAGCATCTTGATCTTCATGGCATCATCCAACAAAAAGCAGGATATTTTACAGAAAGTCCTGGTCCACTGTTTGGCTTGCTTTTGTGTTTATGTTTCTGGTTTTCTCACATTGGGCGGTACATTAGGCTACCTATTGCACACTCCCTCATTCATGCATGCATTCATTCAAACAATATTTACTGAGTTGAGATATTTAATTAACACCCAATAAATGATGTTTAGATGAATGAATGCGCTTTTTATCAAAGTAAGTGTAAGTACTGAGAAAAATTACAGAATTTATGATCCCAGCCCCACAAAAGCGTATAATTGTGTTGAGGATATAACACATGCTGGTGAAATAACTAATATATCACATTGGACAGTTTCTAAGTTCAAAAATGAGTTTTTATAAATAATCAGAGCCTAAGGAGGACAAAGAAGGGACGGTTCATTATGGGTTGAATCTATCAATAAATGTACATTTCAGATGAGATTTGAGATTGACCTTAAAGAAAGAAGAGGACTTAGATATATGAACAGAGAACAAAAAAGGCATGGTGATAGCATGTGCATAGATAGTGTGGCCAATATTTATGTTCTTCATTAAAGACAGTCAGAGATAACCCAAATGTAACTGTTTCCATGGGTCCATTCTCAGTATCCAAACAAAACGGCAAATCCTATCTTAGTAAAACTAATGAAAAACACAGTCTTTAACAAAGACATTGTGAAGGAAAGGGGGAGAGAAAGGCTTGCATCCCACACCACACAACAAAACTTATTTAATTATTTGTTTCATTTTCTCCCTCTGAAAATTTCCTCTCCCTCTCTCTGTACGTCTCTCTTCTCCCACATCTGGCCACACTCTACCAGCCACCTTTCCAGATCTTTCCAGAACTCTCCATCCTACTTTCATTATGCCACAAGTTGAACATCTCACAGGTCTCCAGGATGCATCCTCATCACTTACTCCACAAAGACAAACAAAGGACACTTCTCAGGATCACGTTTCTTGGAAGGAAGAGGTCACGAGGAGTGATTATAAATAATATAAGGTGGAGAGCAGTGACTTAAAATACCATTTTTTCCTCTTAGAATGTGAATGCAGGGAACTTTGGGAAACTAGAAAATCTAGAAAGGATTCATTGATAATTATTTATTTTCAATGAATAAAATAAAACGTAATAATACGGCTAAACTCTGACAGATTAACTTTTTCAAAAGTTGCTTTCACACACCTTCACTATTGGGATGTTTGATAAACACATCTTTCTTCTTTCTTTGCAGATACTGGCACCAAACTTTCAAACAATAAGAACCTTCCCGTAAGTCCCTTGCCAGGCAAGATTAACGTATAACAATCCAAACAGATTTTTGAAGAAGATAACTGGTTGAAAGCACAGGAAAAGAGCTGGGTTTCTCTTTTTCAACAGTCACATGAGTAATGTGCGAATTGGTTTACAAAGTCTCTCTCCATGAGGGGCTAAGGTTAAGATTAGAACTTCTGAGGCCAGAAGAGCAAAATAACTACAACAACCCACATATTTTCAAGAGCCGCCCTTTGGATGTGAGGGATTGATTTCTCCCATGCTTTTTTCAGCAGCCCAACTGGTGTCTTTAGTAAATGACATAAGAGAACACAGTGTGGCCAAGAAGGCTTAGATTTCCTTAGCCCCAAGTCAGATAGTCTCAAGTGACTGTCCACTCAAATTAAAAAGAGAGATTTACAAAAGGAAACTGGATACAACTGAGTGTACTTTTATTTCAACCCTTTACCTGAATGTTTTGTTTTGTTTTCAGTTCTCCACTGAAGTTGCCTACATTAATATATTTTTAAGAACATTTCCTTAAGTTGAAGTATTCATTCAGTATATTCATTTACTATAATTGAGAAAAGCCAAACGACTTAGGCAAATTCATTTCTATATTGCCACAGCAGTGTATTGTGAACTAAATGACACCTGGCAGTTCTTTCCTCAGATACTAACTCAATTAGAAGGCAGAACAAGGATACCTACCCATTCAGGGAACGAAAGGTCACTTAGCCTCTGTAGCTGTCTTAGGTCTCTTATCATCACAGTAACAAATTGAAGACTAAAAACCATACGATCACCTCAATAGATGCAGAAAAAGCTTTTGAAAACATTCAATATCCATTCATGGTAAAAACTCTCCAGAAAGTGGGCATAGAGGGAACATACCTCAACATAATAAAGGCCATATATGACAAGCCCATAGCTAACATACTCCATGGTGAAAAGCTGAAAGCATTTCCCCTAAGATCAGGAACAAGACAAGGATGCCCACTCTCACCACTTTTATTGAGCAGAGTTTTGGAAGTCCTAGCCACAGCAATCAGACGAGAACAAATAAATAAATAAAAGGACTCCAAAATGGAAAGGAAAAAGTAAAACTGTCACTGTTTGCAGATGGCATGATACATAGAAAATCTGAAAGACACCATCAAAAACCTATTCGAGCTCAAACATGAACTTGGTAAATTTGCAGGATACAATAGATTTCTATATATAAATTTTGTATTTCTATACACTCACAGTGAACTATCAGAAAGAGAAATTAAGGAAACAATCCCATTTACAATTGCACAAAAATGAATAAAATACATAAGAATAAACCTGCCTAAGGAGGTAAAAGACCTGTACCCAGGAAACTATATGACACTCATAAAAGAAATGAAAGATGACACAAACAGCTGGAAAGATATACCATGGTCACGGATTGGAAGAATTAATATTGTTAAAATGACCATCATACCCAAGGAAATCTATGGATTCAATGCAGTCTGTATCAACATATCAAGGGCATTTTCCACAGACCTAGAACAAATAATTTTAAAGTTTGTATGGAAACACAAAAGATGCTGAATAGCTAAAACAGTCTTGAGAAAGAAGAACACAACTGGAGGAATCATGCTCCCTGGCTTCACACTGTGCTACAAACCTACAGTAATCAAAACAGTATGGTACCGGCACAAAAACATCCATCACTGGAACAGAATAGAGAGCCCAGAAAGAAACCCATGCACTTATGGTCAATGAATCTATGACAAAGGAGGCAAGAATATGCAATGGAGAAAAGTCTGGGCTTCCTTAGGGATGGTTTCATCAATTAATTTGTTTTCTTAAATGGACCATACTTTTCCATGTCTTTGTATACCTTGTGAGTTTTTTGGTTGAACATTTGGCTTTCAAATATTATAATGTGGTGTCTATGGACATCAGATGCTCCCACTTTCCCAGGGTTTTCTGGGCTTTTGATTGTTGAAGGCTGTAGTAGTCTGTTTGTTTAGGGACCCTTCCAAACTAGCTTTGCAACGACTGTAATGACTTTGACTTTCCAAAATAGCTTTGCAATGACTCCTTATCGTATGTAGGCACTGAAGTCTCTGTTCCTTTAGTTCATGTTTAGCTAATGTTTTGACAGAGATGTCCTTGAATTCCTGCACCTAAGACAAACAAAAACAAATATACACAAGCACATCCACATGCACACTCAAAACCACACACCTCTCCCCATTGTGCAGATTGCTGGATCACTCCTTCAACATTTAGCTGACCTGCACTGAGTTCAGGGCTCAGCCCATGGTAAAAGCTTAGAGACTCCTCTGGTGTTTTCAGAACATGCATCTTATCTTGAGTATGCATGTGGCTTTCTTAATTTCTCTGGACACATGTGTACTTTTTGTATGTTCTAAGTTCCCAAAGAATCTCCCCCCAACTTTTGCTCCTGCATCTTGTGTGGTCTATTGTATTTCAATGCACAGTCTTCAGCCCCAGCCATCTGTGCTTTGTTAGTTCACCTTGCACTTTTTTTGAGCAATGACCGCTGCTTTTCCAGACTGTGTTCCAGGTTAGCTAAGACAGAGATAAGCATCTTGTGTCAGTCCTTCAGGTAGCTCCCAGACAGGTTAGAACAGATACACATAATAATCTGAGAGTACGGTCTCTTCTGCTCCCTCCTGAAGCAGGATTGAGGGTCCCATACTACGAATGGTCTGCCGCTACTTTAAGACTATCACTGTATTAAGACTCCACCACTTGAAGACCATCTCTACACTAACAGTGGATGGGGCAAGGGCAAGTAAAAATGCCACAAAGCTTTCCTGCCATTTTCCAATTGCCTCTTCCCTGGTTCAGTATGTGTGTGGTTGCTGTAAATCTTTGGCTGATTTCAGGACTAAGAGAAACTCAAGGAACCCCACAACAAGAAACAGTATAATCAAACTCTCAGATGCCAAAAGACAGAGAAAGAATCTTTCCTCCCAAAGGAGAAAGAAAAAACAAATTTGTTACAAAGCAGGGATCCTCAAAAAGATTCATAGCTAATTTTCTATCTGAAACCACGCAAGCAAGAGGCCAGACATATTTAAAGTGCTGAAAGAAAGAAACTGTCCACCAAGAATTCTATATTTGGCCAAAATGGTTTCAAAACTTAGGGAGAAATTAACACATTCCCAGATGAACAAAGGCTGAGGGCGTTTGTTTTACAACTTCCTAACACTGCCCTATGACAAATGCTAAATTGAACCTTCAGGTTGAAATGAAAGGACACTAGACAGCAACTCGAAGCTGTATAAAGAAATAGAAGTCTCCGGTAAAGATAAATACATGGGCAGATACTAAAGCCAGTATTGTGCTACTGGCTTGTAACCCTACTTTTTATTTCTTACATGATTGAAAAAACAAATGCCTAAAATAATTATAAGTCCATGTTATTGGGCTCACAAAGTATAAAGGTGTAATTTGTGACAACAATAATGTAAAGAGGAGGAATGGAACTGTAGAGGAACAGAGTTTCTGTGTGCTTTAGAAGTTGGTTTTAATTCAAATGATATTGGTTGAACTTTAGAAGGGTAAATGTAATCTTCTTGATAACCACAAAGAAAATATCAATAGACTATATGCAAAAATAAATGAAAAAGGGGTCAAGAGTTCACTACAAGAAAATCGGCAAACCACAGAAGAAGTCAGTAATGGAGTAAATAAGCGGCAAAAAATGCATAAGACATACAGAAAACAACCAGGAAACAGACAGAATTAAGTTCTTCCTCATCAGTAATTCTTGAAAAAGTAAGTGGATTAAGCTCTCCAATAAACATATACATATTGGCCAATGGACTTTAAAAACAACCATAATCCAAGTATATGCTGTCCGCAAAAAACTCACTTGATTACAAGAGACACAAATTGGTTGAAAGTTAAAGCATAGAATAAAATATCCCATGCAAATAGTAACAAAAAGAAAGAAAGAGAGAGAGAGAAAAAGAAAGGAAGGAAGGAAGGAAGGAAGATAGATCTGGGATGGCTACGTTAATATCACACAAAATAAACTTTAAATCAAAAACTATCACAAGAGGAAGAGGAGGCCACTATATGTTGATAACAAGTTCAATCTATCAAGAAGATATAACAACTATAAACATATATGTACCAAACATCCCCCAAATATGTGAAGCAGACATTGACAGAACTGAAGGAAGAAATAGATAGTTCTAAAATAATAGTTGGAGATCAATACCTTGCTTTCAATAATGGATAACACATCTAGACAGAAGATCAGTAGAGAGGTAGGGGGACTGAATAACACATTTAACCAACTAAACCTAACAGCCATATATAGATCACTCCACTCAACAACAGCAGAATACACATTTTTCTCAAGTACACATGGAACATTCTCCAGGAAAGACCGTATGTTACGCCACAATACAAGTACCAATACATTTTTAAGAAACTGAAATCATACAAAGTATATTCTTTAGGCACAGTGAAATGAAGGTAGAAATCAATAACAGAACCATTGGTAGCCATTTCCCATCATGCCTGCCACACATGATATAAAGCAATGAAGGGAAAAACATAATTGACCATTTAGAAAAGTGGGAAAGAGGACATAACATTGACACAGAGCGTGTGCTGTTTCCCGTTGTCAGGGATAGAAATAACTTAGCATCATTTATTCATTAGTGTGTTAATTTCTTGGTCAATCATTGGGCAGCCAGTGTTTCTGCCTGATGGGAAGATTTCCTATACTCAGTGTTGAGTGCAGACAACCTTGAAAGGGGCATTTAAAAGGATTATACTGTGATGGGCTTAGCAGTACCCTTCCTCCTATGCCAGTATTTAGGCTGGGTTATTTCCATGCAGTGTGTACAATCGTAGGCCCCAGGTCACCAGAATTTAGTTGGATTCGTTTTGTTAATACATTCCTTCAGTACTTTGTCTTTTATTTGACTGTTGCATTTACTTCATTCTTTATTATCACTGCGAAACAACTTTGTTTCCTGTTCAGATGCCAAAAAGTGGATATCAATACCTCCTGAGTTTTACACATCACAGATCTGTTTTACATATCAGAGACAGAGACAGCAACTATTTCCAATGACTTTGAGACATACTTTGAACATGTGATTAACATGTTGAGTGTTGAAATGTGTGTCGAGCTCATTATACTTGCTCTAAAAGGTTTCAAACTGCAAAGATTTAAAAATCTTTATGTTTGAATAGTTTTCCTGTGCTGTCCCTTTGTGTCAGACTGTTAATGTGCAGTCTGGCACCTTCAAATAATGTGGCTTTGTAACCAATTATTTACATGTTGTTTTATCCACAGAGAATCTTTGTTTTTTAAATAAATTTATTTATTATTTATTTTTGGCTGTGTTGGGTCTTTGTTGCTGCACATGGGCTTTCTCCAGTTGGGGTGAGTGGGGGCTACTCTACATTGTGGTATGCGGGCTCCTCATTGCTGTGGCTTCTCTCGTTGCAGAGCACGGGCTCTAGGCGCTGGGGTTTCAGTAGTTGTGGCACGCGGGCTTCAGTAGTTGTGGCTCATTGGCCCTAGAGCACAGGCTCAGTAGTTGTGGCGCACGGGCTTAGTTACTCCGCGGCATGTGGGATCTTCCCAGACCAGGGCTCGAACCCCTGTCCCCTGCACTGGCAGGCGGATTCCCAACCACTGTGCCACCAGGGAAGTCCCCACACAGAGAATCTTAAGGTCAAAACATACAACTCGATTAACTACACATCCTCCTGTTCACATTTCCCTCATCTTTTCTTCATCTTCTGTCTATGTTTCCTTGGCCCTGTTTATATTAAGTGCTTTTGCCATTATATTTGATTGTCTGTATTCCGCTGAGATACCACAATGCTTTATGAGACACGGTAGGATATAAATGCGTTTAAGTAATATATATATATGTAGTTTGCTTGAGTGCAGTGTTTTTTGTTTTCTGTACTGAATTCATTAGCATGGGTTGGTATAAAATTTAGCATAGGTCAATATGTAATTTGTAAACTAATAAGGTCTTAAAAGTGAGGAATTAAGTCTTTTAAATTTAATTATTTATTGTAAAGAGCAGAATAGCATACATAAACAGGTACCTAAGGAAAACTTGTATTCTAATATGGAACTCTCACGAACACCGTTTTTTTTTTCTTCTAATGGTATGATAGTAGGCCATTTGATTATTTCTATTTTTATGGCTTTAACTTTAGAACAATGAAATACTCGTAAATTTTAAAAAGTATTTTTCTTTATTTGATGCGGGTGGGATACTGGAGAAATGAAAGGTCAAAGACCTATTGAGGAATCCATACTTGCCTATATATTGTGTACTTTTATTTCAAGAACTGATTTAAAATTCCTAAAAGGATGCTATAGTAAGTTATTATGCCATTTTACAGACTGAATTAAGTGAATTTCAGGGAGGTATGAAACTTGCCTAAGGCTATCCAGCTGCCAAGTGGTAGAAGTGAGAATTAAATCCAGGTATACCTATCGCCAAAGTTTCTGCTCATCTCTTTACATCATCCACTTTTAATAGCCAATGCTTTCCTGCTTACAAATATGACTGAGGTTTCCAGACAGTCAACAGTCCTTTTTAATCAGATAGAAAAATTACTGTTGATTCTCTAAGGACATATTCCTTTTCCATTAAGTGACTTTAGTTGTTCAAATAATACTTCCAGACAGTAGTAATCATACAGTTGGAGACTAAGAACAGAACTCAGGGATGTGTCTAGCAGTCAGTAAAGACCAACTGGGCTCACTGATGATATTTACGGTCATTTCCTCTAGACTAACATAATCTTATTAATAAGACCCTAACAATTCACAGTACTGCCCTTGCCTGATTGTTTCTTCTTCTCCCTCTATCACTCTCTCTTTCCCCATATTATTATTATTTTTGGCAATTTTTGGTGAATTAAATTCAGGGATTAGTATTCAGGAGTACTCGTCACAAAAGCAGAGAATCTTAGCTCACACCAAAGGAAAAAAATAGAGAAAAAGTATAAATTATATGAATACACACACATACACACATGTGCCAACTATATGTTGCACTTCTCCAAAACCTATTCAGTATCTGCACATTTACTGTATATTAGCAGTAAGACCAGAAATGAGCGTAACGCTCTGTTTACAAGGCACAGAAAACAGACCCAAATATGGAAATTACCAGCAATGAGAATGGGGAAGAAAGACTACAACAAGGAATGTAGATGATATTTTTGTTTCCTAGCTATGATGCCAAATATTGAACTTTCAACTTGAGACAAGGAGGCCATAAAAAGTTGTATTAGTTTCCTAGAGCTGCCATGACAAAGTACCAGGGACTGAGGAGGTTAAACAACAGAAATTTACTCACTCACAGGTCTAGAGGCTAGAAATCTGAGATAAGGTGTCAGCAGGATTGATTTCTTCTCAAGTATCTCTTCTTGGTTTGTAGATGCCATGTTTTCCTTTTGTCTTCACATGGTCTTCTCTCTGTGCATGTCTGTGTCCTAATACTTTCTTTTTATAAGGACACCAGTCATATTGGATTAGAGCCCACCCACTTGACCTCATTTGACCTCAATTACCTATGTAAGGGCCTTATCTCCAAATACAGTCATATTACGAGGTATTGGGGGTTAAGACTTCCACATATTAACTTCAGCAGGACACAATTCAGCTGATAATAGAAGATAAGAGTAATTTAAGCAAGTAACTGTTGTTTACAGTGAGTTGCTTAAGGATATGAATTTACTCAAGAAAGACAAGAAGAAATTATATAACACTGTATGTTATACAAAGATATTAAATTAATCATCATAACATCCTGTGAGGTGGGCATTAAATTAGACTAAGCAAGATTAAGCAACTTATCCAGAATTGTAGAGTTGGTACTTTCCAGAATTTAAACCAGGTATTTTCCCAGTTCCATTCTATATTATATATTCATTTCATTATTTGAAATGAATTTTGAGTCTTCATTTTGCTTAGTTTCTGAAGTTATATGGGGATAGAATGGAGTTGGATATTTTCAGTGACATTCACACATGGGGAAGGAAATTGAGTCCAGAAGCTTCAGCAATGTTTCCATGGAGAGCACTAACAACAGAACCAGAAACACCGTTATCCTTTTGGTTCAGTGATCTTTCCTGAAGCACTACAAGAATCAATTTTAAGAAGCCCAGTGTTTTCCAAGCTTTCACCAATGCGCTCTGTAGGGTCCTCTAACAGTATCTAAGAGACTAACTAGTTTCTCATCCCAAGCCACTTAAGACAAGGAGTTCTGATTGTTCTCTGTGAGGAAATCAAGTGACAATCATAGCTGGTGATTTAGGATAGTTTCTTCAGGGCCCAGGCAAAACCTAATACACGGTAATAATCATTGTTAACTGCATCTTTGACAAGGATTAATCAGGTATCAAAGAGGTCTATAAATTGGGACAAATTATGATCAAAGAGAAACATAGACCACAGATATTTAATTAATGCTCAATTATTTATGAGTTTAACTTTGGTTAACCTAATTTTCCTTCTTCTAGACAATTTCCAATTCGTCTCCACAAAGAGACCAGAATAAGCACCTTCCAATACAAGATTTATTGTGTTGCTTTAATTTAAAGCATACAGTGACTTCTACATTCACTCCACCAAGTTTTGCCAGGAGAGAAAAGGAGACGTGAGATTTTGTCTTGAATTAGATATGCCACCATACTTGACTTAGCTCATCCCACTGGAAGCACTTTGAGGGCAGATTCTACAGTCTTGTCTTACATCCTCTACGGAATCAAGCCAAGGGAATCACACACAGTTACAGCTGGAAAAACATTTGTTCTGGGTTAATACTTTTAGCCTTTACGACCAAGACTTTATCACCAAGACCTATCTTTACAGTCTCTAAACAGGAGACCTTCTTGCCTTCCCTTTTCATATTGACTAGGAAGGTAAAGGGAAGAACTGAGAAGTACCCGAAGTCAGCTAGCAGCCAGCACAGATAAATCATCTGTGGAGATATTGTTTCTTTCAAAAGATATAAACATAAAAGGAAGTCCTAGTGTTTGAAACAACTGTGCATAATAAAATTCCATGAAAACCTAGAACTCCAGATGCAGATCAGTAACATATTGGTTAAATAAGCTGTTATGCTCATGCAATGGACAACTGTACATACATTAAGAAGGACGAGATACTCTTTTCTATGAGATTCTCTTTTCACTGAACTCATCAGTGCTGCAAAAACAATGTTACATAATACTTTTTCTTTAACATTATTATATCAGGCATCCTCATCTTGTCCTGCATTTATTGCCAGTGTTACTAAAGTCTACCACTTACCTCTTTCTCTTTTAGACATATAATTTCTTCGTATTTTGGAAGCATTCATCAATCCCTATTTTACTCTTTCTTTTAAATTACAAATGAATATTGAATTTTATAAAATATCTTTTGGGGGATATTTCAAGTGATTGTATAGTTTTGCTCTCCTTTGACCTTGTTATATGGTAAATTATATTTTGTTATTTTATATTATGTTATTTATTATATATTGTATTCTGTTTACTAATGACATTTATTATATTATAATTACATTATTTTTAAGGTAGCATTTTGTTTTAGATAGACAAAACAACCAGTGGAATAGGAAGCATCTTAAAATTAGATGCAAGAGCATAAGGGAATTGAGATTAAACTAAAATTCACGTTTTGGATCAGCAAAAGTTATTCAACAAAAGTGGGAAAATATAGCTATCATAGAATTAGTAAATTCTAGATACAGCAACGAGTTAAAAGTTAAAAAATAATGAAAGTGTAAAAGTATCAGAAACCTGGGAGACTTGAAATAAATTATTCATGAGGAATACCTTTCTAAGATACAAAGAAAAAAGGATACATTTAATTATATAAGAACTAAAATTTTCCTCATGGCAAAATGCACTACAAAGGTCAGAAAACAAGCCAAAGAAATTGGGAAATATATTTAGAAATGGATATGCCTTCTTTACAACTTTTGAGAGAAGCACATGTTTCTTTTTCCTTTAACCTGTTATGTGGGTATTAATCTATAATGTAAGTGCATGGTTCCTTTCCTTTAACCTGTAATGTGAGATTTAATCTATATGGTAAGTGCATGGTTCCTTTCCTTTCATCTGTAATGTGAGTGTCAACATGGGGCACTGTTTCCAAGCACAGACTTTGGATGTTTCTGTACTGGTCCCGTCACTGACCATCCACAAAACCTTACAAATGTTGCTTTACTTTCCTGGGGGTTAGAGTCTTAGCTAAGAAATGGAAGCAAAATAGAACTTTCCCCCAGGGATGATAGAAGGTTTAAAGGAGTAAATATGTAAGTGACTTGGCACAGTGCCTACTACAAGAGAGATCAATATAAGTACTTACCAATTTTTTAAAGAGACAGATGAAAGAAATAAAATGTGGTGATTTCAATCTATTGATATATATTCTTGACATTAAACTACCTTTTCATTCATTGGATGACCTAACTTGCTCATGCTTTTTCTTACTCTAGTGAACTTGGGTAGCTAATATCATAGTTTAAAATTTTTCCTTTTATAGTTACAAGTAAATTTGACCTGTAAATTTCTTTTTCCTTACAGTCCTAATCTGTTTTCAGTATTAGGATTATATAGACTTCATAAGATGAATAAAGGAGCATTCTTCCTTTGCTACTCTCTAGAAGTTTTTCTTTGTTAATATTGATGTTATCTGTTTAACCGAAGTTTGATAGAATTCACCTCCCAAATGATCTGGCCGGGTCTGGTATTTTCTTGGTGAAAGATTGTAAACTATTGACTTAATTCCTTTACTGGTGCAAGAACTCCAGCTACAAATTGCCTCTTGTGTCAGTTTTGGTAAACTTTAGGAGCTAGGAAATTGTCCACTTTACAGAAATGTTCAAATTTACTGGCATTTCATATATTCTCTGTTTGTACTCTCTGCTATAACATTGTCCTGATTCTTTCTGTATATTATTTACTTACGTTTTTGTTTTGCTTAATCAAAGTTTGTTTTTTTAAATCTTTTCAAAGAATATTCTTTCGACTTACTAAATCACCTCAATTTTATACTTTTTTCTGTTTTATTAAGTTCTGCTCATATCTTTATTGTCTATTTTTCTATGTTCTCAGGGTTTATTGTTTTACTCTTCTGATGTCAATTAAAACACTTGGTTATTCATTTTAATAAATCTTTTTACTTATAAATAGTTGAACTTTTTGAAGGTTCCAGCTTAGTTGTACGTATCTAAGGGTCAGCTCCTCCTCATAGTTGCTGGCCTAAGGCTTAGTTCACCCTATAGCAATGTATATATTGACATTTTTTCCCCTCGACTTTCTGTGTTTTGCTACTTCTCACTTTTCTTTGCAGAGAAGCCCTTTGAAATACCCTCAACTTATTTTACAGCCAATAAGTCTTTAAAATACTGTGTATTTTTTAAGATAAATCAACTTATATAATTAGGCAGGAAATCTGATCTGCCATATTTTTGAAAACAGCATAATTTCACTCTTCTCCACGATTAATCTGCTGTATTACACGACCTTCAAGTTTTTAGCTTTATCAATGACATGTACTTTAAAAATGTTTGAAAGATCCTACCCAGTCTTTTAAAACATCCTTGCTCCTTGTTTCAGTTCTAGTTTTATGTATATTTTCTGCCTGGCACCTGATTATTCCAACATCTGACGGATGGCCTTGGGAATTTCATTCTGGGATTGATTGTTTTTGCTGATTCTCTCCACTTGTAGCTGATTTCTTCATTATTGTGTAAATTTAGATCATGAGCTCACGTTTAGCTAAACTTTATCTGTGGGAACGCTATAGGCCTGTGTTGAGGGTCTACCTCTCCAGAAAGGGTTTAGTTTTGTGTTTGGAACACCACCGATTTGGGAGCATTTTAAGTTAATTTCTTGGCTTCTGTTTGCAAGACCGCAAATAAATTTGCAACCCAAACGCTGTGAACACAGATCGGCGGTTCAGAATTCTCAAGATTTCCTACCTGTTTCCTACCCAGAGCAGAGGCCAAGAGAATTTGGTCTTAGTCTCCCTTTGCCAGCAGATATTTTTTTCTCCTGGCACACCCTTTCATTAAAGGTGAAGCTAGGGATAGATAGGTTTAGTTCTAACTTCCCATCTAGTAGGGATGGAGTCTTACCTCCTGCCTCCCATGTGGTCATGGCCATTTAAAAACAAGTCTCTATACCAGGTGTGTCATTCAACTACGGCCTGTATTCCAAATCCAGACAGCTGCCTATTTTTTATGGCCTACGAGCTAGGAATAATTTTCACGTTTTAACTGGTAACATTTTAAATGGTTACCTAAGTACCTAAATAATATCCTCTATTTTGCCGCTTTGCTCTACAAAGCCTAAAATATTTGCCATTTGGCTCCATAAAAACAGGATTTCCAGCTTCTGTTCTAAGCTATCAAGATCTTCAATCCACTCTTAATAGAGCTATAACTCTTACACATGTACCACCCTTCCTTCATGGGTCCTGGAAATTTCGACGGCACACTTCCAAAATCAACCACGCACTTAAAAATAAGTTGTGTACATTTAACCTAGCATACCTAACCCATTTCTTTTAGGAGAGTTTTTCAAGTAATCTTGCCCACCGTATTCTTCAGAACTTCATTAATAATGGCAAAAAACTGGGCTTACCTGGTGGCGCAGTGGTTGAGAGTCCACCTGCCGATGCAGGGGACACGGGTTCGTGCCCCGGTCCGGGAAGATCCCACAAGCCGCGGAGCGGCTGGGCCCGTGAGCCATGGCCGCTGAGCCTGTGCGTCCGGAGCCTGTGCTCCGCAACGGGAGAGGCCGCAACAGTGAGAGGCCTACGTACCAAAAAAAAAAACCAAACAAAAAACAAAAAAAGGCAAAAAATTAAAACAACTTAACATTCAACAAAAATGGGAAATGTTCATAACAATTATAGAAGCACATACAGTAGAAAACTATAAACTGTTATTGAAACAGTGAGACATAACTTTTTATTCTTAGAGAACTATGTTTATTTAGGTCCCTTTTGTTTAAATAAGTATATTTCTGTGTATGTATGTATACAGTCATGTATTTATATACACATACATTATTTGTATGATATAGTTATATAAACATATGAAATACATACCTATACACATACCTTTGATTTATATTTGTATACATACACAGGAATATAATTATATATTATATATTTATATACATTGAACTGAACTGAAAACTGGTAGTATACATGTATATCGTGTATAAATGTGTGTCTACGTGCATGTGTAGAAAAGCCGGTTGAGAGATATGGAAGCATGAGTTAGACAGGGTTCAAGATTTTAAAAGTAGTTATGTGTAGGTAGTGAGGTTAAGGCCCATTTGATTGAAAATATTGCATATTTTTACATCAATTGTTATGATGACCAGATTCCTATGTAAATAAAATTATAAATAGCTATACATACTCGTATGTGTAAGGTATAACTAAAAGATATATAGTTTTATATATGTATTATATTTATATTATATAATACAATTATACTAATACATTATATATTGTGTTATATAGAATATATTAACTATAGAGTATTATATCAGATAATAATATATATTTATATATTATGATATAATTGTTTTATAATCAATATTACAGGATATATCATATTAATATTATGAACATATTAACCATAGAAATACATTTCATTACTCATATATTTTGTATACATTATATGCTAGGCAAAAATATATATTAATATAATACATAATTGTTATACACTAATATAAATATTAGTATATTACATTTATACATCAATATAATATTTAATATTGGTATATTTATATTATTTTTAATATATACAGAGCTAATGCTCTTTAAAGCCATCTGCTACAAGTAGAATAAGACCAGGAGTATGGCCAAAGCAAATTGTAAAAATATTAGATTACTTATATTCATTTATATGTCATTTTCCTGGAATCTGCATCTGGCTACTAGAGAGGACACACAGCAAAATCAACAAAAAGTGCCCAGGACATAGGATCCTTTATTCATTGGAACCTCAAAGGAAACACAGTGCTATTCAGTCCCCCTTCAAAGAGCCAAGAGCAAACCTTGAAGCACCCAGTAAAAGCCAATTCAAACAAAAAAGTTTTTCCACTTAAACTGGAAGAAGTTAAGTTCCCAAGAGACCCCCTACATCAACCACTGAAGCTCATTTGGCAGTAAAAACAATAATGTTCACCGAACAACAAGAAACGCAAAACAATAAGTGTTTTACCAAAAACACAAAAAAGCAGCTAATTAGTGTCTTTCCTGTTTGAAAGAAGGGGGTGGGAAGTGGGCAGAAGACCTGATAGGAAAGATAAAAAGAAAAGGAAAAGGAAAAGAACAGTTTCCAGTTTGACACTCAAGCTGTCTTCTGCATCCATTTCGTCAAGACCACCAAGTCAATGTGGAGGCTTTTTCCTCCTTCCCTTTTCTTTTCATGAGACCGATCACAACCAGCACTGCAGATTCCATCCAATTAAGGAATGCTGTTGCCTACATGTGTGAATGAGCTGTGAGTAAAGTACTGAAGCAGAGGACACCTAAAGTGAAACGTCTTCATGAATGTCCACGTGGCTGAGCAGCAAGTTAACCTTTCACAGATGTGCTGAAGAAGAAGAGTTGGGTTTTATTTTATTTACTTTTCCCTGGACTGTGTTGAATGACTGTCATCGACAAGTTCAGGCTACTTTTTGCTGAGGATTAATGCACTGGGAGAGCTGAGAGAACACTGAACAGTAGAGCTGTCTTTTTCTTGACCAGTTCACCTTAGTTTCCCAAACTCTAAGTCTTTCCCTAATTCCTTCTCCTTTTTATTGTAGTAAAATGAATATAACACAAAATCCACCATTTTGATCATTTTACAATTCACTGTACCATTCCGTGGAATTTACTACTGTCACAATGTTGTGCAACTATCACCACTGTCCAACTACAAAACATTTTCATCACCCCAAGAGGAAACATACACCCATTTTGAGGAGTCATTCCCTATTTCCCTCTCTTCCAAACCCCTGGAAACCACTAATGTATAATATTTTCCGTGGGTATGGATTTGCCACTGCTGGACATTTCATAAATATGGAACCATACAATATAGAGCCTTTCGTGCCTGACTTCTTTCACTTAGTTGCATCCATGTAGCATGTATCAGTAATCCATTCACTTTTATGGCTGAATTCCCTGATCCTGTTTTCTTCATACTGTTTGAATACAAAATTTAAAATAAGTTGAGAGTGAAGCTCTGTTTTAAGGGCACATCTACGAGGCCAATTCTTTTAAAAAAGGTGAAAATGGAGATATTGTTGTGAAATGATAATCGTTGAGAAGCCTCAGCCAATTTGATAATGAAAAGTTTGGGAAATGTTGCAAAAAATTATCTGCTTTATATTAAAAGCCTTTTAAGCAAGGATTCAGGAGGTTGTCTTTTTCTTGCAGGTAACTTAAATGAGTCAGAAGGAAATAAGTGCGCTTTAAAACAGATTTTGAAAGGATTCTATTTATTCTTAATAGACGAATGGGAGTACAGGTAGTTCACATCCAATATGGACTCCCTGTCCAAACACTGTTTATCGTTTTAGCCACCACTATCGAATTATATTTCTTGAGAGTAAGGCAGCTCAATTCCTGCATATTACTTTTTTTTTCCTGCATATTACTTTTTAAAATTCATCTATCAAATTATCAAATTCATCAATCCATTAATACAGTATAAACAAGAGATGTTCATGTTTCAGTGCAGTTCAAATATCAGGTATAAAGAACCACCAGCAAGAAAAAGAATCCTATAGCTCTTGCCAGAATGTGGTCAGCTCTGGGGTGCTTTGCTAGCTGAAACACACTTTCATTGTTAAGAGGATAGAGGCTGTTTAAGAGGGATGAGAGCCAAAAAATGTTAACTACGTGTATGTGTTAAGAACAGTGCTAGGTTATCTCATATTCTATATCAGCCAAGACTCACCATTTTACATATGTGAAAAGCGAAGTTAAAAGTGTTTTAGTAGGGCTTCCCTGGTGGCGCAGTGGTTAAGAATCTGCCTGCCAGTGCAGGGGACGCGGGTTTGAGCCCTGGTCCGGGAAGCTCCCACATGCCACGGAGCAACTAAGAGCATGTGCCACAACTACTGAGCCTGCACTCTAGAGCCCGTGAACCACAACTACTGAAGCCCACACACCCAGACCCCGCGCTCAGCAACAAAGAGAAGCCACCACATTGAGAAGCCCGCACACCGTAACAAAGAGTAGCCCCGGCTCACCGCAACTAGAGAAAGCCCGCGCATAGCAAGGAAGAGCCAACGCAGCCAAAAATAAATCTATTTTAAAAAAAGAAAGTGTTTTAGTAACTTCCTAAAAGGCACGCAATCAGCAAATTTGAGCAAGAATTCAATCCCAAATCTGTCACACTGAAGTTTAAGCTAATACATGAGATTAATGAAAACAGCACTAAATTAAAAGTTCAGAGATATTTTTAATTTCATACTCTTTCACTAACGCTCTTTGGAGAGAAATCATTTCTTTTACATGGGCCTTAGTTTTCACAACTATAATAGCTGGAAGCTTGACTAGATGATCTGTATGTAGTCTTCCAATTCTAAAATGTTCCACTCATTTGGATTCCTACAATAATTGCCCTTGCAATACATGCATGCTGCCACCAAGTAGCCGTACAGACTATTAGTTCCTTTTATATCCCTAGTGGGGAGTGCATTTTGACATCAGACTTACCAGTCAATAGTACAACCTGTTACTATAACTATAAAATAACAAAATAATCTGGTATTATTTCCTGTAAAGCAGAAGCTTTACATTGTCTGTGAATCATATCAGAATCACCTGTAGGTTTGTTTTGTTGTGTTTTAACATATTTATTGGAGTATAATTGCTTTACAATGGTGTGTTAGTTTCTGCTTTATAACACCTGAAGGTTTTTAAACATAGAGGAAATCCATAACCCATTGAATGAGAATCTTCAGAGACAGGACATGGGCATCTGGATTTTTGGGCTCCCATCATCCGTATATTTTATTTTATTTTTTGCCTATGTACAATATTTGTCACATCCTCTTGAATCTTTAAATGTTTCTTTTTGTTTTAAAATTTTAGAATATTCCATAATCTTCACCTACTTTTCATAAGGTGTTATCTGTTATGTTTATTCGATCTTGTGCTTCTCCTGGTTAAGTCTTCTTTTTTTCCTTTTTTTTTGGGGGGCGGGGCCTGCCTCATGGCTTGCAGGATCTTAGTTCCCTGACCGGGAATTGGACCCCAGGGCCCCAGCAGTGAAAACGCCAAGTTCTAACCACTGGACCACCAGGGAAGTCCCAAGACTTCTGTTTTAAATGACTTTTTTTCCCACTCTAATTCATTCCTGGGATCACTTTCATGTTCGAACATTAAACCAACCTTGTATTACTAGAATAAAGCTACTTTGATTGTGATATATGATTGTTTTACATACCATGGATACAGTCTGTGCTTCTGTTTACACATTTTGCATGCATGTTCAAAAGAGAAATTGGCCTGTGATTCTATTCTTGTAATATTCCTTTTAGTTTTGATCTGAAGCTTATGCTGGCCTTATAAATATTTTGAGCAATATATACTTTTCTGTTTCCTGGAAGATTTTTATGTAAGATTACCAATATTTCTTCCCTAAATATTTGGAAGAATTTACTTGGAAAGCCATTTATCCCTGGAAATCATTTTCTGTAAAGGTACTTAATTATACAAACAACTTTTGCAGTAGATATAGGGTTTTTAGATATTTTTTCTTTCTTGGGTTAGTCTTGTTAGCTTGCATTTTTAATGAATTTGTCATTTTCGATGAATTTTCAAATTTATAAATATAAAATTATCATAATTTTAACAGCTTTATTGGGATGTAATTTACATACCATAATTTCAACACATTAATGTATACAATTCAGTGGTTCTCAGTGTAACCACTAAAAGACTTGTGTAAGCATCACCAGAATCCAATTTTAGATTTCTGTCCCCCCACAAAAAATCCCATTACACATTAACAAGCTTTCTTCAATCTCCTCAACCCTCTCAGCCCTAGGCAACCACTCATCTACTTCCTGTCTCTACAGATTTGCTATTCTGGGCATTTCATATAAATGGGACCGTCCGATATGTGATCTTTTGTGAGTGGCTGCTTTTACTTTACATAATGCTTTCATGGTTCATCCATGTTGTAACATGGATCAATAGATCATTCCTTTCTATAGCTGAATGCTATTCTATTGTATGGATATTCCACATTTTGTTTATTCATTTATCCGGTTGTCATTCGAATTATTTCCACCTTTTGTTTTTAGAAATATGCTTCTATGAACATTCACGTAGAAGCTTTTGTGCAGACATAAGTTTTTATTTCTCTTAGGTATATATTTAGTAGTGGAACTGCTGGGTCACAGGGTAACTCTATGTTTAACACCTGCAGGAACTCTCAAGCTGTTTTGTAAAATGGCCGCACCATTTTACATTCCCACCAGCAATGTATGTGGGTTTCAATCTCTTCTCTTACAGCCTAGCATGTCATCTATGCTGGAAAACGTTTCACATGTAGTTGAGCAGGATGAGTATTTTACTGTTTGGTTGAGTGTTCTGTAAACATTTATTAGGTCTTGTTAATTCATAGTCTCGTCCAAGTCTTCTATATCGTTGTTGACCTTCTGCCTAACTGTTCTATCCATTATTGACTGTGGAGTACTGAAGCCTCTACCTAATGTTGTGCAATTATCTATTTCTTCCTTCAATTCTTCATGGATTTTGGTATTTTCTTCTTCATGTACTTTGGTTTTACCTTATTCAGGGCAAATATGTTAAAGATTTTTGTATCTTCCCTTTCTTTATCATAAAAGGTCCCTTTTCATAGCTAGTAACTTTTTTGTTTGTTTTAAAGTCTATTTTGTCTGGTATTAGTATAGCCACTTCAGCAATGCTTACGGTTGCTATTTGCATGATGTATATTTTTTCATCCTTTTACTTTGTACACATCAGACTTTTGAATCCAAGCAGTGCCTGCTATAGAAAACATTTTTTAATACCCAGTTCGACAATATCTGCCTTTTGATTGTATTGTTTAATTCATTTACATTTACTTTTTATTATGGATATGGTAGGATTTATTTATGTCTATCATTTTACCTTTGGTTTTCTACATGTCTCATGTTTTTGTTTTTTTGTTATTGTTCCTCCATTTTCCTTTTATAGTAAGTAGATATTTTCTACTGTAACATGTAATTCCTTTAATGATTTTTAACCACATTGTTTGAGTAATGGCTGCACTAGGGCTTATGTAATACATCTCAGAATCTCTTCAGATTTTTACTAGGTTCATTCCAGATAGAAACAGAAACTGTACTTTTATAGAGCTGTATGCCTTCCCCTCTTTTTTGTTTTTATTATATTTATATATGTTACATACTTAACATATTATAATAATTACTTCTCACAAGCTTATTTTTTCAAAGAGCTTAGAGAAGAAAGTTGAGCAAATAAATATTTTTGAGTTTGTCGGGTTAATCTATTGACCATTTCTGGTTCTCTTCCTTTCTTCCTGCGGATTCAGTTTATGACCTACTGTCATTTTTATTCTAACACAGCTTTGTTCTCACTGCCTTCGTTGTGCCATATCATCAAATATATGATATTTTTTTATGTTATATAGAGAACAACCCAAATATAGTCATATTGTTTAGGCACTTACTTTTTAAGTTAGTTAAGAGAAGAAAGGAGAAGAAATTTGAAATTACAGTATCTTTTATAATTCCCTACACAACTGCTCTAGTCAGCATTCTTTGTTTTGTTTTTATGGCTTGAGTTACTGTCTGCTATCATCTGAAGAACTTCCACTAGTATTGCTTGTGAAGCCCGTCTGCTAACAATGAACTCACTCAGTTTCTTTTTCTGTTTCTGAGTTATGGTGAAGTATTGATGATAAGTTGCGGAGTGGTAGGAAAAACTAAAATGCGATGTGCTGTACGATGTATGTTTCACTGAAGTGTCTTGGTCAAATTCTAATGATTTATGATAGAAATCACATAAAGCAAGCATCACAATTCTCCAGGAATGTTCTGTAGAATGCTAATGTTAATGATGAATATGTGATCCCAAATCTTTCACTTGTATTGACCTTATCTCATTAATTCTTCTCCCAACAATGCCATAACTAGAGTTGAGTTCTAAAGTGTACCTTCCTCTTTTCCAATAGAAATGGTCCCACAATTTCAGAAAGTTCTCAAAGGTGGAAAAGTGCACACGGCGTTTATCACGTTTGCAAATGCCAATGAAAATGCTAAGGTAACACTGTCCAAAATGCAATATTCTTCTGTGAGGGCACCCAACTTTAAACAACTACACATATTCTAAATACAGTTTAGATCTGTGACATGTTTTGGCCAATGAAGTGTGAGTAGACATGATGGCCTTCAGTGAGCAGCAGAGGCCTTAAGCGGACTTGTGCAGTTGGGCTCACCTCTTATGTTTCAGTGAACTTTGTGAGAAGACAGGGCCTGGGAGCTGCGGCCTCACAGTTGGGCTCCAGAGGAAGATGTGTGTTACAGACCTCAAACTGACCCAAAACACAGAGCAAAACCAGCCATCTAGAGGTCTAAAAGAGAGCCACTGCAGCTAGCCAATAGGTCCAAGAAAAATAAATTCTTGTTTATGGAACTGAGTTTTGGGTCGATTTGTTCCAAAGCTTTATCACAGCAAGAGCTGACTAACACAACATCCTCCAAATCATTGTTATGTAAATGGCTGCCACCATGCCTACAAGTAAGGCAATTGTGTACTCAAATTGTGAGAGTTCTTGAACTCTTGGTGCCTCTCCAACACAATGTACATGGCTAAATTTCCACAAATAAGTTCACTAATATACCACAAAGATCTCCCTAAGCTTTTATTAAATGTAATGCAAAGTTCTTTCTTTTCATTTCCTGCTTCTACATAGTGAAAATGCTTTTTAATCAATGTAAGATGGCTCTTACCTTTTGGCTTCTGTCGTGAGAGTCTTTTGAACTCTGAAACACTGTAGGATATCACCTATATATGGAATCTAAAACATACAACAATTGAATGAACATAACAAAAAAGAAGGAGAGTCACCGATAGAGAGAACAAACTAATGGTTGCCAGTGCGGAGGGGGAGGAGGGGGCAATACAGGGGTGGGGAAGTGAGAGATGTAAACTACTGGGTGTACGACAGGCTCAAGGATGTATTGTACAACACAGGGAATATAGCCAATATTTTGTAATAACTGTAAAGTAACCTTTAAAAAGTATATAAAATTTTTTTAAAAAGAAATCATACTTAAAATTCGAAACAATTTAAATGTCCATCAACAGGAAAATGCACATATAAATTATTGTATTTCCCTACATGGGAATCCTACGTAGCGAGGAAAGTACATGAACTAGACAGATCTTTACATGTCAGCATGGATGAACCTAGCAAAGATAACACTAAATAAAGCAAGTAACAAGAGAAAACAAAACAGAATACGATATGCAGTTTAAGAATACTTAAACATGTAGCCTACATAGAAAGACATCCATGCCAGTGATGGAGACCAAGTTCAGAGGAGTGGTTACCCAGGGTCAGCTGGGGAGTGGCTGTGTTTGGGAAAGTGGTCACACCAGAGACTCTTCAACAGGAATGGTAATGTTTCACTTCACACGCTGGCTGGAGGATGGAGGAGTGTCTGCGATGTTATAATGCGAGCACGCTGCATGTAAAAGCCATTGCTGACCACATCTAGGGGAACTGATGCGTGGGAGCTGGTAGTGGGTGGAGGCATCCAGAAGGTGGTGGTAGAAGAGGAACGTTGTACACGTAACGCCTAAGGCCTGACCAGAGGACGACCACTGCTCTAGAAACTGGACACAAATCCAACCTCTACGGCCAATCTTAGAAGACAAACTGAGGCATATTTAAAATTTTAACACTTTATGTGCGCAAAAATAGATTCAATTCACGCACCACAACGCGGAAGAGGTGAGGAGCACTCCAGCCACAGGAGATGCAGAGATGTTTATTTTAAAAGGGCAGAAGCAAAGCAAGGAAACGAGTGATTTGCTATGGCTTTAACGCCTAGTTGGTGGTTTGTGACCGGGTGTCCTCGGCGCTGTTCGTCACCCTGAGGCGTTCACAGGCTTAGATTTTGGTTGGTTTAACTAGGCGGCCGCATCGCTAGAGCCACCGCAGGCTAACGGCCTCCTTGCAGGCTTAATTTACTAACACCAATTGTCTGAGTCCTTCCTCTTAGTCACTTCACTTCCTATGCCTCAGTTTCTCTTCTGTAAAGTGGATATTCAGTAGTAAATTCTCTGTGGACGTGTCAGTACAAAACAAAGTGATTATTAGTAACCACGATCATGTCCTGAATGCACGGAACACGTCACCGTTTGCCAACCACCGTGTCAAGTCAGCAGAAACGACAGAAATTAAGAGCTCTCCGCAGAAATTCACACACCCGTGCACCAGGTAAGGGACCACAGGCAGACGTTCACTCAGCCTTTCCTGCGTCCCTCACGGAGTTCACGCTCTCTCCTGGGCGGGGCGAGCACAGACACTTTGCGGGAGTTTAACTACTTTTAAAATGCGCTGATACAACCATGTCTCACTTTTGTTTGGATCAGTCAGCAAACGCTTTTTGGAAACCCCAAATTCTCCACACCTCCTCCCTTTCGCGCTGCCGTAGCCTCGAAGCTGCCGACACCGCTACTCAGGCCGCGTCGTCATGGGAGGCGGGCCTGCGTGCTGCTCCTCAAGCCGCGTCGTCATGGGAGGCGGGTCTGCGTGCGGACGCACGGCGAGCGCGCAGAGGTCCTCGAGCCCCGCCCCCACGGGCCCGCCGGCCCGGAGGCTTAAACCGCAACCCCGCGGCTCGGGAGGGCGTTGATGCCCGCGCCAACAGCAGGCCGCGCGTGGGCTCCAGAGCGCGGCATGGAGGGCCCGGCCTAGCTGGGGCCCGTGGCCCTATGTCTTCTGGCTGCGACGCCGGTCCTGCGCACGATGCGGGGCCGCAGCCGCCGGGCGGTGGGTGCCCGAGGGGCCGGGAGGCGAGCCGGGACCCACAGGCGGGTGTGGGCATCCTGTCTGCAGCCAGCGTCGCCGAGGCCGCGCTCAGGCCATGAACACTCGGTGAAGCTGCGCCCGGACAGCGCGGCCGACTCCTTCTCGCGCTCTGAGGACCTGTGCGCGCTGCAGGACTCGGTGCCTCTGCCCTCCGTGCGGGCTTCCCTGAGGGAGGGCCTGCTGGACTTAACGCCGACCGCCTCCGCGGGGTAGACTGGGCGCCGCTGCTGAGCACCCTCTGCCCCTGATCTGTATCCAGAGCTTCTTCCAGCCACGGCTTGTCGAGACAGGTTTGTACTTCCCGCTTCCAGGGGCCCTCGTGTGGGCGCTGAGAAGCGGGGTTTTAAATGGTTAAAGGTGGAGGGTGGGCACTAGAACCGGTGCCCAGTGCCCGGGTGTGCGTGCACTAGACGGGGCGTGCGGCCTAGGACTCCTGCCAGCTCGGTGACCCCGGCCGAGTGCCTTAAGGCTTCCAGGTCTCGGTGTTCTCATCTGTAGCATGGGCTTAACAGGACCCAGCCTCCGTGGCGGTTACAAGGATGCACTGTGTTAATGCTTCTAGACTCTACAAAGTAGAACACTTAGCACAGTTTGGAGCATCGTTAATTGTTGCACAGATGTTACCTGGTCTGTTGAATGACTTTGCCTGGTACACACCAAAGCGATTAGGAAATGGATATATCCCAGCTTCATTTCCTTTCCATTCAAACAGGGCTCAGGAAAAAAAAATTTTTTTTCAATAGGTGTATCATATATAGTGGCAAGAGCACCGGTGTCAAGGCAGCTTAGGGTTTGAATTCCAGGGCTTATGCTCTCTGTGGCCTGGACAGGTTTCTTTTGCACTACAATCCCCACACTTGTAAAATGACATTAAAAACCACTCTTTCTGTGGGTTCTTAGAATTAATTAAGCAGGTTATGTGTGTAAAGTATCCTGGCACTTGAATGAGTTGTCAGAACCAAGCGCTGCTGGAGACGATGCTTCTGCCCTAGGTAATCTTCCCTTCTACTGGGCAGCAAGTAAACACAAGCACAGGAGTCAGTGCTCTGGAAGAAGTGAGTTCTCCTGCTACAGAGCACAGAATCTCTTTTTTCTTTAATTTAATTTTTATTCTATATTGGAGGATAGTTGATTTACAATATTGTGTTAGTTTCAGGTGTACAGTAAAGTGATTCAGTTATACATATGTCCATTCCTTTTCAGATTCTTTTCCCATACAGTTTGTTACAGGATATGGAGTAGAGGTCCCTGTGCTATGCAGTAGGTCCTTGTTGATTATTTTATATATAGTCATGTGTATATGTTAATGCCAAACTCCTAATGTATCCCTCCCCGCCATCTTTCCCCTTTGCAGAGCACAGAAACTTGGAAGGGAAAGTTCAGGGTAGGATTCGTGGAGGAAGTGCCATCCTTTCTAAGGATATGTAGAAGCTCCTGGGGTGGCAGGAGAAAGCAGTGTGTGTTGAAGTTTGAGAAATGTAAGAAAATATGGCAAAACTAATGTACAGGACTGGCACTCAGGGTTTGGGAAAGAAATGAGAGTTGATACTGAAAACTTAGTGGGGCCCAACAGAAAGACGCCTTGTTTGTCCTGTCGGAAGTTTGGATGTTTATCCTGAAGGCTGCGGGAAACACCAAAGAACAGTGAAATGGAATTCTGGTTTAGAGGCTCGCTTGGACCTCCACGTGGAAGGCAGTTGATTGGGTGCAGGGTGAATTGTAATCTAAGGGTTCCACTTAAGTTATAAAAGGTGGGACCGGGTTTTGCAGATCTGAGAGAGAATGGGTGAGGCCTGGTGACCAGTTAGAAAAGGGAGGGCAGCAAGCGTGGGTGACAGTTTACAGTTGCATCTTTTTGAGAGACACAGAGCACAGTAGAAAGGGATTGGGGGTGGCGAGAGGATCTTACTTCATCTTCAGTGCTTTAGAGGGGCCTGGTAGACAGGTCTGGGCCCAAGGTACAGATGTGGGCTTTTGGGAGGACAGGTGTTTGAAGGCATGGTAGAGACTTAGGTTATCCACAAGAATATGCAAAGAATCATAGGTCTGAGAGTTTTTTTAAGTGGGTATATTTGAGGATGTTTATAAGCTGAGAGAAAGTAGCCATCAGAGGAAGGGTGTAAAGATCTAGGAGAGGAAGTGATTGTTCATTTGTTTTTGAAAAGCTGAACACTTATCGTGTGCCTGGCCCGTTTCCAGGATCTGGGGTTCACACCATCTGTTATCTCTTCTGCAAGGACAGTTCAGTTCATCCCCTGGTGAACAGAAGTCAGATTATTCTTTGCATCCCATTCAGGTGTAAGAACTGTTTTGTACCTCTGAAGGGAAGCAAGCTCTATCCTTTGGTCACCTGCTGATGATAATAGCATTGGCTGAGACCTGGCCATTTACAACGAAGGCACTTCTGTAGGTAATAAGTTCCAGGAGGGCCCGAACTGAGTATGTCTGTTTCAGCATTTAGCATGGTTTAGCATCTGAGAGGCCGGTACATTATTGGCATATAGTAGACTTAAAAATGAATGTTTGTGGATTGTCTGAATGAGTGGATGTGTGTGATTCACATCCTATTTGCGGGTCCTATGCCCTACAATGGATTTTCAGTGTCAGGTTGTGAAAGTATTTATGACGGGGATTGGCATTGTTCCCTATCTAATGGATAAAGATTACACATGAAAGGACTTTACACTGACATCCTAAAAGCCTCATAGGAATTACTTAACAAAAAAATAAAATTGGATTCTGTATAATTTCTAATTTGTAAGCTGGCCAGAACACTGGTATTTCAGCCAGTCCTCTGGTAGTTCCGATGACGTCCCCATGATCACCCATGCATAATCAGAATGGCTTTAGGATTCGGGAGCCAAAATGTTCCTCAGTATTTACGGCTTTGCTAGTCCATTTAAGAAAATGGACTATTGAAAAAATAGCTTCAGACACAATATGGCATTTTATGATTTAGCATGAAATCTGAGAAATATAGAGGTTATCGGAAGCCTGCAATGGTAAAGTTCCCTCTGCTATTGAAGTTATTGTCTTTAAACAAAGATTCTACATCACTAATGCTATATATATATATTTTATGATATTCAGGTTAATTTCCTATTCTCTCTAAGGAAGTAATTGGTTGGTTGGTATGAGAGATGGTGTGGCTTCCAAAGGTGAAAAGTATTATTTTGTTGTAATTTCCAGCTACCTAAGGATGGGAGAGGCCCAGGACACTGCAGTCAGTATATTATGTGGAGCAGGTTATATTGTGGTTTATTTATGAACTTTTACATGTTTATTTTCTTCTTTGCGGTATGCGGGCCTCTCACTGTTGCGGCCTCTCCCGTTGAGGAGCACAGGCTCCGGACGCGCAGGCTCAGCGGCCATGGCTCACGGGCCTAGCCACTCCGCGGCATGTGGGATCTTCCCGGACTGGGGCACGAACCCGTGTCCCCTGCATCGGCAGGCAGACTCTCAACCACTGCGCCACAAGGGAAGCCCACATGTTTATTTTCTATGCAAGTGTGTGTGCTCCTTTTTGAGTTTTGGTGGATAAGTGTTTTGTAACTTTGGAATACTTGGAGTTTTACATATATATATATATATATATATATATATATATATATATATATATGTATGTATTTTAATGTAGTAGTTAAAGCCGTGGAGAGTGTACTAGTCTACCTAGGTTCAAATTCTGGCTTTACCCTATGACTTCCCTGTGGCTTCCTCTGCTCACCTATTAAAAAGGAGGATAATAAGACTGCTGTGGTGAGTTACATACTAAGTGCTGTTTAAGCATTTGCTATAATGATCACGTATACTCGAAGGCAAGGAACTTGCCCCTTGATCGTCTCTGTATTCCTAGTGCTTAAGAATTCCTAGTGCTTTCCTAGTGCATTGTCTTAGGATAGAGATAGCTCAGTATAGTTCTTCTCACTATGAAGTACTGTTATGTTGAAAGTCTTTGCTTGTGTACTAATAATCTATGACATATCTGCTGAGGACAAGGAAAGGAATAGTTTTAAAACTGCAATGGATAACAAAAGATTGTATGATGTAATGCCTTTATTATGTAATTATAAAACTAACAAATGATCATGGTAAAAATTTGAAAAACGCCTAGACAAAAGAGAGATCAACAACATTTGGAGTAGCTTTCAGAGTGTAGAGTTGTCCGTGAATATTAGTGCTTTCATATTTTCCAGGACTTTAAGTAGACTCTGCTTCTTAAGAGTCTATTCATGATATTTTACTTTAATGATGTTTTCATCATGGGGACACACACACACAGAAATCTGTTTAAAAAAAAAAAGAAAGGCATGTAAATCACTGATGTTTCAGATAGCCACATGAAATAAAGTGAGAAAGGTCAACAAGCTGAAAGAATGTGGAGTAGCATCTCCTTAATTGCTTACATAACTCTGATAATTACCTCTTTGTGGATAAAGTAATTAATGGGGAATCTAATTCAAGAAAAATGTATGAACTTCAAGCCTTCTCAAAGCCAAGTATTTCTTTCCACCAAAGGTTACTTTCCACGGCCATTCTTCCTTATTACCAGACAGGGAAAGAGTATTGTATGGCAAAGGATCTTCCTGAAGGAGGGTGCTTCCCACACTGATTGTCATAAATGACTTCGGAATTACTGTTGCTGTATTACCAAAATCTTAAACTAGGATATTTTTGACAAATGCGGTCCTTAGTTAATTTTTAGAGCTACAAACTGTCAGATGGCTCTGAAATAACAATTGTCTGGCTATTCTTCAGGGTGATCACAATATGGTAATGACCCTGAGGTATCACTAAAAAGCAGGAAGGTGTGAGTCTTCCTTTGGTGCCAGAGTGAAATGCGGGTTGGGGTTGGAGTTGGAAAAGAGGCCCACAACCAAGTGATAGAGAAGGAAATGTGAGGTCATTGGTAAAAAACCAGGTTGAAGTTAAGGTGAAGAGGCATGAGGAAATGGGCAACTGTTACAGTATTACAAAGATCATCAAGAAGCATATCCATGAATGTAGTTTGTATTGCAATCTGCTGAAAAAGAGACAAGTATCCTGGCCTGGCCTTCATGGAGATTATATTTTATTGATTCTGATAATAGATTATTGTTGAAAAGGGCCTCCTATAAATTATAACCATGCAAAGGCAGCAAGATAATTTTTTTTCTTTATGTATGTGTTTCTCATTCCTACTCACTTCTCTCAGGGGAAGAGAAAATCACACACACAAAAAAATGTCAAGTCTCAGCTATTCCTTTTCAAAATAATTTTTTTCCAAGTTCCAGTGGAGGCAATAGGTTAACTGTTAAGATTTGTAAGGCTCAAAAAGCTAGATTTTTACAAAGTGTAGCCAAATTTCATTCCATAAATAATAGCTTTGGAAAGAATATGTGGTGATGCAAAGTTGGAAAAAGCTGGTTTTCCTTCCGTGAATGGCTTCGCTGTGTTGGGAGAAGAGGCAGAGAAGAAATCAAAGTAATTAAACATGGGGTGAGTTTTCCTGATAGGGGACTCTAGTGCTTTAAAATAGACTAGATAATCCTAGGGATAATCTGAGGGTAGAACAGACCAATGCCTCATTTCCAATCTGGTGCCCTGGAAGAAAACAGTGTATTTCCTTTGAGGTCTTGAGAGGTTTTTCTTCTGCTTTGTTTTGGTTTTGGTTCATTTTGTAATCAACCTTATTAAGGTATCATTTACATACAATAAAATGCAGACATTTTTAGTCAACGGTTCAGTGACTTTTAATTAATGTATACATTTGTTTAACTACCACCCCCATAAAGATAGATAACAATTCTAAAACCCTAGAAAGTTTCCTCCTAGGCTTTTGCAAAAGTATCCCCATCTCCCACCCCAAGGCAACCACGGATCTGTTTTTTTATCTTTAGAGATGACTTTTGCCGAGTTTACAATTTCATGTAAGTTGAATAATACAGTAGGTGCCCTTTTGATCTGGCTTCACTTGCTCAGCATATGGTTTTTGAGATTCATTCATGTTGGGATGTTTTAAACCAGGACTTTAGCCTGGGTGGCTGATGTTGTCTGAAGGCACCTATAGGTACATCTGAGTCTCTGGCATTGTCACTGTCTGTTCTTGGCTCAGTATTTTCAACTTTACTAAGAAGCACAAGGTTGAAGTAAGGAAGATCATTGTCAGTATAATGGAGGTGAAGTGGGTTCTGTTATATAATATTCTCAGCAAAAATTGACCTGCTTGGAATCATTGTGTTGATAATCGACAAGGATTCTCTTCCTCCAAAAGCCTTGATACTATATAAAACTTCTAAAGGATGCTGTCCTAGGACCCTTCCTTTAGTTTTCATATTTTGGGAAACATTTCTGGAAAATTCAAATGCTCGCAACCTGAAAGAAGCAATTATTCACCTGAAGGCTAACTCTGCTAAAGTTGAGTTGTCCGACCTTTACATGCTGATAGAACCCAAATAGCCTTGCAAAACAATGCTCTCTTATTGGATATAAGCATATAGATTGTTTAAGGTGGACGTGTATATGCAGTAAAGGGAAAAAACAAAGAATCTTTGAGTTTCCCTTGCTGGTTTTTTTTTATTTTTTCATTTAAGTTTCTATAGCGTATGCTAATAGCTCAGGGAAACCTCAGGTTAGTTTTAGGTCCACTCTTTACATAAATGTTGAAGTACTCCATACCCACCTTTTTTCTACCTTCCTTCTTTTCTTCCATCTTTCCTTTCTCACTTCTTATAATCCATTATACTTAATCCTGCATTTGCTGAGGTGGCAATTAGTGTAGGAAAATACTGTGAAATTTTGCTGTTCAGAATGCATGTTGACCAAATTCTATATTGAGAAAAGGTCTGAATTTACCCAGAGTAACCCTTTCTCAGAGTCTTTGAATAAAGGCCATAGAAACTGGGCTATATATAATATCCTGACAGGTATGTAGAACTCATAGCAATTGCCCTAAAGAGCTTACCTAGCATAGATGCATATGAATGCATTTAATGATTGTTTTATTGGCAGCAGTGCCAACATACACGGTCTGTTTTGTTTTATATCATTCTCATTACCTGCTGTTTACCACTGTACACATTGCTAATGGCGTGGTTTCTATGGCTTGCGAATTTCACGGCCAAATAATATGTAATTTATTGCACACTTCAGTGTAGAAGATGGAGACTCCATAACTTTTCGTGTGCTCTTTGCCCCTTTGGAATGCATTACACTGAGATCAGGCAAAGTAATAAATTTATTTCAAATGTGCGTGATAGCTAAACATCAATTAGGACTGATGGGCAATATTTCTTCTTCCAGCAACATAACAGTTTTTAAAGACTAAGCCATTGAACGTGGAGCTACTGAACATGGGACTCAGTTCACTGGGATCCTTCTTAGAAAACTAAAGAACAACTTGAATTGGATTTGTGTGGCTTATTCAAGTAGTAACTAATCAGCTACATCTTGGTGAACTTAATTTGTCACAATCGTTTGGTATTTTATTAACTCTCTTCCCCTTCTTCCCCCGACTCTCACGAGAACGGATCATGAGTATCTTAAAACATACTAAGTCGTCTTCCATCCCTGTTAATCTAACTACAAAAGCACACTTTCCTTATCCAATGCAACTTACTGTCTTTTAGAGTAGCTGTGCTTTTAATTCTCTACAAAATTAAAACCAGCAAAGACAAACATTTTCAAGGAGCCACACATTGTAGAGCTTTAGAAAGAAGACTTTAGAATTAAGGGCAAATATATCAATTTATAGCTAAAGCACCTGAGGCCTAAAGTAGGCAGGTCACCATCGAGGTCAGGGAAAGGGGTGGAAGATCAGGTTTCAAGCTGAGGAAGAGTCTACAGGAACTCAATCTGAGCAGGTCAAAAACTGAAAGGAGACCACGAATGTTCTGGGAAGGCTGGCATCTGGCCTCAAGTGTGGGATTCAGACAGGGAGTGGGCCCGGGGGGAACTGAGCTTCTGCAGTAGGCAGAGAAGTCCACCTCATCTCCGGAAAGTGCCACTGACATCAGGGAGTTGAGGGTAAAGATCAATGAATTCCAGTCCACCTGAGAAAGCAGGCCAATCTGATTAACTCTGAATTTAGGCTTATTTCAGATACTTCTTGAGAAAGAACTTGGACAAGAGCAAGTCCCACGCAGCCTCTTTTAAATCCATGCCCAGTATTTTCTGGTGGAGCTGCTTAAACCCTCCAAGTGACTCCAGTATTTTAATTTCACTCTATATTTAATTCCGACAGTTCTATGATTGATTATTTAATGGGCAAATAAGTAGGGTCACAAAAGAGTGTGAATGTATTTTACAGGGTGAGGATGGCCGGAGTGGAGCAGTCTGCAATTGGACACCAATAAAAAGGGATCTTGGTAAAGAAGAACATCTATTAGAAATGGAGAGGAATTCGCAAGGAAATTAGTGCCTGACACCACGCCCTTCTCTCTGCATGTTTAGAAGCTAGTTTCTAATTCTATTTTCATCGGAGATGTGCCTGTGATGAATTGTCTTTTACCTCCACACTATTTATCACATGGACATATTGTGAAGTTTGCGTGAGAGAAAGCAAGTATTAGAATTTGTCTTGCAAGGAGCTATAAACACTTCCTGGAACAATCTAGGGTAGAAGGAAAAGGAAAGGAAGGTGGAAACAAAGGAGAAAGACAGCTAGTGATGCTGGAGTTTCTCGCTGGGATTTGTGGTATCTCGTTTTGAAACGAAGTACAGAAAGTCGGAACTTGACTGATTGTTTCTTGATCACGGTTTGTTTTCATTTTTGTTTTTTTCTTGCTCTCTCATCAGTTATTCCAGCCAGTGCCATGTCATTTTCAGTTTCAGTAAGCATGCCTGTCTTGTTTCCATTTGCATTATTCATGCAAACGTTGATTGAACTGATGACCCCGAGTTATCACGGAAATAAGTGGATAAAACTAAATAAAATCTAACAGCACAAAAGAGTAATAATAAAATATATCAAAAATTAGAATGCATTAAAACAAATGGAAGAAGAAAATGTAGTAAAAGAAATTTAAGATCTCAGCATTGCTTGAGAAGCAGTAAAAGAGCTAATAAGTCATGGTACATGTGTAACTGCTACTTGTGTAAAAGTAACAAGCTAATATAAGGGAAAATGGAATTTGAAGAAATATCAAAGGAAGAAATAAGAGCAAAAGGAACATAACAAGGTGGGACAAAGAGTAAACAAGGAGTAAACAGTCTGTAAGAAAATACATTAACTGTAAATATTCAAATTAAAGGACAAGGATTATTGAAACAAACAAAAAACCTAATTCTATGCCACCTACAAGAGACAAGAGTCAGATTGAAAATGAAAGGATTCAAAAGTTATGTCATAACAACAATAAGTAAAATTGAAGAAGACTTTTTAATCTTAACATAGATTTGAAAGCAAAAAGTATCACTGGCGATAAGGCAGGTTAATAAAACCCACTGTTACTTTACAAGGAATATATTATAAATCTAAACTTCAATGCAATATATGAAGGGAAATTCCAAAAATCTAAGTAGAAATAGAAAAATCTAAATTACCTAGATCAGTAACATAGAACCACAACAACAAATCAGCAGATTATAGAAGATCTGAATACCATCATTAAAAACTTTGGCCTAAATTTACATAGAACACTGCACCAACAATGATGGAATATATATATTATGCAGAAATTTTTAGGTGCACATGGCACATTTATAAAATTGACTATATTCTGGTTATAAAACAAGACTGCGAATAAGCAAGAAATTTAAACCTATATAACCAATATTTTACCAAATAGTTGGATATTAAAAACATACTTCTGATCATTATGTAGGTCAAAGATAAAGTCGCAATGGGAATTAGAATTTTATTAATTCAATGATAATGAAAATATGCCATAACAAAACCTGTGGGTTGCAAATAAAGCTGTGGTCACAGAGAAGTTTATGTATTCCAATTATACTCTCTAAGTGTAAAACGGAAAGGAATAAAGCAACTAGAAGAGAACCTATCACCCTGAGGTAGGCAGCTCCTGAACTGTACCTGGTGGGGAAGGCAGGGCAGAACTTCAGGAGGCCAGCTGACAGCACGGTGAACACCATGTCAGGAGCAGTCTCCAAGAAAGAGAATTTAATGTACAAAGGGATGACTAAAATATATTTAAGAGCTAGCACCCTGACCCCTGTTTAGGATGACTTATGTTGCTGGGGAAAAAATAAGAAGCGCTCCATGTAGAAGGTGAATAGCTTTATAATTCCCAGGAGAATCTTGGTACCAGGACCACACAAGAAAGAACTTGGAGTCCCCGTGGCTAATCTAGCAGAGAGAAAAGGAGAAACAGAGATGCGAGAGAAAATAAAGGGAACACTTGGTGCAATTTGGTGCTGCTGCAGGCCCAAGTCCAGGTATGTGCTCTCTATCTCCACACCTTAAGTAAAAGCCACCATGTTCCTCAGTCTTTCAGGTACTTAGAATTTCTCTTTAGAACCTGAAAATGGGGTCAGGTTTCCTGACTGCATCGCTACAGTACAAAATAGAGGCAGGATGTTTGAAATAGTTCTCCATCTGGCAGAGGAGGCCTTGAAGCTGTGAGCCACTCGCTGCAAACCAGCAGGACATGAAGGATTCTTGAGAAGATCTGAAGCTACTGGGAGGCCTTTGAGGAGTTAAATCCCATAGTAAATACTGTACCTTCAATGGCCCCTTCTCCCTCTCTGTCCAGCCTTCCTCCACTCCCGTGGGGGCCCAAAGGGGTTAAATGAGCACTCTTTGACTTGTACTTGGTGGTCCCAGAACTTGACGTGGGCTTGGAGACTTCCATGAAAAGTCTGCCTTCCATCTACTGGTTTAGGTTTCTTGGGCTCTCTGCTCCAGGCTAATCCCTTCAACCTGCTTTTCCCATTTCTGCCAATAATCCCCCTCTCCAGACCTTCCTAATGCTCTTCTGGGGTGGCGGGAGACTTACTGAGGGCAATGTTTATTTCTAGAGGGAGAGGTGACCACATGACTTCACACTGGTCGTCTCCTTGATTATTCAGTTTCTGTCTAGATTAGTCGTGGGTGTTTGTGCACCCCAGCCTCACCCCCAGGAGGCTTTAGAACACTGTCCTTATCTCAGCACTGAGCCTCTGTCTAGCCTCCTTCCCTCTCTCTCCTTACCCATCTTTACCCACAGACTCGCAGGCCTTTCTGCACCTCTGAGGAAGATAAGCACTTCACAGAACCTCTGCTACAGAACCAAACATATTGAAATGACTCTTTACGAAGATACTGAAACAACAGAAAATGAATACATGACGATTGTTTCTCCTGAGGATTCAGTTACATAGGGGGCCTTTAGCAAACTTTGATTGATAAATCTAACCTTTCCTTCCTTGGCAATAGTTGATCACACTGTGAGGAAAACAAGTTAGAGAATGGAAAAATAATATTTGGATTTCAATGAAATAATAAAGATGCAGGGACTATCTTTGACTTTTGCAAGGTGAGAAGACAGTTTACATTTTGATTATTTGATGGCAGGAATCCCTTTTAAAACAGGGCCAGTCTGCATGATGCATTTAAAAATCAACCTTTTCAAATATAGCCATAACCCCCACAAGATTTCTTGATTTCTCTGGGGTCAGATAAACCATCACATTTCACAGTGGTGCCCTGTATATGAAAGTGATAAACATAACCTGGAAGCATGGCAGTGGCTAAAAATATGGAGCTGGAAGCCATTCGTTGAAATACTTTTTGCTTTTAATTCATTGCATAAAATGCTAATGTCCAAATTCAGGCAGGTTGATCTTACCAACCATCAAGAGCTTCAACCCTGCTAACAGCTAAGTATGCACTTTTAAACCCTACTTTGACTGCTCCAGAAACTTACTGGGTTTCGTTAATGCCTCTGTTACTATTTCCTTTGTGTCATTTTGTTTTCTTTTTAAAACACAGCTGTGTGATCTTGGGGAAGTTACATTATTTCCTTGAGACTTGGTTGCCTTCTCTGTGAATATCTGGGTATAATTTTAGTATTGCTCAATAGAATTTTTGTTGATAATGAAAATATTCTATATCTGTACTATGTAAAGCAGTATTCAATAGCTACATGAAGCTAATAAACATGTTTGAAATATGGCAAATGCAAATGAGGAACTGAATTTTTAATCTTATTTTTAAATGTGTTTAAATATAAATAATGCCACGTGGCTAGCATCCGTTGACAGTACAGATCTACATAATATTTTAAGGACACTCTCCACTCAAAAACTCTACCATTCATTAACTCAACCTAAATATTTTTGCCCTCTGACAAACAAAAAATAATTTATGCTTCCCTTGAAATTATCTGTCAAGACCTTTACCAGTTTGGGGAAATTATATTCTTAAAATTGACTTTGCTTTATGAAAGTTTAATAATGTTGGAATTCCCTGCCCTTGGTACCACCTTTGTGATGATGCGAAATATTGCGGATAATCAAGGAGCATTTCAAGAGATCATGGAGAGAAACCTCCTTCTGGATTTAATTTCATTATGAGGATGTCAAAATGCTAAATTACTTAAAATAAAACCCATACCGTTTTTATGCTAAGTTATATGCTACATGTAGCTGGAAAAATGTTAAAAAGATTTTTAAAGAACTGCGCATCTATTTTTGAAGCTGATTTGGCTGTTCAAGGCTTGCTAGCACTTTATCCATCTCAGTACTATTTCACTTAGTAAACAAATGCAGTTGCCATAATTGCTGCATATGTGTCTGTGTTCCCTTCTAGGTTATATGTTTTTGAAGTTAGAAACTATATTTATATCACAGCCCCTATGTATAGCACAATACCCATTGCTAATTCAGATTGTGTTATAAGATATGAGACAAAATTTAAGACTTTTATTATAGTCATAAACATCTAGCAAACCAACCAGAAAATAAAAACTAATTTTCAATTGGTTGGCCAAGAACAAAAAAGAGAGGAATACCTAGTGCAAAATCATCTCTCTAATATCCACTGTTGGATTTAGAGCACACACATGCTAAACTTATTTTAAAATATCTTCTCATCAAAGATTTGAGGTTGGACCGTAAAATATTATATCAGAAGTGAAAATAATTATGTGGTCTGACAAGCGTGGATCACACAAAGTAAGTGTATACAATATATACAGTAGATAAACTATGAGGTCCTACTGTAGAGCACAGGCAACTATATTCAAGACCTTGTAATAACCTGTACAGGAAAAGGATCTGAAAAAAGAAATATATATATCTGAATCACTTGGCTGTACACCTGAAACACAACATTGTCAATCAACTAGTCTTCAAGTAAAACAAAACAAAACAAAACAAAGTAAGTGTAAAGGGAAGTATAGTTTTATAAATTCACCTCTGATATCCAATGGCCCAACTTAAAGACAACAGAAAGTACAACTTTCTAGGAGAAACCACATGGCCAGCAAACCAGGCCGTTACCCTCGGTAACGGTCATACCTGCCAAAAAATATACAGACTAGCCTGCATTCATGAATACATAGGAATTCTTCATTTATCTGGCATTGTTAGGCAATGAGGTATTGTATGTTAGGATAAGTTTTTTTTAAATGACAAATTGAAGAGGAGTTATTTTAACCTTCACTCGGTAATTTTTTTCTAAAATTAAGAAATGTATCCACTGGTGTATCTAATGTTTCCGTGATAACTCGGGGTCATCAGTTCAATCAACGTTTGCATGAATAATGCAAATGGAAACAAGACAGGCATGCTTACTGAAACTGAAAATGACATGGCACTGGCTGGAGTAACTAATGAGAGAGCAAGAAAAAAACAAAAATGAAAACAAACTGTGATCAAGAAACAATCAGTCAAGTTCCGATTTTCTGTACTTCGTTTCAAAACGAGATACCACAAATCCCAGCGAGAGACTCCAGCATCATTAGTTGTCTTTCTCCTTTGTTTCCACCTTCCTTTCCTTTTCCTTCTACCCTAGATTGTTCCAGGAAGTGATTATAGCTCCTTGCAAAACAAATTCTAATACTTGCTTTCTCTCACACAAACTTCACAATATGTCCATGTGATAAATAGTGTGGAGGTAAAAGACAATTCATCACAGGCACATCTCCTGTGAAAACAGAATTAGAAACTAGCTTCTAAAAATGCAGAGAGAAGGGCGTGGTGTCAGGCACTAATTTCCTTGCGAATTCCTCTCCATTTCTAATAGATGTTCTTCTTAACCAAGATCCCTTTTTATTGGTGTCCTATTCCAGACTGCTCCACCCCGCCCATCCTCATCCTGTAAAATACATTCACACTCTTTTCTGACCCTACTTATTTGCCCATTAAATAATCAATCATAGAACTGTCGGAATTAAATATAGAGTGAAATTAAAATACTGGAGTCACTTGGAGGGTTTAAGCAGCTCCACCAGAAAATACTGGGCATGGATTTAAAAGAGGCTGCGTGGGACTTGCTCTTGTCCAAGTTCTTTCTCAAGAAGTATCTGAAATAAGCCTAAATTCAGAGTTAATCAGACTGGCCTGCTTTCTCAGGTGGACTGGAATTCATTGCTCTTTCCCCTCATCTCCCTGATGTCAGTGGCACTTTCCGGAGATGAGGTGGACTTCTCTGCCTACTGCAGAAGCTCAGTTCCCCCAGGTCCACTCCCTGTCTGAATCCCACACTTGAGGCCAGATGCCAGCCTTCCCAGAACATTCGTGGCCTCATTTCAGTTTTTGACCTGCTCAGATTGAGTCCCTCTAGACTCTTTCTCAGCTGGAAACCTGATCTTCAACCCCTTTCTCTGATCTCGATGGTGACCTGCCTACTTTAGGCCTCAGGTGCTTTAGCTATAAAATGATATAGTTGCCCTTAATTCTAAAGTCTTCTTTCTAAAGCGCTACAATGTGGTGGCTCCTTGAAAATGTTTCTCTTTGCTGGTTTTAATTTTGTAGAGAATTAAAACCCCTGCTACTCTAAAAGACAGTAAGTTACATTGGATAAGGAAAGTGTGCTTTTGTAGTTAGATTAACAGGGATGGAAGACGACTTAGTATGTTTTAAGATACTCATGATCCGTTCTCGTGAGAGTCGGGGGAAGAAGGGGAAGAGAGTTAATAAAATACCAAACGATTGTGACAAATTAAGTTCACCAAGATGTAGCTGATTAGTTACTACTTGAATAAGCCACACAAATCCAATTCAAGTTGTTCTTTAGTTTTCTAAGAAGGATCCCAGTGAACTGAGTCCCATGTTCAGTAGCTCCACGTTCAATGGCTTAGTCTTTAAAAACTGTTATGTTGCTGGAAGAAGAAATATTGCCCATCAGTCCTAATTGATGTTTAGCTATCACGCACATTTGAAATAAATTTATTACTTTGCCTGATCTCAGTGTAATGCATTCCAAAGGGGCAAAGAGCACACGAAAAGTTATGGAGTCTCCATCTTCTACACTGAAGTGTGCAATAAATTACATATTATTTGGCCGTGAAATTCGCAAGCCATAGAAACCACGCCATTAGCAATGTGTACAGTGGTAAACAGCAGGTAATGAGAATGATATAAAACAAAACAGACCGTGTATGTTGGCACTGCTGCCAATAAAACAATCATTAAATGCATTCATATGCATCTATGCTAGGTAAGCTCTTTAGGGCAATTGCTATGAGTTCTACATACCTGTCAGGATATTATATATAGCCCAGTTTCTATGGCCTTTATTCAAAGACTCTGAGAAAGGGTTACTCTGGGTAAATTCAGACCTTTTCTCAATATAGAATTTGGTCAACATGCATTCTGAACAGCAAAATTTCACAGTATTTTCCTACACTAATTGCCACCTCAGCAAATGCAGGATTAAGTATAATGGATTATAAGAAGTGAGAAAGGAAAGATGGAAGAAAAGAAGGAAGGTAGAAAAAAGGTGGGTATGGAGTACTTCAACATTTATGTAAAGAGTGGACCTAAAACTAACCTGAGGTTTCCCTGAGCTATTAGCATACGCTATAGAAACTTAAATGAAAAAATAAAAAAAAACCAGCAAGGGAAACTCAAAGATTCTTTGTTTTTTCCCTTTACTGCATATACACGTCCACCTTAAACAATCTATATGCTTATATCCAATAAGAGAGCATTGTTTTGCAAGGCTATTTGGGTTCTATCAGCATGTAAAGGTCGGACAACTCAACTTTAGCAGAGTTAGCCTTCAGGTGAATAATTGCTTCTTTCAGGTTGCGAGCATTTGAATTTTCCAGAAATGTTTCCCAAAATATGAAAACTAAAGGAAGGGTCCTAGGACAGCATCCTTTAGAAGTTTTATATAGTATCAAGGCTTTTGGAGGAAGAGAATCCTTGTCGATTATCAACACAATGATTCCAAGCAGGTCAATTTTTGCTGAGAATATTATATAACAGAACCCACTTCACCTCCATTATACTGACAATGATCTTCCTTACTTCAACCTTGTGCTTCTTAGTAAAGTTGAAAATACTGAGCCAAGAACAGACAGTGACAATGCCAGAGACTCAGATGTACCTATAGGTGCCTTCAGACAACATCAGCCACCCAGGCTAAAGTCCTGGTTTAAAACATCCCAACATGAATGAATCTCAAAAACCATATGCTGAGCAAGTGAAGCCAGATCAAAAGGGCACCTACTGTATTATTCAACTTACATGAAATTGTAAACTCGGCAAAAGTCATCTCTAAAGATAAAAAAACAGATCCGTGGTTGCCTTGGGGTGGGAGATGGGGATACTTTTGCAAAAGCCTAGGAGGAAACTTTCTAGGGTTTTAGAATTGTTATCTATCTTTATGGGGGTGGTAGTTAAACAAATGTATACATTAATTAAAAGTCACTGAACCGTTGACTAAAAATGTCTGCATTTTATTGTATGTAAATGATACCTTAATAAGGTTGATTACAAAATGAACCAAAACCAAAACAAAGCAGAAGAAAAACCTCTCAAGACCTCAAAGGAAATACACTGTTTTCTTCCAGGGCACCAGATTGGAAATGAGGCATTGGTCTGTTCTACCCTCAGATTATCCCTAGGATTATCTAGTCTATTTTAAAGCACTAGAGTCCCCTATCAGGAAAACTCACCCCATGTTTAATTACTTTGATTTCTTCTCTGCCTCTTCTCCCAACACAGTGAAGCCATTCACGGAAGGAAAACCAGCTTTTTCCAACTTTGCATCACCACATATTCTTTCCAAAGCTATTATTTATGGAATGAAATTTGGCTACACTTTGTAAAAATCTAGCTTTTTGAGCCTTACAAATCTTAACAGTTAACCTATTGCCTCCACTGGAACTTGGAAAAAAATTATTTTGAAAAGGAATAGCTGAGACTTGACATTTTTTTGTGTGTGTGATTTTCTCTTCCCCTGAGAGAAGTGAGTAGGAATGAGAAACACATACATAAAGAAAAAAAATTATCTTGCTGCCTTTGCATGGTTATAATTTATAGGAGGCCCTTTTCAACAATAATCTATTATCAGAATCAATAAAATATAATCTCCATGAAGGCCAGGCCAGGATACTTGTCTCTTTTTCAGCAGATTGCAATACAAACTACATTCATGGATATGCTTCTTGATGATCTTTGTAATACTGTAACAGTTGCCCATTTCCTCATGCCTCTTCACCTTAACTTCAACCTGGTTTTTTACCAATGACCTCACATTTCCTTCTCTATCACTTGGTTGTGGGCCTCTTTTCCAACTCCAACCCCAACCCGCATTTCACTCTGGCACCAAAGGAAGACTCACACCTTCCTGCTTTTTAGTGATACCTCAGGGTCATTACCATATTGTGATCACCCTGAAGAATAGCCAGACAATTGTTATTTCAGAGCCATCTGACAGTTTGTAGCTCTAAAAATTAACTAAGGACCGCATTTGTCAAAAATATCCTAGTTTAAGATTTTGGTAATACAGCAACAGTAATTCCGAAGTCATTTATGACAATCAGTGTGGGAAGCACCCTCCTTCAGGAAGATCCTTTGCCATACAATACTCTTTCCCTGTCTGGTAATAAGGAAGAATGGCCGTGGAAAGTAACCTTTGGTGGAAAGAAATACTTGGCTTTGAGAAGGCTTGAAGTTCATACATTTTTCTTGAATTAGATTCCCCATTAATTACTTTATCCACAAAGAGGTAATTATCAGAGTTATGTAAGCAATTAAGGAGATGCTACTCCACATTCTTTCAGCTTGTTGACCTTTCTCACTTTATTTCATGTGGCTATCTGAAACATCAGTGATTTACATGCCTTTCTTTTTTTTTTTAAACAGATTTCTGTGTGTGTGTGTCCCCATGATGAAAACATCATTAAAGTAAAATATCATGAATAGACTCTTAAGAAGCAGAGTCTACTTAAAGTCCTGGAAAATATGAAAGCACTAATATTCACGGACAACTCTACACTCTGAAAGCTACTCCAAATGTTGTTGATCTCTCTTTTGTCTAGGCGTTTTTCAAATTTTTACCATGATCATTTGTTAGTTTTATAATTACATAATAAAGGCATTACATCATACAATCTTTTGTTATCCATTGCAGTTTTAAAACTATTCCTTTCCTTGTCCTCAGCAGATATGTCATAGATTATTAGTACACAAGCAAAGACTTTCAACATAACAGTACTTCATAGTGAGAAGAACTATACTGAGCTATCTCTATCCTAAGACAATGCACTAGGAAAGCACTAGGAATTCTTAAGCACTAGGAATACAGAGACGATCAAGGGGCAAGTTCCTTGCCTTCGAGTATACGTGATCATTATAGCAAATGCTTAAACAGCACTTAGTATGTAACTCACCACAGCAGTCTTATTATCCTCCTTTTTAATAGGTGAGCAGAGGAAGCCACAGGGAAGTCATAGGGTAAAGCCAGAATTTGAACCTAGGTAGACTAGTACACTCTCCACGGCTTTAACTACTACATTAAAATACATACATATATATATATATATATATATATATATATATATATATATATATATGTAAAACTCCAAGTATTCCAAAGTTACAAAACACTTATCCACCAAAACTCAAAAAGGAGCACACACACTTGCATAGAAAATAAACATGTGGGCTTCCCTTGTGGCGCAGTGGTTGAGAGTCTGCCTGCCGATGCAGGGGACACGGGTTCGTGCCCCAGTCCGGGAAGATCCCACATGCCGCGGAGTGGCTAGGCCCGTGAGCCATGGCCGCTGAGCCTGCGCGTCCGGAGCCTGTGCTCCTCAACGGGAGAGGCCGCAACAGTGAGAGGCCCGCATACCGCAAAGAAGAAAATAAACATGTAAAAGTTCATAAATAAACCACAATATAACCTGCTCCACATAATATACTGACTGCAGTGTCCTGGGCCTCTCCCATCCTTAGGTAGCTGGAAATTACAACAAAATAATACTTTTCACCTTTGGAAGCCACACCATCTCTCATACCAACCAACCAATTACTTCCTTAGAGAGAATAGGAAATTAACCTGAATATCATAAAATATATATATATAGCATTAGTGATGTAGAATCTTTGTTTAAAGACAATAACTTCAATAGCAGAGGGAACTTTACCATTGCAGGCTTCCGATAACCTCTATATTTCTCAGATTTCATGCTAAATCATAAAATGCCATATTGTGTCTGAAGCTATTTTTTCAATAGTCCATTTTCTTAAATGGACTAGCAAAGCCGTAAATACTGAGGAACATTTTGGCTCCCGAATCCTAAAGCCATTCTGATTATGCATGGGTGATCATGGGGACGTCATCGGAACTACCAGAGGACTGGCTGAAATACCAGTGTTCTGGCCAGCTTACAAATTAGAAATTATACAGAATCCAATTTTATTTTTTTGTTAAGTAATTCCTATGAGGCTTTTAGGATGTCAGTGTAAAGTCCTTTCATGTGTAATCTTTATCCATTAGATAGGGAACAATGCCAATCCCCGTCATAAATACTTTCACAACCTGACACTGAAAATCCATTGTAGGGCATAGGACCCGCAAATAGGATGTGAATCACACACATCCACTCATTCAGACAATCCACAAACATTCATTTTTAAGTCTACTATATGCCAATAATGTACCGGCCTCTCAGATGCTAAACCATGCTAAATGCTGAAACAGACATACTCAGTTCGGGCCCTCCTGGAACTTATTACCTACAGAAGTGCCTTCGTTGTAAATGGCCAGGTCTCAGCCAATGCTATTATCATCAGCAGGTGACCAAAGGATAGAGCTTGCTTCCCTTCAGAGGTACAAAACAGTTCTTACACCTGAATGGGATGCAAAGAATAATCTGACTTCTGTTCACCAGGGGATGAACTGAACTGTCCTTGCAGAAGAGATAACAGATGGTGTGAACCCCAGATCCTGGAAACGGGCCAGGCACACGATAAGTGTTCAGCTTTTCAAAAACAAATGAACAATCACTTCCTCTCCTAGATCTTTACACCCTTCCTCTGATGGCTACTTTCTCTCAGCTTATAAACATCCTCAAATATACCCACTTAAAAAAACTCTCAGACCTATGATTCTTTGCATATTCTTGTGGATAACCTAAGTCTCTACCATGCCTTCAAACACCTGTCCTCCCAAAAGCCCACATCTGTACCTTGGGCCCAGACCTGTCTACCAGGCCCCTCTAAAGCACTGAAGATGAAGTAAGATCCTCTCGCCACCCCCAATCCCTTTCTACTGTGCTCTGTGTCTCTCAAAAAGATGCAACTGTAAACTGTCACCCACGCTTGCTGCCCTCCCTTTTCTAACTGGTCACCAGGCCTCACCCATTCTCTCTCAGATCTGCAAAACCCGGTCCCACCTTTTATAACTTAAGTGGAACCCTTAGATTACAATTCACCCTGCACCCAATCAACTGCCTTCCACGTGGAGGTCCAAGCGAGCCTCTAAACCAGAATTCCATTTCACTGTTCTTTGGTGTTTCCCGCAGCCTTCAGGATAAACATCCAAACTTCCGACAGGACAAACAAGGCGTCTTTCTGTTGGGCCCCACTAAGTTTTCAGTATCAACTCTCATTTCTTTCCCAAACCCTGAGTGCCAGTCCTGTACATTAGTTTTGCCATATTTTCTTACATTTCTCAAACTTCAACACACACTGCTTTCTCCTGCCACCCCAGGAGCTTCTACATATCCTTAGAAAGGATGGCACTTCCTCCACGAATCCTACCCTGAACTTTCCCTTCCAAGTTTCTGTGCTCTGCAAAGGGGAAAGATGGCGGGGAGGGATACATTAGGAGTTTGGCATTAACATATACACATGACTATATATAAAATAATCAACAAGGACCTACTGCATAGCACAGGGACCTCTACTCCATATCCTGTAACAAACTGTATGGGAAAAGAATCTGAAAAGGAATGGACATATGTATAACTGAATCACTTTACTGTACACCTGAAACTAACACAATATTGTAAATCAACTATCCTCCAATATAGAATAAAAATTAAATTAAAGAAAAAAGAGATTCTGTGCTCTGTAGCAGGAGAACTCACTTCTTCCAGAGCACTGACTCCTGTGCTTGTGTTTACTTGCTGCCCAGTAGAAGGGAAGATTACCTAGGGCAGAAGCATCGTCTCCAGCAGCGCTTGGTTCTGACAACTCATTCAAGTGCCAGGATACTTTACACACATAACCTGCTTAATTAATTCTAAGAACCCACAGAAAGAGTGGTTTTTAATGTCATTTTACAAGTGTGGGGATTGTAGTGCAAAAGAAACCTGTCCAGGCCACAGAGAGCATAAGCCCTGGAATTCAAACCCTAAGCTGCCTTGACACCGGTGCTCTTGCCACTATATATGATACACCTATTGAAAAAAAATTTTTTTTTCCTGAGCCCTGTTTGAATGGAAAGGAAATGAAGCTGGGATATATCCATTTCCTAATCGCTTTGGTGTGTACCAGGCAAAGTCATTCAACAGACCAGGTAACATCTGTGCAACAATTAACGATGCTCCAAACTGTGCTAAGTGTTCTACTTTGTAGAGTCTAGAAGCATTAACACAGTGCATCCTTGTAACCGCCACGGAGGCTGGGTCCTGTTAAGCCCATGCTACAGATGAGAACACCGAGACCTGGAAGCCTTAAGGCACTCGGCCGGGGTCACCGAGCTGGCAGGAGTCCTAGGCCGCACGCCCCGTCTAGTGCACGCACACCCGGGCACTGGGCACCGGTTCTAGTGCCCACCCTCCACCTTTAACCATTTAAAACCCCGCTTCTCAGCGCCCACACGAGGGCCCCTGGAAGCGGGAAGTACAAACCTGTCTCGACAAGCCGTGGCTGGAAGAAGCTCTGGATACAGATCAGGGGCAGAGGGTGCTCAGCAGCGGCGCCCAGTCTACCCCGCGGAGGCGGTCGGCGTTAAGTCCAGCAGGCCCTCCCTCAGGGAAGCCCGTACGGAGGGCAGAGGCACCGAGTCCTGCAGCGCGCACAGGTCCTCAGAGCGCGAGAAGGAGTCGGCCGCGCTGTCCGGGCGCAGCTTCACCGAGTGTTCATGGCCTGAGCGCGGCCTCGGCGACGCTGGCTGCAGACAGGATGCCCACACCCGCCTGTGGGTCCCGGCTCGCCTCCCGGCCCCTCGGGCACCCACCGCCCGGCGGCTGCGGCCCCGCATCGTGCGCAGGACCGGCGTCGCAGCCAGAAGACATAGGGCCACGGGCCCCAGCTAGGCCGGGCCCTCCATGCCGCGCTCTGGAGCCCACGCGCGGCCTGCTGTTGGCGCGGGCATCAACGCCCTCCCGAGCCGCGGGGTTGCGGTTTAAGCCTCCGGGCCGGCGGGCCCGTGGGGGCGGGGCTCGAGGACCTCTGCGCGCTCGCCGTGCGTCCGCACGCAGACCCGCCTCCCATGACGACGCGGCTTGAGGAGCAGCACGCAGGCCCGCCTCCCATGACGACGCGGCCTGAGTAGCGGTGTCGGCAGCTTCGAGGCTACGGCAGCGCGAAAGGGAGGAGGTGTGGAGAATTTGGGGTTTCCAAAAAGCGTTTGCTGACTGATCCAAACAAAAGTGAGACATGGTTGTATCAGCGCATTTTAAAAGTAGTTAAACTCCCGCAAAGTGTCTGTGCTCGCCCCGCCCAGGAGAGAGCGTGAACTCCGTGAGGGACGCAGGAAAGGCTGAGTGAACGTCTGCCTGTGGTCCCTTACCTGGTGCACGGGTGTGTGAATTTCTGCGGAGAGCTCTTAATTTCTGTCGTTTCTGCTGACTTGACACGGTGGTTGGCAAACGGTGACGTGTTCCGTGCATTCAGGACATGATCGTGGTTACTAATAATCACTTTGTTTTGTACTGACACGTCCACAGAGAATTTACTACTGAATATCCACTTTACAGAAGAGAAACTGAGGCATAGGAAGTGAAGTGACTAAGAGGAAGGACTCAGACAATTGGTGTTAGTAAATTAAGCCTGCAAGGAGGCCGTTAGCCTGCGGTGGCTCTAGCGATGCGGCCGCCTAGTTAAACCAACCAAAATCTAAGCCTGTGAACGCCTCAGGGTGACGAACAGCGCCGAGGACACCCGGTCACAAACCACCAACTAGGCGTTAAAGCCATAGCAAATCACTCGTTTCCTTGCTTTGCTTCTGCCCTTTTAAAATAAACATCTCTGCATCTCCTGTGGCTGGAGTGCTCCTCACCTCTTCCGCGTTGTGGTGCGTGAATTGAATCTATTTTTGCGCACATAAAGTGTTAAAATTTTAAATATGCCTCAGTTTGTCTTCTAAGATTGGCCGTAGAGGTTGGATTTGTGTCCAGTTTCTAGAGCAGTGGTCGTCCTCTGGTCAGGCCTTAGGCGTTACGTGTACAACGTTCCTCTTCTACCACCACCTTCTGGATGCCTCCACCCACTACCAGCTCCCACGCATCAGTTCCCCTAGATGTGGTCAGCAATGGCTTTTACATGCAGCGTGCTCGCATTATAACATCGCAGACACTCCTCCATCCTCCAGCCAGCGTGTGAAGTGAAACATTACCATTCCTGTTGAAGAGTCTCTGGTGTGACCACTTTCCCAAACACAGCCACTCCCCAGCTGACCCTGGGTAACCACTCCTCTGAACTTGGTCTCCATCACTGGCATGGATGTCTTTCTATGTAGGCTACATGTTTAAGTATTCTTAAACTGCATATCGTATTCTGTTTTGTTTTCTCTTGTTACTTGCTTTATTTAGTGTTATCTTTGCTAGGTTCATCCATGCTGACATGTAAAGATCTGTCTAGTTCATGTACTTTCCTCGCTACGTAGGATTCCCATGTAGGGAAATACAATAATTTATATGTGCATTTTCCTGTTGATGGACATTTAAATTGTTTCGAATTTTAAGTATGATTTCTTTTTAAAAAAATTTTATATACTTTTTAAAGGTTACTTTACAGTTATTACAAAATATTGGCTATATTCCCTGTGTTGTACAATACATCCTTGAGCCTGTCGTACACCCAGTAGTTTACATCTCTCACTTCCCCACCCCTGTATTGCCCCCTCCTCCCCCTCCGCACTGGCAACCATTAGTTTGTTCTCTCTATCGGTGACTCTCCTTCTTTTTTGTTATGTTCATTCAATTGTTGTATGTTTTAGATTCCATATATAGGTGATATCCTACAGTGTTTCAGAGTTCAAAAGACTCTCACGACAGAAGCCAAAAGGTAAGAGCCATCTTACATTGATTAAAAAGCATTTTCACTATGTAGAAGCAGGAAATGAAAAGAAAGAACTTTGCATTACATTTAATAAAAGCTTAGGGAGATCTTTGTGGTATATTAGTGAACTTATTTGTGGAAATTTAGCCATGTACATTGTGTTGGAGAGGCACCAAGAGTTCAAGAACTCTCACAATTTGAGTACACAATTGCCTTACTTGTAGGCATGGTGGCAGCCATTTACATAACAATGATTTGGAGGATGTTGTGTTAGTCAGCTCTTGCTGTGATAAAGCTTTGGAACAAATCGACCCAAAACTCAGTTCCATAAACAAGAATTTATTTTTCTTGGACCTATTGGCTAGCTGCAGTGGCTCTCTTTTAGACCTCTAGATGGCTGGTTTTGCTCTGTGTTTTGGGTCAGTTTGAGGTCTGTAACACACATCTTCCTCTGGAGCCCAACTGTGAGGCCGCAGCTCCCAGGCCCTGTCTTCTCACAAAGTTCACTGAAACATAAGAGGTGAGCCCAACTGCACAAGTCCGCTTAAGGCCTCTGCTGCTCACTGAAGGCCATCATGTCTACTCACACTTCATTGGCCAAAACATGTCACAGATCTAAACTGTATTTAGAATATGTGTAGTTGTTTAAAGTTGGGTGCCCTCACAGAAGAATATTGCATTTTGGACAGTGTTACCTTAGCATTTTCATTGGCATTTGCAAACGTGATAAACGCCGTGTGCACTTTTCCACCTTTGAGAACTTTCTGAAATTGTGGGACCATTTCTATTGGAAAAGAGGAAGGTACACTTTAGAACTCAACTCTAGTTATGGCATTGTTGGGAGAAGAATTAATGAGATAAGGTCAATACAAGTGAAAGATTTGGGATCACATATTCATCATTAACATTAGCATTCTACAGAACATTCCTGGAGAATTGTGATGCTTGCTTTATGTGATTTCTATCATAAATCATTAGAATTTGACCAAGACACTTCAGTGAAACATACATCGTACAGCACATCGCATTTTAGTTTTTCCTACCACTCCGCAACTTATCATCAATACTTCACCATAACTCAGAAACAGAAAAAGAAACTGAGTGAGTTCATTGTTAGCAGACGGGCTTCACAAGCAATACTAGTGGAAGTTCTTCAGATGATAGCAGACAGTAACTCAAGCCATAAAAACAAAACAAAGAATGCTGACTAGAGCAGTTGTGTAGGGAATTATAAAAGATACTGTAATTTCAAATTTCTTCTCCTTTCTTCTCTTAACTAACTTAAAAAGTAAGTGCCTAAACAATATGACTATATTTGGATTGTTCTCTATATAACATAAAAAAATATCATATATTTGATGATATGGCACAACGAAGGCAGTGAGAACAAAGCTGTGTTAGAATAAAAATGACAGTAGGTCATAAACTGAATCCGCAGGAAGAAAGGAAGAGAACCAGAAATGGTCAATAGATTAACCCGACAAACTCAAAAATATTTATTTGCTCAACTTTCTTCTCTAAGCTCTTTGAAAAAATAAGCTTGTGAGAAGTAATTATTATAATATGTTAAGTATGTAACATATATAAATATAATAAAAACAAAAAAGAGGGGAAGGCATACAGCTCTATAAAAGTACAGTTTCTGTTTCTATCTGGAATGAACCTAGTAAAAATCTGAAGAGATTCTGAGATGTATTACATAAGCCCTAGTGCAGCCATTACTCAAACAATGTGGTTAAAAATCATTAAAGGAATTACATGTTACAGTAGAAAATATCTACTTACTATAAAAGGAAAATGGAGGAACAATAACAAAAAAACAAAAACATGAGACATGTAGAAAACCAAAGGTAAAATGATAGACATAAATAAATCCTACCATATCCATAATAAAAAGTAAATGTAAATGAATTAAACAATACAATCAAAAGGCAGATATTGTCGAACTGGGTATTAAAAAATGTTTTCTATAGCAGGCACTGCTTGGATTCAAAAGTCTGATGTGTACAAAGTAAAAGGATGAAAAAATATACATCATGCAAATAGCAACCGTAAGCATTGCTGAAGTGGCTATACTAATACCAGACAAAATAGACTTTAAAACAAACAAAAAAGTTACTAGCTATGAAAAGGGACCTTTTATGATAAAGAAAGGGAAGATACAAAAATCTTTAACATATTTGCCCTGAATAAGGTAAAACCAAAGTACATGAAGAAGAAAATACCAAAATCCATGAAGAATTGAAGGAAGAAATAGATAATTGCACAACATTAGGTAGAGGCTTCAGTACTCCACAGTCAATAATGGATAGAACAGTTAGGCAGAAGGTCAACAACGATATAGAAGACTTGGACGAGACTATGAATTAACAAGACCTAATAAATGTTTACAGAACACTCAACCAAACAGTAAAATACTCATCCTGCTCAACTACATGTGAAACGTTTTCCAGCATAGATGACATGCTAGGCTGTAAGAGAAGAGATTGAAACCCACATACATTGCTGGTGGGAATGTAAAATGGTGCGGCCATTTTACAAAACAGCTTGAGAGTTCCTGCAGGTGTTAAACATAGAGTTACCCTGTGACCCAGCAGTTCCACTACTAAATATATACCTAAGAGAAATAAAAACTTATGTCTGCACAAAAGCTTCTACGTGAATGTTCATAGAAGCATATTTCTAAAAACAAAAGGTGGAAATAATTCGAATGACAACCGGATAAATGAATAAACAAAATGTGGAATATCCATACAATAGAATAGCATTCAGCTATAGAAAGGAATGATCTATTGATCCATGTTACAACATGGATGAACCATGAAAGCATTATGTAAAGTAAAAGCAGCCACTCACAAAAGATCACATATCGGACGGTCCCATTTATATGAAATGCCCAGAATAGCAAATCTGTAGAGACAGGAAGTAGATGAGTGGTTGCCTAGGGCTGAGAGGGTTGAGGAGATTGAAGAAAGCTTGTTAATGTGTAATGGGATTTTTTGTGGGGGGACAGAAATCTAAAATTGGATTCTGGTGATGCTTACACAAGTCTTTTAGTGGTTACACTGAGAACCACTGATTTGTATACATTAATGTGTTGAAATTATGGTATGTAAATTACATCCCAATAAAGCTGTTAAAATTATGATAATTTTATATTTATAAATTTGAAAATTCATCGAAAATGACAAATTCATTAAAAATGCAAGCTAACAAGACTAACCCAAGAAAGAAAAAATATCTAAAAACCCTATATCTACTGCAAAAGTTGTTTGTATAATTAAGTACCTTTACAGAAAATGATTTCCAGGGATAAATGGCTTTCCAAGTAAATTCTTCCAAATATTTAGGGAAGAAATATTGGTAATCTTACATAAAAATCTTCCAGGAAACAGAAAAGTATATATTGCTCAAAATATTTATAAGGCCAGCATAAGCTTCAGATCAAAACTAAAAGGAATATTACAAGAATAGAATCACAGGCCAATTTCTCTTTTGAACATGCATGCAAAATGTGTAAACAGAAGCACAGACTGTATCCATGGTATGTAAAACAATCATATATCACAATCAAAGTAGCTTTATTCTAGTAATACAAGGTTGGTTTAATGTTCGAACATGAAAGTGATCCCAGGAATGAATTAGAGTGGGAAAAAAAGTCATT